>NC_090447.1:292571035-292884898 GCF_031143425.1 Pleurodeles waltl
GAAAAGCGTCCGCTACCCCAATCCTTGGCAGGATAAGGCACTCTCGGCACCAAGCCCCCTCCAGAACCAGTGGAGAAAAGCATCCACTACCCCAATCCTTGGCAGTATGAAGCACTCTGGGCACCAAGCCCCCTCCAGAACGAGTGGGGAAAAACATCCACTACCCCAATCCTTGGCAGGATGAAGCACTCTGGGCACCAAGCCCCCGCCAGAACCAGTGGAGAACAGAATCCACTACCCCAATCCTTGGCAGGATGAAGCACTCTGGGTACCAAGCCCCCTCCAGAACCAGTGGAGAAAAGCATCCACTACCCCAATCCTTGGCAGGATAAAGCACTCTGGGCATCATGCCCCCTCCAGACCCAGTGGAGACTATCATCCACTTGTGAGACTGTGGCTTTGCACTCCCCAGGATATGGCAGTGGGCAACCCACCCACTGTAGAGACTTGAGAGACTGTGGCTTTGCACTCCCCAGGATATGGCAGTGGGCAAACCACCCACTGTAGAGACTTGAGAGACTGTGGCTTTGCACTCCCCATGATATGGCAGTGGGCAAACCACCCACTGGAGAGACTTAAGAGACTGTGGCTTTGTACTCCCCAGGTTATGGCAGTGGGCAAACCACCCACTGTAGAGACTTGAGAGACTGTGGCTTTGCACTCCCCAGGATATGGCAGTGGGCAACCCACCCACTGTAGAGACTTGAGAGACTGTGGTTTTGCACTCCCCAGGATATGGCATTGGGCAACCCACCCACTGTAGAGACTTGAGAGACTGTGGCTTTGCACTCCCCAGGATTGAACAGTGGGCATATGGCCCCCTCGTGGATTTGGCATTGTGCACTCAAGCGGCTGAGGTGCCCCCCTTTCCCTCCCTCTGTGGTGCCTGTTTAGTTGCTCTCTGATGCCCCTGCAGTGTTTTCTCCGTCATGGTCGGGGATCTTGTGTGGGCCTCGCCCATACCGCGTGGTCCCAGTGTTCCACTGACTTTCTTAGTGCACTACCTGGACTACTATGCTTGGCATATATTATGTACATGGTGTATATATATATATATATTTCTGCCTACTTGCTTTTAATATATTACAATGGTTACACTCATTTTCTATTGTCTTTGCAATTGGTTTGGGGGGTGTAACTGTGATTTATTGATATGCATTAGTGAGTGTTGTAGTGGGTGAGGGTGGGGGTGTTGCGTGTGTGTGTCCCTGTTTTTTGCCTCCCCCCTCCCCTGTGTCGTAGGTGCATTACTCACCGTGGTCTTCGCCGCCGGCGTTTGTGCTCCTGGTAGAGGAGCAGGAAGACTATTGCAGGGAGAATTTGGAGTTCTGGGTCCATGGCGTCCTCGTTCCTCGTGGGTTGTGTAGAGGTGAGCGTTTTCCCTTCGGGATTCCTGTTTCCGTTGTGTTTTTATCCGCGGTGAATCCGCCCCGGAAAAGGTGGCAGATTGGCCTGTCATAATAGTGTGGGCGATACATTGTCTCTCGCCTGTGTGTTGGCGGTGACCGCTGCGCTGTTTGTTTGTACCGCCGTGGCGGTCGGAGTGTTAAAGTGGCTGTCTTTGTTGGCGGTTTCCGCCACGGTCGTAATTGCAAATTTTTTACCGCCGGCCTGTTGGCGGTCTTACTGCCACTTTAACACCAACCGCCAGGGTTGTAATGACCACCTTAGTCCACAAAATATTTCCATAATTTGTCGTGGTATATTTACTTGTTCCCATTGATCATACTTACTCTGGTGTAATGCTATGTAAATGATTCCTGAAAATGCAAAGCCATGCTGAATTGCCAAGAGTGTAGCACAGTGTCAGGCATCTAATTCTTGTAAACAAAAGTTTAGAATGTAGAGAAGGTATTTATAAAGTTGCTGGGGTCACCTTGGACAGCTTTTTCATCAGCATTTTCTTTGTTAGAAATTCACAATTGCATTTTGCCATGAACAGACAAAATTATGAAAATATATGTGCTTGGGTTAGCGAAGTACAGCAATGAGGAAGAATACTCTGATAGTGCTCTGATCCCTTTGAATAAAGGTTTCTGTTTATGTAGCTGCAAAATACACAAAGGCAAGTAATTATTGAGGTGCTTTGAAACCGGCACATCTGAAGATTTTCAGTTGTTTTAGTTATTGATTTGTAAATAATTAACTTTGTGCAATTAAATCTGAATGTTTTAGTTTCATATTCCGGATGAATTAAATGTAGTGGTTTTAATATGTATTCACATCACAATGTTTAATCTTGGTTCTATATAAAAACTTGCATTAGACAAAGAATCATAACAGGTCCAATTCAGCACATTGACTACGGACAAAAGTGTGTGTTGTGCAGAGAGCCGGCTTTAGCATTGGTGGTGCCCTGTGCAGCAATCTCCCCCCCCCGCTCCCATGACCTCCTCCTCAGATTCCCTCACTGACACCTGTCAAAAGTGCCCCTCATCTCTCCCTAGCCCTTCTCTCACGTACATTTCATTTGTTTTAAAGCGCTGGTAAAGCCTGACTTTACCAATCCACTCAGCTATCCATATAAAATACAGATCTGTTCTTTGCAGCAGCATATTAACCCTTTGCACTATTTTATGCAGAGTCAAAACTGCCACTGGATAAAACGCTGATCTCATAAGCTATTGCTAAACACAGCGCCCCCCTGAGGTCAGTGCCCGCCCAATCCAGGTCAGCACCTTGTGCGGCTGCACTGGTCACAGCACCCTGAAGCCAGCCCTGATTTTTCACACACAGATGGTATTTATAGATGGTCATATGTTACAAATCCTGACCAAAACTTTGCCCTTGTGATCTTCCTGTTACATTCGTAGTATCTGGTTTTGTTAGATCAAAGTCTTTGTTGTTCACAATTGCACCCTCACTGCTCTTTAGTTTGTTTATTGTTCTGATGTGTGTGGGAATCCTTTTAAATATGCCTGCCTACTTCAGCCTTTGTCCATATTTTTCTTTAAGTCTGTCATAAAGTCTTGCAATTACCAGAGCCATTGACACATTACCACACCATTCGTTTTATTCCTCTTTTGTCATGGCTTCCTTATTTCATGCTCATCTTTGTGCTATGTGCTATCTTCTATTCCTTCTTTAGCCTAATTCATGCTTCTACTTGCCTCTCCTACCTAACTAGTCCATTTTCTCATCTCCATGTCCATTTACGCCTGTGCACCGCTGGCCCTGCTCCTGGTCAAAGTGACTGTGGCAAAAGCTCATATGAGGGATGGCAGTATTCAGGAGCTCAGAACTAAATAAGCTTTTTCAATCAATGTAGTTTATGTCACCTTGTAGCCACACAATTTAGCATATAATGGCTATATACTAGTATTGAGGCTTGCCTAAGCCTGAGTGAACATGTTTCTGTGATTCAAGGTTATGGAGAAGAAGCTCCAATGATAAAGGATCTACACCGAAATGCTGATGATAAGTGTGTTGTATTTGGTCTGATTTTTTAAAACATGGGAGGTGGAAATATGAAAGATCACTCACTGTTTTATGAACAAAGTTGAATTTTTACCTTCGAACCCCATATGACAGAGTGAACAGCAGACTCAGGTAGATGCATATTCCTATAAGAGTAGGGACTATTTAGTCGGAGGACAGTTCAATTTTGTAGTCAGGTATTTGATGGGGCAGCATCTTCTGTGACCACAATATCAAATTACAGGGCATAGTGTCCCTGAAATACACATGAACACACCCATGGGGTTGTATAAACTGAGATGAAATGATTTGGAGACCATTAAGTGGTCTTAATAAAATAGCTGCCTCTTAGTATGAAAAACTCATCTTCTTTAATAAGACACAATTATGACAATATGCAAAACCACTCAAAATTACTTATGCATACAGGGAAAAATGTGACATCTACATGCTGTCATTACCAGAACTGATCAATGTATTTCAACTCACATGCTACAACTATGCAGATGACACACACATACCTCTTAAATTAGAATACTCCAAAGACATTGGAAACTCACAAATCTTCAGTCGCGTGGAGCCATCTCAAACTGAAGCAACTGGAAAAAGTATGACCCACTGTGCACCTGGCCTGATGATCTGGGACCACCTCCTCAAGTATCTAAGGATGTTAAAAACCTTGGAATTACCATGGACTCCAAGTAATCAATGAAGGTCCAAGTGGACAAATTAGCACGATCAAGCTTAATCACCTTGAAAACTCTGTGACACATTTTTCCCCACTTCGGATTCCACACAGGGTCCAGGCTACTATCTCCCCTTGTACTATCTAAACTACATCATGCCAATGACCCCTACCATGGATCATCTCGATCTACTATGAAAAAACCAAAACACATTCAGAACTCGACTGCCAGACTACTACTACATGTGCCTGGAAGGCACTACATTGGTTACTGGTCGTCACAAGATCCACATTCAAGCTGCTATGTATCACCCACAAAGCAATACATGGAACAGGACCGCTATTTATCACAAATAAAATCACCAAATATATTCAACAAAGAAACCTCAACTCAAGATTGGCACCAAGCCTTAAAACACCACCATACAAGAAAAAGACTATAGGTGGCACATCCTTTTCTGTTTGAGCAGCCAAACTATGGAACTCATTGCACACAAATATATGATCCATTGATAACTATCTTGTCTTCGGAAGACTACACAAGAGTTGGCTCTTTCCTTCATAACCACTATATCCAAACAGCATTGGACTGCGTATGCCCTTGTTGCTAAACATTTCTAATCTGAGTATGTTTATATTCCTAGATATGTTCATTTCTTTAAGAAATATGGATAATTAATATTTCATTACACAAATATATGTGCATACTCTTTAAGCCTGTTTAACAAACATATATTTACTCATGATTAAATATATATATATATATATATATATACGTGTGTCTATGTGTATATATGTATATCAATATATATATATGTAGATATATAGAGATATATATGTATATAGGTACATGTAGCATTACTAACCAAGGCACATCGCATACTTTACTCAAAGTGAAATCACAGTGCACATTAGCTCATGAGCAATATGTTAGTTTGACTGAAACGGGGCCTCAGAAACAACAGCGTGCCTACTACACGTCTTACGGTAATTTTTTGAAGCACCTTTGTAAGGACTGAGGGGTTCGCCAAGTGAACAGGAACTCCGTCGAGGTTGCTCCCCCCATCTCGTAAGTAAGGCACACATCTTCCTTTTTTCATGGGGCCCTCTGGGGCCCAGTTCTTCTCCTCTGTGGGGGACCTTGCCTTTTGGGTCCCCGCACATGGCTACACACTCTGTCTGCAGCCGCCCCTGTCCTCGAGGCGGCTGCTGAGAGACAAACAGTTCTCCCAGCGAGCCTCGCTCCTCCTGGAGCATGTGATGAGCCCCCTGGGGCTCCAGGCAGACACCGCTACTCTCCTGGTGGAAGAGAGTCCCTGGCTATCCTGCCTGATCCACAGACAGCTTTACCTTCTCCCCGATCATGGCGGTGAGCGCTTCTATCAGCAGCTCCTGCCAATGCCCCTGGGGCACTGGCTCAAGTGCTCCTGTGTCCCTGGGCACCTACCCACGAGAATGCTCCGTGTGTGTTGGGTGTCTCAATCTGCCCCGGTCACAGCGGTTAGTACTCTACCAGGCACAGGGACAATGAGCTCTCCATGTGCTTTGTCCCAGACAAGATGAAGCGCTCTTGCAAAGTGCTCCAAAAAGAGCCAGCAAACAAGTGAAAGTGTTCTGACTGGAGCAATAACCAACTAAGCACTTCTCACACTCTGAGCTTTGGCACATGAGTGGGTACACAGCGCTGTTCTTGCACTTGAAACCAATTCCTTGCAGGGGCCACAGAACCCAACCACTTGGGACACCAAGTGGAAGCACAGGTCAGTTGGGCCAGCAAAAGGGATTTGCAGTCAGTGGCAGTTCCTCCTAGTGACCCACAGGTCATAGGTCAGCACCACAGCAGCAGTCCAAGGCGATTCCTGGTGAGTCCCTCAAGCAGCATTCTGTATCAAGTTCCAAAGTATGTTTCTTGTGTGTTAAAAGTGTCTCTCTTACATGGGGAAAAAATCATGTACTTATACTCAGTTTTGTACAACACTAAAAAAGAGTGGGAGAGGAGGTTCCAACCAGTCACAGCCAGTTCCAGGAGTGTCCCCTCTCTCCTCCAGCACAGGCTCCAGACATCAGTTGGGGATAAACAAACCCTTTGTGTGAGACCAGAGGACAGCCTTTACAAATGCAGGTGTGCCCCACCTCCCTTTCTCTCAGCCCTGAAAGACCTTTCAATATATAGATGCATCTCTGTGACACCTCCACCCTCCGTGTGTACAGGCTGTATGAAAAATATGCACAAAGACCAACTGTCACTCTGCCCAGACATGTATTGGAGTCAAGCTGCAAAACACCAGAGTTATAAGCACAGAGAAATACTCTCTTTCTAGAAGAGGCATTTCTAGAATGGCTATAAAAAAATCTACTTACACCAGTAAGCAGCATTTCTCACTACCATTACGACCATACCAAATATGCCTACGCTACCCCTCATAAATCAGGCAATACCCCTAGACATAAGGTAGGGCATTTCTAATGAGAAGGCACCACTCACAGCAGTAAGAAACCAAATATGCTGTTTGTCACAACCAGGAAAGGCCATGCTACCAGGCACATGTCCTGCCTTCTACATACATACCACCCGTCCCATAGGGCTAGCTAGGGCCTTCATTAGCGGTGATTCCATGTAGTAAAAGGGGAGTTCTGGGTCTGGCAATAAATTTAGATGCCAGGTCCCTGTAGCAGTAAACTGCATTCACAGAGCCTGTGCTGGCAGGCCTGAGACAGGTTTGAAAGGCCACTTCTGTGGGTGGCGCAAGATGCGCTGCAGGCCACTCGTAGCATTTAATTTGGAGGCCCTGGGGATAGGGATACCACTGTACAAGGGACTTACAGGTAAATTAAATGTGCCAATCAGGTATAAGCCAACCATACCAAGTTTACAAGGGAGAGCACATGCACTTAGCACTGATTAGCAGTGATAAAATGACCAGAGTCGAGGTTGCTCCCCCATCACTTAAGCAAGGCGCACATCCTCCTTTTTTTTATTAGGCCCTCTGGGACCCGGTTCTTCTCCTCCTCGGGGACCTTGCCTTCTGGGTCCCCGTGCGAGGCAACACATCCTGCCGTAGCTGCCTTCGTCCTTGAGGCAGCAGCGAGAGACACACAACTCTTTCAGTGAGCTGCACTCCTCCTGGAGCATGTGGTGAGCCCTACTGGGCACCCGACAGGCACGGGCACTATCCTGGCGGAAGGGAGCCCTTGGTTGTCCTGTGCAATTGGCAGATGGTTTCACCTTCACCCCGGACGCGGCTGTGAACTCTTCCATCAACAACTCAAGCCAGTGCCCTGGGGGTACTTTCCCCAAGCACTCAAATGCCCCGAGGGCACCAACCCATGAGCGTGCTCCGTGCACGTCGGGTTTCTCAATCTGCCCAGGTCGCGGTGGTGAGACCTTTTCCAGGCACACAGACAAAGCGCTTTCCATGCGCTTTGTTCCAGACAAGATGAAGCGCTCTCACAAAGCTCTCCAAACAGAGCCAGCAAACAAGCAAAAGCACTCTGACTCGAGGAACACCCACCAAAAAAGGTGTCCAAATTATTGTTCCAATTAACCTAGTAACGCACTGTGACTTTTTATCTGAGACCACTGCTAATGTCAGTATCATGCATTATATTAAGATCTTCCAGCACCTGAGAAAAGATAATTGGGATCTCCTCATGTTCGGAAATGGATAGTAATGTAGCAGTGTCATAGATATCCTTAATCGATAAAGCATTCAGATCTAAACCTTGTACAGGATTGTCCGTTCTCTGTGTGTCCATTGGATTCAATATAAAATACTTTTTCAATTTTAACCTTCGTCCAAACTTAAATAAATATATCTTGGATCTACATAGATCACCTTGGCTCGTAGGGCAAAAATTCAAGCCCTTCTCTAGGAGTGATGTCATTTCACTTGAAAGATTAATTTCTGATAAATTGACAACATTTATTGATTGCGACTGATTCCCATTCAAACTCGTTTGCTCCACAATCTCGTCTTCATACCTGTGTTTTCTGTTGTGTTTTCTCCCTCTCCTTCCCCTTCTAGTCTTCCTGTATTTAATCTCTTTTGTTTTGGTCGCGATTGTTCTGCTTTATTCTCATTAACTCCTGTAAAAAAAATCCCCTTTTAGTTGATGTGCATTGAGAAGACATGCCCACACCACCACCACCACAGGCCAATATTTCAAGATCAGATAATATATCAATTGTAGTAGTACTACATTTGTGGTTTACATTGTCTCATGCAAATGCAATCGCATCTATGTGGGCAGTACAATTCGTCCACTCAGAGTGAGGATAGGGGAGCGTGCAAGGGCACTATTACATGAAGATGTAGGATATCCGTTAGTAGCCCATATAATGTCATGTGAATCCCAGGGTTCTCACAAAACTTTTGTATTTTTTGGCATTGACCATATAACACCAGACCTCAGAGAGGGCAACAGAGAATTAGCCCTACGCAGGAAGGAGACATTATGAATATTGCACCTCAGAGCAGTTGAGACAGGTCTCAATACGGATCATGAACTCGAAAATTTTCTGGGGGGATTAGGGAGAGATAAATGAGATAACCACTGTCCAATGAGATCTCTATTGGTAGAAGATACATAATTTAAGTGAATGATAAGAAATTGAGGTTCACATGTACAGATACCTTATAACTATTCATGTACAAATGTCAAAAAGATGTAATATATATTGTCCATGATTTACAATTGTTTCATGTATAATAATTGGGTGGTCATTTCTTGATAATTTAGTCGTTTACTTTTAATTGACTTATGATACCAATAATTTACATCTTCAAATACTAAATCTAATTCTACTAGGACAGAAGTTCTATATTAGTAGAAGATACATAATTGAAATGATTGATAAGAAATTGTAGTTCACATGCATAGATACCTTATAACTATTCATGAACAAATGTAAAAAAGATGTCATATATATTGTCCATGATTTACAATTGCTTCGTGTATAATAATTTGGTGGTCATTCCTTGATAATTTAGTGGGTTACTTTTAATTGACTTATGATACCAATAATTTACATCATCAAATACTAAATCTAATTCCACTAGGCCAGAACTTCTATATTACTTCATCACCAATACTGTTTCCCTCTTACCTTCTATTTAGTTTATATGCATGTAACAACACTGTCACTTATTACTTATTCACTTTCAAATTAAGTCAGTATGCACTATGGTTGCTATCTTTGAGTAATCGACACATATTTATTGAGTAGACTGCGGTCTGTTTTGTCAAATAAGAAATCCCTTTTTTTGATTCTGTGCAATGCCACATATTGACTTTATGATTTTACAAAGGATGATTATATTGAGTCCTCTCTCTAGTCCCATTATACAGAACAAACTATAGACAATTTCACATCCAATATGGCCGTACCATCATTAGTCCTTTTTCTATTTCCAATGCCCCACGGCAATGCCGTACACAGGCATCGCGTTTCGTTATGGAGGAGTGTGCACAGTCGTCTTTCAACTTCAATCATTCTAGATGTTTAAGCAGCGTCTGCACGCGAGCCCGATGCGTACTCGCAGACCGAATGAAGGTGGTCAGAACGATAGACCCGTTGATATTCTCTCGTCAGGTGGGTTAGTTTGAGACTTACGATATGGTTAGTTTGATAATTGTGCCATTATTGGGCCATGGTTTTAATATTATTATTCATTCACCGATTCGTTTATAGTAAGCATTATTCAATTAGCAATATGTTTCACATCCAACAGATTGGGAAGAACGAGAGTACGGACTGGAATATTGAGATGGGCATTATAATAACACATTAATGGGCGAACGCCACTAACATTATTTCAAGATTTGAGTGTAAGGCAGATTTGCCTCATAGGTAATTCCTTTTCTTTTTGCGCTGATTTTACCTGACTTCGCAATGGTGTCAGTATGCTTTAATACTGGCAGGATTTACCTTCTTCTTGTGTTATATTTACTTTTGTGGTTCTTGTCTGATATAAAGCCTCTTCAGTCACTTTATGTATATTATCTACGGTTTCTCTTTCTATTTTGGACTTATTTTAATAGCTTAGTTGGGATACTTTACAACTTCTGTCCACAATTAATGATAGTGTCACAGGCAGGTACGCCATGTTGTATTGTTTTTACCTTATAGCACTTGCTCTACTTAGAAGTTCACTTCCATCCATCCCACGTCTAGGTGTGGTGAAGGGTTCATGAAATCCCGTTTGGGATCTGAGATTAGTCCAAATTTGATGATGTGGATTTTGTTTAGTATAACTTTCAGCCCTGGTTAAGTCGATGGACGAAACACGTGTTGGCTGTGGGGTTTGAATGGAACACATCAGATATCAAGATTGTGACTAATGGCAGCATTACTGATCAACAGACTGAATTAAATTTGGACATTATAATTAAACCCAAGCGGAACTACATTGGAACCTGCTTCGCCTCGTTATATGTTTATCACAGTATCTTACACCATCCTAAGGACTCATAGTATGGTGTTCTTTTTCTTTTTCCGAGGACAATTATAGTGACTACAATGGACATTTTGTGTACAGTTTGATAATTGATATACAAATGCTTATATAACGAGTGCCTCTTATTTGTTTATATTGGTTCCAGGAGTGACCGCTCTCTCCTCTAGCACAGGCTCCAGACATCAGTGGGGGGTAAACGAGCCCTCTGTGTGAGGTCAGGGCGCAGCCTTTACAAAGGCAGGTGTGTCCCGCCTCCGCTTCTCTCTTCCTATGAAGACCATTCAATATGCAGATGCACCTATGTCACACCTCGACCCTCCCTGTGTACAAGCTGTCTGAAAAGTATACACAAAACCCAGCTGTCGCTCTGCTCCAGATGTGGATTGGAGTCAAGCTGCAAAACACCAGAGTCAAAAGCACAGAGAAATGCTCACTTTCTCGAAGTGACATTTCTATAACGGTAATGAAAAACTCCACCCACACCAGTAAGCCTCACTACCGTTACAACTATACCAAACACCCCTACGCTATCCTTCATAAATCTGACAATACCCCCTGGTCATAAGGCAGGGCATTTCCAATGCAATCCTATGAACAAGGCAGCACGCACAGCAGTGAGAAACTAAATAGTGTGTTTGTCACTACCAGGACAGGCCACACAACCGGGACTATGTCCTGCCTTCTACATACATAGGACCCTCTCCATAGGGCTAGTAGGGCCTACCTTAGGAGTAACTTACATGTAGTAAAAAGGGAGTTCTGAGCCTGGCAAGTAAATTTAGATGCTAGGTCCCTATGGCAAAAAACTATGCCTGCAGGCCTGAGACTGGTTTGAAAGGCTACTTATGTGGGTGGTGCAAGCAGTGCTGCAGGCCCACTAGTAGCATTTCATTTACAGACCCTGGGTATCGAGATACCATTGTACAAGGGACTTACAGGTAAATTAAATGTGCCAATTAGGTGTAAACCAATCATACCAACTTTAGAAGGGAGAGCACCTGAACTTTAGCACTGATCAGAAGTGATGAAGTGCTCAGAGACCCAGAGCCAACAGCAAGAAGTCAGAAAAAATAGGAGGAAGGAGGTAAAATGTGTATATATATATATATATATATATATATGTGTGTGTGTGGGTGTGTGTGTGTGTATGCATTTATATGTGTGCATATATGTATATATATGTATGTATACAATGTATGTGTATGTATACATATATGCATATAGTATCCTATGCTTAACATGTACATAGGTCATTGCATAGCTCCTAGATAAGTTGGTAGATAAGATATGAATCCCTGCTATCACAATGAGCAAATGCTATCTTAGCTATTTTATCAGCAAGCATTTCACTTTTGAAAATTAAGTAAAGATAAAATAATTTTAGAAAAGTACACATATAAATTAACCTCAAATATTGCTAATCTTGAAATAGTGTGTTTATATAACACAATTTCAAATATCAAAATATTATATCTATTATTATATTCCTTACACATATATTCTCTAACTATGTATTTACATATCTATTTATTTATTAGTTTCATTCTACTGTACAAGAGGAAGAAATAATACGAAGAACCCCTTTCTCTCTCTTAAGCTTTACTCTGTCTCCCCATCACCCTATATACCTCTATCAATCTATCCTCCATCCCCACTCTCTGACTCATCCCAAACCCATTCTAAAACTACGATCTCCAAAATCACTCTGCTTAAGCTCTTCCCTCCTCTGCCACTCCTGGCTCACCTCGAACCTCAGTTTACAACTATCATCTCTCAAAAACTCTAAATTCTCCCTCACTTATCTAAGTTTTGACTCATCTAAAACACCTTCTACTTCTATGATCTCCTTAACCCTTTCTACAGACTTCTCCTTCCTCCATCTCTCTTTTACTGATCCCAAGCCTCATCCTATTACTATAGGCTCCCAATCAACACTTTTGCTCCTCCATCCCTCCATTATTCTATTCAAACTTACTAATAAACTCACATATCCTCTGCTGCTCAAATCAACTCATACTGTTACTGATACTGAACTCATATTTCACTATACTAATCTACCACTTTTGGGTTCCAGAGTAGTGTGCTACTTGCCGAAAAGCGCTTTGATGCCTTGTCAGGGGTAATAAGTGCTATCTAAATGCAATTACAATTACAATTAAAATGCAAATCATTCTTCTTGGGTTGCATATAGTAATAGACATCCACAGCATTCCTAAAGAACAAGTGGCCATATTTATACTTTTTTAGCGCCGCTTTTTGTCGCAAAAACAGGACATACTTACAAAATATTTGTAAGTTTACGCCATTTTGCGTCAAAAAGCGGCGCAAATGTGGCGCTAAAAAAGTATAAATAAGGGCCAAGGTTTTCAAGAATGGACCATTGTTGCTGTTTAGGAACAAGTGAGTAAACCAATGCAGGTACAATGGTACTGATTAAGTTATTTCACGTTATTGGGTTTTTCAAAAATATTATTATTCTTTTATTTCTTTGACATGCGATTGACATGCAAATAAAAAATCTGTGAAAATGTCAAGTGAAAAAACACTCTTCACAGCAATCAAACACTGCATGAAACACCTTCCTCAATGTCCAGTTCCACACTCCACTATCAAACTTTTCTTCAATTAAATAATAAGGAAGGTTTAACACACAGTGGTCATCCCTTAAACTCTGCTTTTCCCAGAACTCACCAAAATGCTCAACTTTCTATGAACATGATATCTTATCCTTGTCCTTCATCATATCTTTCTCCAGAAGTGCTCTCTTACCACTAATTGCCATCAATGCCTTCATCACAGACGGCGCTTTCCCAAAAGCATTTAAGAAAAGTCAGATCCTTCCACCACTGAAGGAATCCACACAAGACCCAGATGATCCTACCAAGTAAAAACCTATCATTCACCTACCATTCAGCAGCAAGATCACTGACAAAGCAGCCTGTGCAATGCGTCTAGGTACTGTGAATTCTGTTCATCTCTTGCAAGACTACCAATGTGACTTCAACTAAAACTACCATACTGAGATAGCTAAATTACAAATCACAGATGATTCCCTCTTGATCACAAATATGGGTGACTGTTGCTTACTGATTTTGTTTTATGTCTCTGCCACAGTTGATACTTTGATCATCCCAATCTCATTCATGCCCTGAAATACTGAATGGGATTCAATTAGCATTTCCTTTACTGTATCTCCTTGTACCCATGCAGTTAATTTCATCTGAATTTATTTTGGTCCCATTAGATCCCAATCCCTGTGTAGTCAACAGGGTATTATCATGTCACCCACCAACTTAAAGTTCTACATGAGAATGCTGGGACTCTCCTCACTGTGTGTATATCAAAAGTCACCAATAACACAACATGGATTAATTGGCTAACACCTGATTGGCATACTTAATTTAATCATAACTCCTCTGTAAAGTGGTATGCCATATACCCAGGGACTGTTAGACCTGATGCATATAGGCAGTGGTTCCCCAAAATGTTTTGCTTCTTCTGAGTAGGTTTGTTTTCTTTCCACCTGAGTTTTCCTGGAAGGGTTTTCCCACTAAATGTTCTTCACCCAACAGAAGCTCCACCTACCCCAGGACCTACTTAATGCAAGCTGGAGCGTGACTGCGACACAGTTGTGTGCAGATGGGGCTCTGCTGGAGTGCAGAAGGAACACCAAAAACAAGCCTGTCTGCCCCTGGACTATGTCCAGCACCACGACTGTGGTCAGCGCATTGACCCCTGACCTTCCCTCCCCCGAAAGATACACTATTTCTGAGCTTCACACCCTTGACCCTGGGTGCCGCAGCAGACACTGCCACTGCACTGACCCACACTCCACTGTAGGACCTTTTTTTTTTTTATGCACCCACTGCCATTTCACTTGTCACATCACACACACCAGCCCACTGACCAGCCCCACCCTGAACAAACCACAGACATGACCAGAACAAAAACACCAACTTGCATGCACCCTTCTCAACACACCCTCACTATGCAAGCATTCCACCTGATTATGGAGCCTCATCGCCACCCTTACACCAAACATTGTCTTCCTCACCGAGACCTGGCTCAACCCTGCATCCTCCATAGACATTGCTACAGCGATCCTCGATGGATATAAAATCACTCACCAAGACTACACCAACAAGATGGGAGGAGGAACAGCCATCATTCACAAAGAGGACATACAGTGCACCACCACTGCCCCCATGGAACATCTCAACTTCAAGCTCCACATGGATGACAAAACAGCAATCAGAGGAACTCTAGCATACTGCCCCCAGGGCAGCGCTCCAACTTCTGCAACATCATCGCAGACTTCATTGCACCACTAGCCTTAGACTTCAAGGACTACATCTTCCTCGATAACCTAAATTTCTACATTGACGACCCCCAAGGACAAGACTGCACACCTCCTCTACAGTATGAGCAGCGTTTGATTGACCCAGATCATCCACGACCCTACACACACTGCAGGACACAAGCTGGAAGCCATTTTTGCCTCCCACAACCACATCAAATACAGCCATGTTACAGAACT
Organism: Pleurodeles waltl; assembly: GCF_031143425.1. NCBI lineage: Eukaryota > Metazoa > Chordata > Amphibia > Caudata > Salamandridae > Pleurodeles > Pleurodeles waltl. The sequence goes on from NC_090447.1 coordinate 292,586,133, forward strand.
CACATGGACTGATCACTCCAACATCTACCTCAGCATCTCCAGCACCCACACCTCCACCCCCAAGAAGACCAGTGCCCCTAACTGGAGGTAGAACAAAATCTCAGTGACCAGCTGCATGGACGCCCTCAACACCTCCAACCCTGCTACTGTCACCAATCTTGAATAGGGAGTGAAAAACTTCAATGCCTGGATCACCAATGGTGCTGACAGCATTGTCACTATCAAGAGCAACATCCAGAGAAAGTCCTTGTTGGTAAATGGGTTATTGGTAAGGGCAGGTAAGTACCTACACTTAGCAATAGGCCACTAACCTCCACTTAGGTCCAGTTAGGTCTCAGTAAATTAAACCCAGCTCAACCCTTGGTAGCTTGGCAACGAGCGACAAGGCTTAACTTAGGAGACAGTGTAAAGCATTCAAATATCACAAAACAGTAATTAAATAAAACACAGGAAACAGTTTAAAAATCCAAAACCAATTTGTAAAAATAGACTATATTTTTATCTTTAAAATGACACAAAAATGAATACAATCGGATGAGGGGAACCGGAGATATGAATTTTTAAAGAATTATTGTTTTTTAGCCCCTAGAAACAAACAGCGCTAATCGGGTCATCTGGTTGCACCTCGACCGGGGGAAAGTCAAAGTTTAAGGCCGACCGCGATGGAGCCCTGCTCGGCTACAGCTCGCAGGAGGCCTCCGTCAAAAGTTTACCTTCGGACTTAGTCTCTTTTCTGAAGATTTTCTTCAATGGGACAAACCTGCCAGTCCAATCCGACCTCCTGGAACTCTTCTCCGGATACGAATCGCGGGAATCATCGGTGGAGATTTTTACCTTCGGACGTAGTCATTTTTTCGAGGTGAAAATCCTTCGACTGGGGTAAACCTGGATCTCGATCAGACGTCCTTGGAGCCCTCCTCGGACACGCTGGCTGGGAGGTCCCGATCAAATTTTTACCTTCGGACTTAGGGCCTGATTCTAACTTTGGAGGACGGTGTTAAACCGTCCCAAAAGTGGCGGATATACCACCTACCGTATTACGAGTTCCATAGGATATAATGGACTCGTAATACGGTAGGTGGTATATCCGCCACTTTTGGGACGGTTTAACACCGTCCTCCAAAGTTAGAATCAGGCCCTTAGTCTCTTTTTTGGAGATTTTCTTCACCGGGACGAACCAGCAAATCAGCCCGGGTCGCGGTTGAGGCAAGCCGGCTAGAGTTGCTGCGGTGGGTCAGTCCCTCTATGGAGCTTTTTTTTCAAAAGTTCTGAAAATGTCTGGGGCTTCTTCCAGATATTCTTTTAAGGTTATTTTGGGGTCCACAGCTCACCCCCAGGGTCAAGAAGTTCTGAGATGATCCTTGGGGGTGTGGACTACAACTCCCAGAATTCACCTGGTGCAAACTCCTTTTTGGTCACAGGGCAGTGGCCAGTTGGTTGATTTCTTCAGGAGTTGGTGCAGGGGACTCTGGTTAGCAATTGTTCACCTGTAGCAAACAGGGAGACCCTCCTTGAACCAGTTGAAGCCAGGCAAAGTCCTTCTTGTGGTGAAGTCCAAGTCCTTCTGAGTGCAGGTCAGGGGTCCAGCAGGGCAGTCCTTCTTCTCCTTTGGTTCTTCCTTGTTGGAATCTAATGGGGATCTGAGGTGTGGGTGCAGGTCTGCCAGTTTTATCCTTGCTCCTGGGTGAAAAACAGGGGGGTCCTGGTTCTCCAATCAGGAGCAGAATCCTTTCCCCTGTGACGACCACTTCCTGGGAAGTGTGGCAAAAATCAATCCCAGGAGGCAACATTCTCCAAAAATCCATTATGGCTGAAAATTATTTTTGGAGGTTACATCTGGCTGAGCCAACCCACTGATGTGGCTAAAAATCATAGACAAACCCCTGTCCTGCCCTCTCCTAATCTAATCAAAGGGCACCTAGTTGTCTGAGGTTACAGGATGTGGGGGTGTTGCTGGGTTGCTCAAAATGTCCTTCTCTGCCTTTGAAGACCAGTTTGGCAGGCCTCCCCCTTCCTGCCTCACCATCTGCTGAGGGGAGATTCCCTCCCACAGGCACATCTCTTTGTGTGAAGCCATGCCAATTCACACCTCATCAATGCAGCCTGGCCAGGCTGCCAGAGGCTGGCCAATCAGAGCACAGCAGCAAAAACAATGCAGGGCTGAAATTGGCAACTTTTGAGGTAAAGTTTAAAACTCTTTACCTGAACAAGTTATATCAAATCCAACAACTGGAAGTTGTGGGATTTATTATAACAATTAATTTGATACCAAACTCTTAGTATCTGTCATTTAAGGGGACTTTACAAATTAAAATAAAGTCTCCCCACTCTAGCCTATGAAGGCCATTCACTACAATGAGTGATAAAGGAATTTGGCTGTTTTTACCTCACCAGGGCTTATAAAACTATTTTATAAGGTCCCTGCTTATAGTTACATGGCACCCAGTCCTAGGGGCACATAGGGCACATGTTAGGGGTGACTTATATGTAAAAATAAGGTAGTTTAAGTCTTGGGAACTACTTTTAATTCCAAAGTCAAATTTTCATATAACTTTAATTTAAAAGCACCCAGCAAGGCAGGCCTGCCTTTAAAATTGCAGTGGGCCCCTCAGCAGTGCACCTATGGGTGCACTACCTATGCTGTGGTCCTTAAACCTACATGCCCTACCATATACTAGGGACTTATAGGTAGGTTGACTTAGCCAATTATAATTAGCCTAATTTGCATATTGATTTTACACAGAGCACAGGCCCTAGGACTGGTGAGCAGTACCCAGGGCACACTCAGAGTCAGGAAAACATCAGCAAAAAGTGGAAAATGAGGGCAAAAAGTTAGGGGGCCTCTGCAATCAGCCCTGTTTTCTCACACAAGCCCCCCTCAGATCACACGCCCAGGAGACTCTGCCCAACCCTGGGAGAGTCTTCCTGGCTTGTCAGGCGAGGAAGACAGTGAAGAGAACAGGCTGTCCCTTTGCAGGGCCTACTCTGCCTTACATCCTCCTGCCATGATCACTCCCTCTGTGTAGTGAATCCATCCCAACAGTGAAAGGACCCATATCAACCTGAAACTTCCCTCTAGGGGGGTCTTCCTCCTCTCTCTCTCTGCCAACTTGGGTAGTGAGGTGCCCACCTCCCCTACTCCTAACTTTGCTAGGGCAACACCTAGCTTACCCAAAGAGGTCACCCAACACTTGAGCAACCCCACCATGACCAACAGGGTCAGGGGGCCTACTTTGCTTTTGGCCCTGGGGTCTGCCTCCCAGGCCATGTGCAGTGCTGCCAGGAAGGCTAGCACCCAGCAGACGCTACTGACAGCTGTCAGTACCCAGAACCACACCCTAAGCTCTCCACTGACTGGTGGCTGAGCTGCTTTATGGGCAACTGTGGGGTCCTGGCACCCCTCTTGCTGTCTAGAGTGGGGGGCTACCACCTCCTGTGGCAGACACCCTCCTTCCACTCTCCCTTCTGTCAGTGCAGGGGCAACACCCTGTATCTGGTCAGCTGCCTGACTACTCAGGACTTCCTTGGGGTCAGGTGAGGCCTCATCAGTGCCAACTCTGGGCTCCCCCCCTACTGGGGCAGAAACCCTTTTGCTCCCTGGAACTCTCTTTAAGAGTGGCCCACCTTTCCTTTTCTTCCTTCCTTTTCTTGGGGACCCCTGTCTCCTAACTGTAGGGACTGACTCCCCAGGAACATGGGTTGGGGGGGCACCCTCGGCGACCGCCCCATCTGGGACCAGACTCACCTCTGGGAGTTCATTTTTCAGGATACAATCTAGGGGGAGGTCAGCACTGACTACCACCCTAACCAGTCAAGGATACCCTTCCTCTCTAGGGGCACTATGGCTACAGGTTTGGAGGTGACCTCCCCTGTGGCTATCCTGACTTTCCTTGTCTCTCCTGGGACATACATGTCTGGGGTCACTAACCGGTCACTCACTATAGTGTGACTGGCACAGGTGTCTCTCAGGCCAGTGGTAGGGATCCCATTCACCTGAATGGGGTGAAAGTGCCTACTCCCACCCTCAGAGATCACCAGCTTACCATCTGGTCCTGTCTCCCAGCTCAATGCTAGGAGGACTTCATCATCTGAGGAGTCCTCCTCCATGGCTACACTGGACAGCCCAGTGCTAACCACCATCTTTGGACAGGCTGCATCTTCCCTGAAGTGACCGGTCTGCTGACAGTCAAAGCAAGCCTTACTGTCCAAGATTTTTTTTAACCCTGGGTCTACCTATCTCTGCTTGTCAGAGCGGGAGTGGGAATTACTCTCCTCCTTTTTAAGGTTCTGGGGTACAGAGGGAGTCTCTGTGGTGGGCTTATCACCTCCCTCCTTAGGTTTTTGGGGACCTGACCCCCCTTCTTGGAGTCTCCCCCCTGGGACTTGAGAACCACCCTGGTTCTCAACCACTCATCAGCTGCCTCCCCTAGCTCTCTAGGGTTGGTCAGAAGGACTGCACCAGCTGCACACTGGGCTTCACCACAAGAAGGACTTTGCCTGGCTTCAACTGGTTCAAGGAGGGACTCCCTGTTTGCTACAGGTTAAACATTGCTAACCAGAGTCCCCTGCACAACTCCTGAAGAAATCAACCAGCTGGCCACTGCCCAGTGGCCAAAAAGGAGTTTGCGCCAGGTGCATTCTGGGAGTTGTAGTCCACACCCCAAGGATCATCTCAGAACTTCTGTACCCTGGGGGTGATCTGTGGCCCCTAAAAGAACCTTAAAAGAACATCTGGGAGAAGCCCCAGAAGTGTGGAGAAGTTTGGAGAACTTTTGGAAAAAAAAAAGCTCCGTAGAGGGACCGACCCGCCGCGGCAACTCTAGCCGGCTTGCCTCAACCGCGACCCGGCCTGATTTGCTGATTCGTCCCAGTGAAGAAAATCTCCAAAAAAGAGACTAAGTCCGAAGGTAAAAAGTTGAGACAGACCTCCCAGCCAGCGTATCCGAGGAGGGCTCCAAGGACGTCGGATCAAGATCCAGGTTTACCCCAGTCGAAGGATTTTCACCTCAAAAAAACGACTAAGTCCGAAGGTAAAAATCTCCACCAAGGATTCCTGCGACGCGTATCCGGAGAAGAATTCCAGGAGGTCGAATTGGATTGGCAGGTTCGTCCCCCTGAAGAAAATCTTCAGAAAAGAGACTAAGTCAAAGGTAAACTTTTGACCGAGGCCTCCCGTGAGCTGTAGCCGAGCAGGGCTCCATTGCGGTCGGCCTTAAACTTTGACTTTGCCCCAGTCAAGGTGCAACCAGATGACCCGATTGGCACTTTTTGTTTCTAGTCGCTAAAAAACAATAATTCTTTTAAAATGTATATCTCCGGTTCCCCTCATCCGATTGTATTCGTTTTTGTGTCATTTTAAAGATGAAAATATAATCTATTTTTATAAATTGGTTTTGGTTTTTTAAACTTTTTCCTGTGTTTTATTTAATTACTGTTTTGTGATATTTGAATGCTTTACACTCTGTCTCCTAAGTTAAGCCTTGTCGCTCGTTGCCAAGCTACCAAGGGTTGAGCTGGGTTTAATTGAGACCTAACTGGACCTAAGTGGAGGTTAGTGGCCTACTGCTAAGTGTAGGTGCTTACCTGCCCTTACCAATAATCCATTTTCCAACATTTTTGGTGCGCAGTGGTGGGATCCTGTACTTGTGTTCAGTATCACATTACAGTTTTAAGAAAAGCAAATTAAAAATCCTTTAAATTGTCCTAGTGCAAAAATATTTTTTCATTTTTAATTTGGATTAATTTCAAGTATTGAATTTTTGTGATTTTTCTAAATTCTTGTTTCCAGTTTTTGCAAAACATTTTTGTTGACACAAAACTAGGGAACCTTGGAGCTTGATCTGGCTAGCCTACCCACACTGACTGTAGTCCATCTTAGGGGGTTGTGTACTGCAAGTGGGTTGCCTGCAACCACTGACCTCCGGAAGCATGTCCTGATTAAATCCCTGACAGCATGGGCTGAGGCCCGAGAAGTAGGCCCAGAGGAAGCTCAAGAGGAGGGAGAAGTAGGGGAAGATGCTAGCTCTAACTACTCAGGGGAGGGAGGGCATCTGAGCCTAAGTGAGGATGAGGAAGACCGGTCCTCATTACATACAGTCACTGGGGGCAGACCCAAAGCTAGTTGGGGGAAGGGGGTCCCTTCAGGAGGACAGAACCTGTCCCTCAGGGAAAGAGAGCTGGAGGCCCAGCTAGCATTTATAGCTTTGGAGGCACATAAGCTGGCCCTAGAAGAGAAAAAGTTGGCAAAGAAAGAGAAAAGAGATGGTGGCAGTGACAGAGAAGCTGTGGTGTCCATGGGTGGAGGGTTTTGTCCCAGATTACCCAAGGGGGTGGTTCCTGCTTATGTAGAGGGGGATGACATAGACAAGTGGTTGGAGGCCTTTGAGAGGGCACTCCAAATGAGAAGGGTTAGGCCTCAACATTGGGGTTCACTTTTGTGGGAGTTGGTCCCCAACTCAGGGAGGGATAGGCTTCTGACCTTAAGTGGGGAGGAGGCAGATTCATACCCTAGTATGAAGAGGTGCTTAACCAAGAAGTTTGGACTGACCCCAGAGCAGTATACGATGAAGTTCAGGGACACCCAGAAGGTCAATACCCAGTCTTGGGTTGACTTTGTGGTCACCTCACTTAAGGCACTAGAGGGCTGGATTCATGGTAACAAAGTAACAAAGTAAATACTTATGAGGGGTTAAACAATCTGATCATGAGAGAGCACATCATGACCAATTGTATCCAAGAAAAGTTACGCCAGCATCTCAGGCACATCTCTTTGTGTGAAGCCATGCCACTTCACACCTCATCAAGGCAGCCTGGCCAGGCTGCCAGAGGCTGGCCAATCAGAGCACAGCAGCAAAAACAAGGCAGGGCTGAAATTGGCAACTTTTTAGGTAAAGTTTAAAACTCTTTACCTGAACAAGTTATATTAAATCCAACAACTGGAAGTTGTGGGATTTATTATAACAATTAATTCTCTAAAAACCCTTTGTATCTGTCATTTAAGGAGACTTTCCAAATTAAAATAAGGTCTCCCCATTCTAGCCTATGAAGGCCATTCACTACAATGAGTGAAAAACAAATTTGGCTGCTGTTACCTCACCAGGGCTTATAAAACTATTTTTATAAGGTCCCTGCTTATAGTTACATGGCACCCAGCCCTAGGGGCACATAGGACACACCTTAGTGGTGACTTATATGTAAAAATTAGGTAGTTTAAGACTTTGGAACTACTTTTAATTCCAAAGTCGAATTTGCATATAACTTTAATTTAAAAGCAGCCAGCAAGGAAGGCCTGCCTTTAAAATGACACTGGGCCTATGGGTGCACTACCTATGCTGTGGTCCCTAAACCTACATGCCCTACCATATACTAGGGACTTATAGGTAGGTTGACTTAGCCAATTAAAATTAGCCTAATTTGCATATTGATTTTACACAGAGCACAGGCCCTAGGACTGGTTAGCAGTACCCAGGGCACCCTCAGAGTCAGGAAAACACCAGCAAAAAGTGGAAAATGGGGGCAAAAAGTTAGGGGGCCTCTGCAATCAGCCCTGTTTTCTCACAGTCCTCCAAAAAGGCCAGCTGGTACACCTAAGAACTCAGAACAGTGAAACAAGACAGCAAACAGCTGGAGCAGGGATGGCGCACCAGCAAGGACACCTCTGACAGAGCAGGCTTCAAGACCTTCCTCAAACTGTACCACCATCTGCTGAGGACAACAAGAATACAGCCCTTGCCACACATATTGAAACCAGCACCAACAACACCAAGGAACTTTTCAACATTGTGAAGAAATTTTCCGATCCGGTTGCTAGCAAAAACAAGATCACACCTTCACAGGAGCTGTGTGACAACCTTGCCCACTTCTTTCACGACAAGCTCGCAATCATATACAGAAACTTCGAACCCCAACTAACACCTACAAACTTCCTTGACAAATACACTGCCACTGTAATTGACACAAACCTCATATTGACCACCTGGAATATCCTCTTCACTCAGGACATCACCTCCGCCATGAAATCCATCCACTCAGGAGGACCCACAGACTCATGCCGCACTACATCTTTAACCTTGGAAACCAAATGATCAGCCAGGAACTCACCACCCTGCTCAACACCTCAACATTTCCCGACACCTGGAAAAATGCTGAAGTCAGACCACTACTCTAGAAACCCTTCGCCGACCCCAGCTAACCCAAAAACTACAAGGACCTGACACTTGCATGTCAAAAGACAATAGCCTGCTCTCACAGAAAGGACTGCCACACCCCCTACTGGGACCCTGGCAGACAGGATGGAACTGAAAGGGGACCTTTTGCACTTCTAAGCCACTCTTTGAAGTCTTCCCCACTTCAAAGGCACATTTGGTATTTAAGCAGGGTCTCTGACCCTACCAACTCGGACTCTTCTGAGGTAGACACTCTACTTCATCAAGGCACTTCCTGGAGAAGAACATGAACCAGAACCTGCAACCTGCCAAGAAGAACTGCCTTCTGCTCAAAGGACTCACCGGACTGCTTTTCTAAGAAGGACTGCTTCTTTGCTGTTACCCAGCTCCCTTGCTGCTTTCTGGCTGTGCTGAGAAGTGCTCTCCAATGGCTTGGATAGAGCTTGCCTCCTGTTCCCTGAAGTCTCAGGACCAAAAAGACTTAATTCCTGCAAGAAGAACTCCCAGTGTGGCAAAAATCGACACACCGCCTGCCAGAAATGACGCACAGCCCACCTCGCAGTGAACATTTCACCACACGCCAAACCAGAATGACGCAGCCTGACTTTGCATGGAGAAGATCGAGGCAGTGCCAGCGTAGCAACCAGAAATTTGACGCACAGCCCACTCGATCGTCGCACAGCTGAGCTGGAACGACACAGCCTGACTTGAAGCGATGAATCGATGCAGCGCTTGCTGTGCAGTAGAAATTTCCAAGCATTGCCCACCGGATCGACACAACCCCTGTGACGTTGTCCTGTCAGCGCCAAATTTTAATGCATCGTCCTCTGGGCGTCTGAAAAACCTGCAACCTGAAGAGGATCCAAGACTGAGCGCCAGAAATTGACACAAAGCTTTCCCTGCATGGAAAATAAACGTCACATCGCTGTATGCGGCCCGAGAAATCGACGCACACCTCCCTGTTTCCCCTGCACCTACCCTCTGCAGTTCCTTGCAGAAATTTTGAATGGAAACCAGGTACTTTGTGCTTGCAGGAGCCATTTTTTGCTTTTAAGAGACTAAGGGCCAGATGTAGCAAGATCAGAATTTGCGATTCTGAAATTGCGAGTCGGTGCGACTCGCAATTTCAGAATCGCAAATCCTGATGCAGAACGGTGTCTCAGACACCGTCTGCGACTCGCTATGGGGTCGCAAAGACCCACCTCATAAATATTAATGAGGTGAGTCGCATTTTGCGACCCCACAGCGAGTCCCTGCACTCACAGGGATGGTGGCCTGCTGAAGTCAGCAGACCTCCATGTCTGTGACTGCTTTTTCAATAAAGAAGTTTTATTTATTCTGCAGCCCGTTTTCCTTAAAGGAAAACGAGTTGCAAAATAAAAAAAATAACGAAACCATTTGGTTTTGTTTTTTCAGTGTAGGCAGTGGTCCATTAGACCACTGCCTGCACTGAAAAAACCTTTTTGGCAACATTCACAAAGGGGAAGGGGTCCCATGAGGACCCCTTCCCTTTTCCGAATGAGTTACCACCAGTGTGATACTGGTGGTAACTGCGAATTGCTTTGCGACCGCATTTGCGGTCACAAAGCAATTCTGCATTGCGATGCGAGTCGCAAATAGGAAGGGAACACCCCTTCCTATTTGCGAGTCGCATTCACAATTTGCGAGTCGGTACCGACTCGCAAATTGTGAATGTGCATCGCAGAAGGCTGTTTGCATCGCGCAAACTGCGATTTTCGCAGTTTGCCCCATGCAAACGGCTTCCTACATCTGGCCCTATATACACTTTATATAATTTCTACAGTGATATTTTCAACATATACTTATTACATCTTAATGATTTTGACCTGCATTTATCCAAATAAATATTATATATTTTTTTAAACACTGTGTGGTGTATTTTTGTGGTGTACTACTGTGTTATTGCATGATTTATTAAACAAATACTTTACACATTGCCTTCTAAGTTAAGCCTGACTACTCAGCGCCAAGATACCAGAGGGTGGGCACAGGATAATTTGGATTGTGTTTGACTTACTCTGACTAGAGTGAGGGTCCTTGCTTGGACAGGGGGTAACCTGACTGCCAACCAAAGACCCTATTTCTAACAAATACCTAAACCACGATATGTGACCAAAGGGTACAGAGTCACTGCATTCCTACTATATCAGTTATGGTGGATTTTTGTAAACTCTGCTGAGCGAGTGGTAATATTAGTGTGCCACAAAAGCACCTGAGTTACCAGCAATTCTAGAAGTGTCAATGTTACAATACTTTTAAACATATTCCTCAGTCATCCTACAGGAAGCAAGGTGAATACAACTTTCATTTAATGCTTTACAGAAAAGCTGGTTGTTACAAAGAGTCACAGTATCTCAGCTGTAGTGTATCTGCACACTTATTAAGTTAATTGTGGGTATAGGTGCCAAATGCGTAGGCTGCCAGAGCCCCTGTGTGCCTACAATAGCGATTACGTAATTTCTAGTCTCCCACCAGAACACTCCCCGAAGCGATTGGGCCTGCCGGTACAGGTGATTTTCCAACAAAAGTTCCCCAGTTGCGTCATATCCACTGTGGGGGAAACAGGGTACCATTTATACTGAAGGTCAGTACAGCGAGACCCTTTGAGGTCCTGTGGGTGGGTTTGTGGCTGGGGCAGCGGCCTGCAATCATGCAGTGCTGCTGCTGTAGGACCAGAACTGTTGAGAGTGGCTGCTGGAGATATCCTTGGGGGTGGGTGGCACAGTGTTGTGGCTTACTTTAGTGCAGATACTTTCTCTTAAAGCTGGCAACCCATACCGACGGAGCAGTCACAGCCCCCTCTGTCGTCAGCATCCGGCAGCCTCACTCTGTTGAGGCCTGCTCCCTGGGGTGAGGGGTCAGTGGTACTACCAGTGTCAGGGATTTTCCTACTGGTCTGGAAACAAAGTTGCAAATACAGCAGGGTGGGGACTTCCTCTCACCAGCCTGAGGTGCCACTCCCAGTTGGTGAGACACAACAAGGCATGGTTCCTGCCCTTGAGAAAGTGTAGGGCCCAAGTCACAGGCAGCCCTGGGTGCCTTACTAGTTTACAGAAATTGCATGCACTTCATCTTCCCCCCAACAAAGCGCTCAACATGCGCTGAAAGGAAAGAGAGGTGCTCTGCACCTACTAGTAGGTAAAAGTGCTTCCCAGGTGCTAGGATAAACAATCCAAGGAGCAGGTACCAGTGTTCCCCTGCTCTGGGCTCCTTGGGAAGCACTTGGACATAACAGGGGTAGGAAGGCCAGCACACCACAAGCAAGGGTTGAAATTGTGGTTTCTCCTGGCGGTCCTTGGAGTGCAAATGCAGTCAGAGTCAGGGACAGCTGGTGGCAGTGCAACAAGCAGAAAAGCAAATCCAGTGAGTCCTTTTGACATGTAAGGTTCGAACGACCCTCCCTCTCCCCAGCCCAGGATTACTATTGGTATGCAGATGGCCCCTCTGTCACACCCAGCCCTCCTGTGTGATGGCTGTCTAGAAAGTATTCACCAAATGTAGCTGTCACTCTGTCTCAGGCGTGGGGTGGAGGTAAGCTGGAAAGCACAAGAGTTATAAACACAGAGAAATACCCACTTTCTAAAAGAGGCATTTCTATAATAGTAATGCAAAATACACCTACACCAGTAAGCAAGATTTCTCACTAGTATTCCAAACACAGCAAACATTCCCATGCTACTCCTCACAGATCAGAAATTACCACTTAGGCATATATATGAGAGGCCTTGTGTATATGGCATACCACTTTACAAGGGACTTACAGGTAAATTAAGTAAGCCAAAGAGTTGTATGCCAATCATACCATGTTTTAGGGGACGGACCACATACACTTTGACACTGGTTAGCAGTGGCAAAGTGCCCAGAGTCCTAAAGCCAACAAAAGAGGGACAGAAAACTAGGAGGAGAAAAGCAAAACATTTGGGGCTAACCCTGCAGAAAGGGGCATTTCCAACAGTATTTTAAGGATGTATAGTTAAAACCTTTTTCCATGCTGATATATAATGTGGATATAAATTATTTCCTATCTGTTGGACCTGGCTTTTTTGACAGGGACATCCCCAAACTTTTTGCCTCCTTCCTCCTATTTTTTCTGACCTGTTGTTGTTGGCTTTTGACCTCTGGGCACTTTACCACTGCTAACCAGTGCTAAAGTGCATATGCTCTCTGTGTAAATTGTACTACTGATTGGTTTATCCATGATTAACTATTTAATTTACTTGTAAGTCCCTGGTAGAGTGCACTGCAAGTAGATTAAATGCTACTAGTGAGCCTGCAGCACTGGTTGTGCCACCCACCTCAGTAGCCCCTTAACCTTGTCTCAGGCCTGCCATTGCAAGGCCTGTGTGTGCAGTTTCACTTCCACTTCGACTTGGCATTTAAAGGTACTTGCCAAGCCTAGAACTCCCCTTTTTCTATACATAAGTCACCCCTAATGTGTGCCCTAGGTAACCCCTAGAGCAGGGTGCAGTGTGGGTAAAAGGCAGGACATGTACTTGTGTGGTTATATGTCCTGGTAGTGTAAAACTCCTAAATTCGTTTTTACACTACTGTGAGGCCTGCTCCCTTCATAGGCTAACATTGGGGCTGCTCTCATACATTGTTGAAGTGGCAGCTGCTGATCTGAAAGGAGCAGGAAGGTCATATTTAGTATGGCCAGAATGGTAATATAAAATCCTGCTGACTGGTGAAGTCGGATTTAATATTACTATTCTAGAAATGCCACTTTTAGAAAGTGAGCATTTCTTTGCACTAAAACCTTGTTGTGCCCTTCAATCCACGTCTGGCTAGGTTTAGTTGACAGCTCCTTGTGCATTCACTCAGACACACCCCAAACACAGGGTACTCAGCCTCACTTGCATACATCTGCATTTTGAATGGGTCTTCCTGGGCTGGGAGGGTGGAGGGCCTGCCCTCACACAAAGGACTGCCACACCCCCTACTGGGACTCTGGCAGACAAGATTGAACTGAAAGGGGACTTGGTGCATTTCTTAGACACTCTTTGAAGTCACCCCCACTTCAAAGGCACAACTTAGTATAAAACGGGGCCTCTGCCCTACCTCATCAGACACTTGCTGGAGAAGAAACCTGAACCAGAAACTACATCCTGCCAAGAAGAACTGCCTGGCTGCTCAAAGGACTCACCTGTCTGCTTTTCTACAAAGGACTGCTGCCTTGCTGAACTCTTGTCTGGCTGTAAAAGTGCTCTCCAAGGGCTTGGAAAGAGCTTGCCTCCTGTTCCCTGAAGTTTCAGGACCAAAAAGACTTCTCTCTTCCTCTTGGACGCTCCGTGCGCCGAACTTTTCGACGCACAGCTTGTTCCGCGGCAAGAAAAACGCCGCACACCGACGCTGATCAACGTGACGTCTTCAGGACGACCGAAACTTTGACGCACGGCCTCGCAATGACAACTCCGCCCGACTTCCCGGGAGAAATCGACGCGACGCCTGCCGTGAGATCAAAACTTTGACGCACGGCCTCGCAAGGACAACGCCGCCCGACTCCGCAGGAGAAATCGACGCGACGCCTGCCGTGAGATCAAAATTTTGATGCACGGCCTCGCAAGGACAACGTCGCCCGACTCCGCTGGAGAAATCGACGTGACGCCTGCCTTGAGATCGAAACTTCGACACGCAGCCCCGCAGAACGACTCGCAGCCGGAAAACAAGCAGGAAAATCCACGCACAGACCCGGGACATCTGGTACTCCTCGCAAACCACAGTAAGAGACTGTCCGCGCGCCGGAAGATGACGCCCGACTCCCCGCGTGGAAAATAACGACGCAAGTCCGTGTGTGCTGAGGAGAAATCGACGCGCACACCAGTTTTCCACGCACCTCTTTTCCTGTGGCCCTCTGAGGAGATTTTCCACCAGAAACCAGGTACTTTGTGTTTGAAAGAGACTTTGTTTACTTTCTAAAGACTTAAGACACTCTCTATCACTTTTCAGTGATATCTTTACAAATTCGTATTGCAACTTTGATCGTTTTGACCTGAAGATACCCAGATAAATATTATATATTTTTCTAAACACTGTGTGGTGTATTTTTGTGGTGTTATGCTATGGTGTTGTATGATTTATTGCACAAATGCTTTACACATTGCCTTCTAAGTTAAGCCTGACTGCTCGTGCCAAGCTACCGGAGGGTGAGCACAGGCTGATTTTGGATTGTGTGTGACTTACCCTGACTAGAGTGAGGGTTCTTGCTTGGACAGAGGGCAACCTGACTGCCAACCAAAAACCGAATTTCTAACACTATCCATCAACACTGAAGATGATAAAATGAAAATGTAACATTATTGCCACCCACAATCCAATGTGTTCATAAAGTATGGATTAATACACAATAAGGAATTAATGGAGTAGCTGTGCTAAAATGTATTTGATTTCCATAGAGAAGTTAATTTTGTATTCTTTAAGAAAGTTGATTTATTTTTCATTAGACTGAAATATATGAAAGTGATTCACCTCAGTGGTTTCTTATAAAAAATATGATTAATATATGAACACGGAATTAGAGATGTTATTAACTGAATTATTAGGTATCCTCTTCTTTATATTTTTATTTGGGTGTTTCTCACATAGGAAATGAGAGTCCTTTGTTTGGGTCTAAAATGGACCACAGGATGCACTTTACACTAAGAAAATATCACTAAATGTTACTGAACATGAACAGCATTATCCAACAGCTGCACGCTCACTCTTCCATAATTTTTCCTATGATCCTGCAGTAGGTATTTTGTCCCAAATTACTCATGCTGGTGTTATTGCATAAGTTATGTAATCATAAAAGTTAGACATAATTCCTGAAATAACTCTGATTACTTCTGTGTAATTAAATTTTACTCAGGCCCAAGGACAAAGCTCATGTGTCACAAAGGAGCACCACTTTGGAAAGTGAAAAACCAATATAAAGATCAATCAGACTAATAATAGTTTAATTGAATCTTAAGATATAGTGTAACATTAGTAGACCTCATTCAATGTGCTATTTGAATTCATAATGATATGCACTTAATACTGGAATCAGAAAACCTCAATGGGCGAGCAGATTCATGATTACTCTCATAATACTAACTGGAAAAAAAGGTGATGTTGAAAAAAGAAAAGAAAAGAAAATTTTATATATATATAAATATATATGTATATATATATATATATAAATACACGGAAGAAAAAAAGGTTACATGGACATTATAGTTAGGTTCTAAATGTGCTCCTACAAATCTACAAAAATTCAGCAGTTATAGTTATAGTTAGAGTTATTTCAAGTAACTATAACTTGCGCCCTAAGGTAACTATAACTTGCACCCTTGCCATGTACAGTTTTCTTATGAACAATTTTATTGCAAATGTTGCAGTGATAATATTAAAGATGCCATAAAAGATATCATCAATGATATGATATAGGGAGTGTGCATGGCTAAGGTGCGAATTATAGTTATTCCTCCCTCAATGCTCGTAGAGCTGACGCCAAACAATTGTGTATGTTCAAAATCTTATCAGCTCCTCCTATAGGAGAATACAGCCATGGTAAACAAAAAAACTACTGCCCTCTCAGTCCCAGTACTATTATTTTTGGCCACCATACTTGCGTGTAAATTCATCACTTCAATCCAAATGACAGTACCTTCATTTTTACGTGCAGTTACAAATAGACTAACACATCATGAAGGCTTATATGGACAAAAAAAGCTGGAGGTGAGTATATTTTCACAGGTATTTCAGCAACTTATTGCATAGTCCTCCTCCAAATTCCACCCAAATGGGTTGTCCTTTGAAACCGCAGATTGATCCTTGTTGTTCCTTTTGAAACATATTGTTGGAAAATTAATATGTACGTCACGAGATGGAAGCACCCATTCTGAAAAAAAGTATGTCAGACCTTGGGAGGCATTTGTTTACGGAGGTTATTGGATTCTGCCAGAACCGCTGCAAGTTACAAAGGAAGATCTTGCCTGCCGACACTGAGTTGTCATTACTATAATCAATGTATATGAGTTATAAGAACTTATGCCAGCAAAAATTAAATGCCTGAAGTTGCACAAAGACAGGTGAACATGGCCAAAAAGGAATATTGTTTTCACAAGTAAAACCGTTCCGTACAGTTTAAAGGCATGTCCAGGATATATGCATGTTAAACATCGACGTGCACTGTGGGACTTCTACCTATGAGAGAAAAACTACTGAAGACGTAATTAGCCCACAGGCACTGTGCCCAATTACAATCAATAATGAACTGATGGGAGGTGTTTTAATTGAAAAACAATGTATGAAAATGATTCTCTATGCACAAGCATTGATTAAGGTGTCCATAGACAAAATACGTCTGCTTAGATAAGTTTACGAGATTAAATACTGTTCCTTGAAACGGCAGAGTGTTCCTTGTTGTTCCTTTTGAAGCATGTTGTTGGAAAATTAATACGTGCGGCCACCAGCACGAGATATGAGCACCCATTCTGAACAGAGTACCTGCACTTTATTTTTTCCATTTCAAGCACTGGGTGCATTTGTTTTTGGATGTGTTTGGGTTCTGCCAGAAAAGCTGCCAACTACGTAGGAGGATCATGCCTGTCAACACAGAACTGTCATTACTATAATGGAAGTGTATGAGTTAAAAGAACATATGCCAGCAGAAAATAAATGCCTGATGTTACACAAAGCCAGCCGAATGAGGATAAAAAGGACAATTGTTTTCACAAGTCAAACTATTCCCGTACAGTTCAAAGGTGTCCAGGATAAATGAATGTTAAACGTCGAGGTTCTCTCTGGGACTTGTACCCATGAAGGGAGAGAAGATCTACTGAAGAAGTAATTAGCCCACAGGCACTGTGCCCAATTACAATCAATAACGAGCTGATGGGAGCGGTTTTGAACGCAAAACAATGCACGGTGATTGTCTATGCTATAGCACCGATGAAGAAGTCCTTAGCTGAAACGCTTCTCTTTAGAGTATAAATACTGTTCTTTGAAACACAGAGAGCTTCTTCTTGTTCATATTTGGAGCATATTGTTGGAAAATTAATATGTGCGGCCACATGCATGAGATGTGAGAACCCTTTTTTAAAATGTAAAAGAGTTCGGCAGAACTTGAGTGGCATTTTTTATGGATGTTATTGGATTCTGTCAGAACCGCTGCCAGCTAGAAAGGAGGATCATGTCTGTCGACATTGATTCACCATTACAATGGATGTGTGTGAGTTGAGATAACTTATGTTGGCAGAAGTGAAATGCCTGATTTTGCACAAAGACTGAGGAAGAAGCATAAAAAGGACAATTGTTTTCAACAGTGAAAACGTTCCCGTACAGTCCAAAGGCGTGTCCAGCATATATGGATGTTAACCATCGCGGTGCACTGTGGGACTCGCGCCTGTGATGGGAGGGTAAAACTAGGGAAGACGTACATAGCCACAAGCACTGTGCCCAATTACAATCCATAATGAACTGATGCGAGAGGTTTTTAACGCAAAACAGCGTATGAGAAAGATTCTTTATGTACTAGCATTGATAAAGGCGTCCTTAACTGAGATGTGTTAGCTTGAGTGTGTTAAGAGAATACATTCTTGAAACCACAGAGGGCTCCGTGTTGTTTGTTTTGGAGCATATAGTTGGGAAATCAATAGATGCGGCCTCCACCACAAGTTGTAAGCACCTATTCCGAAAAGAGTTGGCACACCTTGGGTGGCATATGTTTATGGACATTGGATTTTGCCGGACTCGCTGCCAGCTACAAAAGAGGGTCATGACGGCTGACACTGAGTCGCCGTTACTATAATGGATATGTATGAGTTGTGAGAACTTATGCTAGCAGAAATTAAATGCCTGATGTAGCACAAAGACAGAAGAAGAAGCATAAAAAGGACAATTTTTTCACAAGTGAAACCGTTACCAATCAGTTCAAAAGCGTGTCCAGGATAAATGGATGTTAAACATCGAGGTGCGCTGTGGGACTTGTGCCCATGAAAGGAGAGAACATCTATGGAAGACGTAATGAGCCCACAGGCACTGCACCCAATTACAATCAGTAATGAACTGTTGAGAGGGGTTTTAAATGCACAATGCATGAAAAGATTCTCTATGCACTAGCATTGATACAGGCGTCCTTAGCTGAAACATGTCTGCTTAGATGTGTGAAAGAGAATAAATACTGTTCCTTGAAAGCGCTGAGTGTTCCTTGTTGTTTCTTTAGGCGCATACTGTTGGAAAAATAATATGTGCGGCCACGAGCGCAAGTTGTGAGTTCCTGTTCTGAAAAGAGTATGGCAGACCTTGAGTGGCATGTATTTATGGATCATGCTCGCCGACACTGACCCGTCATTCGAATAATGGATGTGTTTGAGTTACGAGAATTTATGCCAGCAGAAATTAAATGCCTGATAATGCACAAAGACAGCTAACGTGGATACAAGGGACAATTGTTTTCAGAAGTGCAACCGTTCAGTAAAGTTCAAAGGCGTATCCAGGATATATGGATGTTAAACATCGAGGTGGAATGTGTGACTTGTACTGATGATCGAAGAGACAAATTACTGAAGACTTAAAAAGACCACTGGCACTGTGCCCAATTCCAATCAATAATGAACTGATGGCAGGGGTTTTATAAGCAGAACAACGTTTAAGAAAGATTCTTTTTGTACTACCATTGATAATGGCGTCCTTAGCCAAAATGAGTTTGCCTAAATTGTGTTAAAGAGAATAAATACTGTTCCTTGAAACCGCAGAGTGTTCCCTGTTGTTCCTTTAGGAGCATATAGTTGGGAAATGAATATTTGCGGCCAACAACATGATATGTGAGCACCTGTTCTGAAAAGAGTTCTTCAGTTCTTGGGTGGCATCTGTTTAGACATGCTATTGGATTCAGCTGGAACCGCTGTAAGCTACAAAGGTGGATCTTGCCTGCCGACACTAAATTGCCATTACTATAATGAATGTGTATGAGTTATGAGAACTTATGCCAGCAGAAATGAAATGCCTGATGTTGCACAAAGACAGCTGAATAAGCATAAAAGGGGCAATTGTTTTCACAAGTGAAACCGTTTCCATAAAGTGCAAAGGCGTTACCAGGATATACGGATGTTAAAGATTGAGGTGCACTGTGGGACTCGCACCCATGATGGGAGAGAAAAACTTCTGAAAACGAAATTAGCCCACAGGCACTGTGCCCAATTACAATCAACAATGAACTGATGGGAGGGGTTTTAAACAAAAACAACATGTGAGAAAGATTATCTCTACAGAAGCATCCATGAAGTAATCCTTAGCCGAAACACGTCTGCTTAAATGTGTTAAAGAGAATAAACAATGTTCCTTGAAATTGCAGAGTTCTCCTTGTTGTTCCTTTTGGATCATATTGTTGGAAAATTAATACGTGCGGCCACCAGCACGACATGTGGGCATCTATTCAGAAAACAGTTTGGCAGACCTTGGGTGGCATTTGTTTATGGATGTTGTTAGATTCTGCCAGAACCGCTACCAGCTACAATGGAGGATCAGACCTGCCCATACTGAGTTGTCATCACCATAATGGATGTGAATGAGTTGCGAGAACTCATGCTAGCAGAACTGAAGTGCCTGATTTTGCACAAAGGAAGCTAAATGAGGATTAAAAGGACAATTGTTTTCAGAAGTGAAACCATTCCTGTACAGTTCAAAGGCGTATCAAGGATGTATGGATGTTAAACATCGAGGTGCACTGTAGGAATTGTACCCAGGAAGGGAAAGAGGCAAAGGCAGCAAGCTCACCATACTGGACAGACAGGAGGAATAGTAGCAGCATAGCGGACCATGAATGGCAAGAGGGAAGGGGCAGTGGTAGAACAACTGCCACAGAGCTTCAATGAGGGTGCAAGGGCATGGACTTCGACAATAGATGACATGGAGGAGGGGGGCAGAAGCAGCAGGTTTGGGTTGGGGCAGCACAATGGCAGGCCAGGTCTAGCGTCCATCCTCCATAGCAGTCATTGTGATAGGCATCTTACTTAACAGTAAAAAAAACCTAGAAATTCACTGAAAAAACAAAGGCTGCAGGGACATTATAGTTAGGAAATGAAGTGAAAAAGAAACTTAGAATTTTACTAAAAAAACAAAGGTTCCAGGGGTGTTATGGTTAGGTTCAGATTTTACACGCACAAAACCATAGATGTTCAACTGTTATAGTTACAGTTATTTCAAGTGCCTATAACTCTTGCCCAAAGGCAACTCTAACATCTGAATTTCCATGGCTTTCTGCATGTAAAACCTGAACGTAACTGTAGCTTCTCTGTTACCTTTGTTTTTTCAGTGAAATTTGAAGTTTTTTTAATTCTATTTCCTAATTATAACCACCTGTAACCTATATATCTATATATCTATATATAGATATATATATATGTAAACAAATTCCTTCTCTTCACAAGGAAAGAACCGCACTTCAAAGGTGTAGAATTTCCAAAAGCTTTACTGCTGGGCTTTTAAGATCGTATGCCCACAAAAGCAAACAAAAGCACCCGACGTGTTTCGGTCAGCACAACCTTGATCACAGGTGTTACAGTTTGTGGCCCTTTTCAGTGTTTATATACCTCTCTCCAAAAAACAGACTATTTAACTGAAATGAACAAATTAGAAAAAACAACAAAGGCAAGCCAAAACAAAAACAAAAACAAAACAATTTGTATTACATCTCAAAATTCATATCTAATTATCATTCTTATTTAAGGTAATTGAGAGTCAGTTCATATTGACATTTACCTAATGCGCATCAGTTGATGTTAAATCAAAGAGAAGTTATCAATGCAATGGTCTTATATTTGTTGGTAAAGTGAAAGAACTAAAATACCCATAATGCATTTTTTAAAAGGTAAATGTCGATCATTATGACATGAAACGGCAGAACAAAATGTAGCTGGTTTAAATAAGAATGATAATTAGATATGGTTTAAATAAGAATGATAATTAGATATAAATAATACACCTTTGGAGTGTGGTTCTTTCCTTGTGAAGAGAAGGAATTTGTTTACATAATAAACAGGTGTCCTGCCGTTAAAACCGCACCACCGTAAAATAAAGTGCGCCGTAACACGCTCTTACAGGACAATTTTGTTTGGAATGAATATATTTATATATATATATATATATATATAGATATATATATATATATATATATATATATATATATATGCATACCCCATACCTACACACACACACACACACACATGCATGCACACACACATATGTCTCCTAGGAATTTGTTGCAGTAAGTGAATTTTCCAGCACAAATAAAGTGTTGCAGTGCAAAGTAAGTAGTATATCAATACCATTTTTTAAACATTTTTGTGAAGTTTTTTGGCAGAAAAGATTGATAAATATTTCTGTCCCCTAAAACCCCAAAGGTGACTTCTATCTTCAGATTCCTTTTCAGTGGCGCATATTGTCGTGTTGGTTCGCATTATATCAATGAGACTGCTGGATTCAGGCGGCAGCACCAACGGACTGTGGGTAACTGAGTCCAATTCCATCCCGTGTGACAACTGTCAGCCTAACCCTTCCAGCCAGCTAGCAGTACCTCACCTATACCCAAGAAGAGACATGATTTGTGGTAGCCATGTGCATGACATTCTGATTTCTCAGGGAAATCATGGTGGAACAGATCCTACCCTTTTCTCTCAGTTACATTTGTCTCACACATGCAAAGACAAACAGAAGCAGGAACTGCTTCAATTACCTTTATTAAATCAACTGCATCCTAGCTAAAAAGGCATGTATTGCAATAATAAGGATAATGAGACATGATAACAGCAGAGCAGTGACAAAGAAATTGAAACAAAAAAGTTGCACCGTAGTGTCAGAATGCTAAGTGTCAGAATTCCTACCCATGCAACTAAAGTTCAATGCTAGAGCACATAAGTGTTAGCCCTAATATGCCCTTCAGGACCCCTGTGAAGATACCATCCCCCATACCTGAATTTGGTAGTAGTGAAGAGGGCTGTTGGTCTACCCAGCGTCTTCTCCCATGTAGGCGGAAAATATGTTTGGTCTTGGCAGACAGCTGTAATGAAGCAAACATCATGCAATGGCAACTTCTGGTTGGAATGTCCCTCCAATATTTAGGCAACGGAGAGATGTCTTTTAGTAAAACATCTGGGGCCATATGTATCAAGCAAATTTTGCATTCGCAAATGGTGCGAATCACAAAATTTGGCCGTTTGCGAATGCAAAAATGCCTTTCAAGATGTATGAAAGGCATTCGCTGTGCAATTTTAAGGAATCGCTAAAATAGCGATACCTTAAAATTTCCACCCCATTTAGAGAATCTCATATTGCGATTCTCTAAATAGGAAATCACAACTACGGAATTCCTATTTGTGATTTCCAAAGCACATGTATCAAGCATTTCCTAAATGCAAATTGGGCATTTAGGAAATGCAATTACCATCAAATTCAATTTGGTGGTAAGCAAGTGCAATTTTTAAAAATGCATTATAAATACATTTTTAAAAATGACATGTAGCGCACACATGCCCCGAGGGCATGTGTGTGCTTCACATGTCCGCAAATATTTTTTGGGAGTGCATCAGAGGGGACCCTAGGCCTCCAGCACCATGGGGTTTGCATTACCTAAATTGCAAATTTCTAACTGGAATTCGCAAATTGGAAAATGCAAAACCATTCTCACCTATGGGCCGACAGGCCCATAGGGATGAATGGAGTCCAATTCTCTAATTGCGATTCGGTAATAGCGATTGCAAATTTTAAGAAATCGGTATTACTGAATCGCAAATTTCATACATCCCATTTCGCATTTCTTAAATAGCGATTTCTTAAAAATTGCTTTTTAAGAAGTGCAAAACAGACCTTTGATACATCTGGCCCCTGGTGTTCTAAGAAAACTGCCCTAACCTAAGAACACAAATGTTTCTGTGAAATGGCAGAGAATGTTGTGTTCCACTTTGTTCCCACAACATTATGGTGTGCAGCTTTGTGCAAAGCACAGAGCGAAAATGTAGTGCTAAGAATAAAAACAGTTTCTAGGCTAAAGGAGGAATAGATAAAGGAATAAAAAAATATCCCCACAAAATGAGGATTCTTCTAAAATAATAAAATGAATTGTTTCTACGCTAAAGGGCACAAGCTGCAGGCCTATGGCTAAAATAGCATGCCCTTAAAAAGCTGCTAAAATAGCCTCATGACAATATCCGTGTTAAAGGGCCGTACTCAAATACATTCTTATATGTACATACATGAACAGGATGTGGCACTGCAATAAAAGCTTCTGACCTCAAAACTGGGGAACCAGATTCAAGTCTGGGCATGGCTAAAACTACAGTGATTATCGTCAAATCACTTATTCTCTGCATGCCTAAAAAAAATGAATGTGACCTTAAAAAATAATGTGACCCTGCCTAATGTAAATGGTGCTCATGTAAAGGCGCCAAAACCTTCTTGTTGAGCTCGCACTATAAAGAATTGTGAGAAAAAAACCTGTTGGGCGGTCTACACGCTCTTAACTGTAAATAGTGCTGTTTTCTGATATCTGGAGGAACACATACAAGAATTGATATTGTCTGTAGGACGACGCAATTTATTTTATGAAGTAAGCATATTCTTCATAGATTCTGGTTAACTGATTAATCTTATTTTATGTAATTTGCTGTTTTCTTTACAACTAGGCCAACCGTGTAGCTTTTTCCCACGTGAGACTTGGTATAAGCAGAAATTCTCTGAACTGTGAAAAACAGATGAGCTCACTGTGAATTACATTATCAGTGCTAACTGTGTGATTTACAGAAACTAGATGGACGCACGTTGGCGCTGGTACCGTGTGACCCTTTGTAATTTAGGGCATACCTCACACATATGGCTTACCTTGCTACTTTCTGGGTGGCGAGGAGGAACTTTCAATAAATCATTGTGCAAATTGAGCTTTTGTGATACAAAACATAGCAAATCTGATAATTGTCAACACAAGCGACTGCCCTCGCAACAAGTGGAACCCACAGTGATTTCGTGAATTGTAGTCTACTAGAAGACACAACTGCACAACTTGACCCATTTCCAACTAAAGCAACAATTTGATTAGCCGGCTGGAACTGTTTGCAGAATTTTGAAAAAAAAAAAAAAGTCATCATCCGGGGTCAAGTGTTTGAAAAAGTTTCCTACCTGAGTTTGAAGGTATATGGCGACTATGAGACCTATTTAAGAAACATTTTCTGAGTATGCAATCTAGTACTCCTTGGGTCCTACTTCATGTGCTCACAAATGCTAGTCATTAAGGTCCTCCTGAGGCTTTTTCCTCTTTATTTGTGGTCTGCATCACCTGGTCTTCAGTCATCCTCCTGCCCTGCAGCAGATTTTGAGTTTTCTTTGATGGAACTGTTTACTCTTTATATTTGCTTGCTCAAAATAATTCCAGACAGTTAGTCTCAGGTACTATCACTTGTAGTGTTTTTTGTCGAGGCAGATGAAGGAGCATTTAATATCAACTTTTTGATTGATACTGCTCAGGAGTACCTTGTTCCTTTTAAATCAGAATCTAAGCATCACACTAAGGCTTTGGCCCCATGCTCCATGCTGAGCATTAGAAATGACCTGGGTAAGTGCTGGTGCAAAGCTCTTGAAAGAGAGCGGTGCCTTGACTGCAATCTTATTAAATCTTCCTGCATAGTTCCCATCGAGAAGTACAGGAAACAGTTCAAATCAGATTTGGCCTAGTGTTACACGTGTGTGTATATATATATATATATATTTTTTTTTTCCTCATCAAAGCGTGCTCAAAAACGGGCTCCCAGCGGCCCTGGAGGGGTGGTGCGGCGTCAACCGGCAGAGCACTCCGGTTAATCTGAATTCAACATCAAAGAAACTTCCATAGTAACCGCACACTCAGGAGATCAAAAGTAGAAAATATTTATTTTAACACAACGCGTTTCGGCTGACTAGCAGCCTTGCTCACGTGTATAATTAAACCAATACATACAACATTAAATACCCAGCGAGCAAAGCCATAGAAACAGGACTAAAAAAGGTTTTTTTTCTCTCTCTCCCTCCCAAAATTGGATAATGTTCTCTCTTTTT
This sequence comes from Pleurodeles waltl, assembly GCF_031143425.1. Lineage (NCBI taxonomy): Eukaryota > Metazoa > Chordata > Amphibia > Caudata > Salamandridae > Pleurodeles > Pleurodeles waltl. Next base: position 292,611,362 of record NC_090447.1, read on the forward strand.
TACTTTCTTTTTTTTCTTCTTTTTTTCTTTTTTCTTATATAAATACAAATGTAACTGTACATATAAACAAAAGAGTATAGGGCTAGATGAATAGAAAATACAAAACCAATATGTATATATCTATGTGTAAATATCCATCTTATTGAGAATACATTACTCAAACAGAATATCAGGGAGCATTCATATATCAATAAATAATGTCAATATAAATATATAAAAATATGGGTATAAATATAGATATAAATATAAGTATAAATACATCTCATATATGCATCCCATAAAAAAAGATTTTCCTAAATACATTATTTTTCATAATTACAAATAAAGCCAGTATGATAATTTTAAATCTCATTCCCTTCTACTTAAGATACTAAAATTCACATACCATATACATATTATATTAAGATTTCTTCTTTAAATCAAAACCCCCCAATTGTTAATTAATGCCAATGTTATTCTATATCTAGGAAAATTAAAATTCATTCTCCCCTTCTAAATCGTTGCAACATTTCTAGAGAAAGAACACAACATTACTTCTATGTAGCCAATACCCATCACCATGTGAAGAGACAAACACTAATCAATTCAGGAATCAGGAATACATCCGGACCCCACCATTCTGAAAAGACATAAATAAAATAGATGAATTAAGAATAAGAACTAGTTAGAGAAATAAAACTAGTTAAAAGACCTGTGCTCGCTGGGTATTTAATGTTGTATGTATTGGTTTAATTATACACGTGAGCAAGGCTGCTAGTCAGCCGAAACGTGTTGTGTTAAAATAAATATTTTCTACTTTTGATCTCCTGAGTGTGCGGTTACTATGGAAGTTTCTTTGATATATATATATATATATATATATATATATATATACACATATATATATATATTGTTAGAAATGGGGTCTTTGGTTGACAGTCAAGTTACCCCCTGTTCAAGCAAGGACCCCCACTCTGGTCAGGGTAAAAGAGAATCACCCTCAGCTAACACCTACCTACCCCCTTGGTAGCTTGGCAGAGCAGTAGGCGTAACTTCAGAGTGCTAGGTGTAAAGTATTTGTACCAACACACACTAACTTAATGAAAACACTACAAAATGACACAACACCAGTTTAGGAAAATAGGAAATATTTATCTAAACAAAACAAGACCAAAACGACAAAAATCCGACATACACAAGTCGAGTTGTGAATTTTTAAAGATTAAACTCAAAAATAGCGCTTAGAAACACAAAATGCTTCGATGAGATGTTAACACAGCATCATGACGGAGTCGTTCCCAACAAGCCGACACCAGCTGCACCGAACACGTAGTCGCGTAGACCACCAAGTACAGTACCTTTGGTGAAGAGTGAAAACAAGTCGATGTGCGAAGTCGGGGATCGCGGCGTCTGTGTGAAATGTTGAATCCGCTCACTTGGAGCGGTTTCGGTGATGACGTGGTGCAGCGACTTCCACGGAGTAAGGGACTTCAGCAGGGCTGCAGTGGCGTCGGGCCTGTGAAGGTCGTCGTGTTCCAGCGAAGATCACAGAGTCAGTTGCAGGCGGCGTCACCAGATTCAGCAGTGGCGTCGGTCCGAAGTTGTCCAAAGTCAATTTCCTTGGATTTCCACCAGCTTTCCTTTCAAGAGCCCAGGGACTGGATAGGGCACCACTTGTCAGAGCAGGAGTCTCTCCAGAGACTCCAGGTGCTGGCAGAGAGAAGTCTTTGCTGTCCCTGAGACTTCAAACAACAGGAGGCAAGCTCTAAATCAAGCCCTTGGTGATTTCTTCACAAGATGGAAGGCACACAAAGTCCAGTCTTTGCCCTCTTCCTCTGGCAGAAGCAGCAACTGCAGGATAGCTCCACAAAGGACAGTCACAGGCAGGGCAGCACTTCTCCTCAGCTCTTCAGCTCTTCTCCAGGCAGAGGTTCCTCTTGATGTCCAGAGGTGATCTAAAGTCTGTGGTTTTGGGTGCCCTTCTTATACCCAATTTTTCCTTTGAAGTAGGCCTACTTCAAAGTAAAGTCTCTTTTGAATGTGAAATCCAGCCTTGCCCAGGCCAGGCCCCAGACACTCACCAGGGGTTTGGAGACGGCATTGTGTGAGGACAGGCACATCCCTTTTAGGTGTAAGTGACCACTCCTCCCCTCCCTCCTAGCACAGATGGCTCATCAGGAAATGCAGACTACACCCCAGCTCCTTTTGTGTCACTCTCTAGTGTGAGGTGCAACCAGCTCAACTGTCAAACTGACCCAGACAGGGAATCCACAAACAGGCAGAGTCACAGAAATGGTATAAGCAAGAAAATGCTCACTTTCTAAAAGTGGCATTTTCAAACACAATCTTAAAATCAACTTTACTAAAAGATGTATTTTTAAATTGTGAGCTCAGAGACCCCAAACTCCACATGTCCATCCGCTCTCAAAGGGAATCTGCACTTTAATCAGATTTAAAGGTAGCCCCCATGTTAACCTATGAGAGGGATAGGCCTTGCAACAGTGAAAAACAAATTTAGCAATATTTGACTGTCAGGACATATAAAACACATTACTATGGGCCTGATTCTAACTTTGGAGGACGGTGTTAAACCGTCCCAAAAGTGGCGGATATACCACCTACCGTATTACGAGTTCCATAGGATATAATGGACTCGTAATACGGTAGGTGGTATATCCGCCACTTTTGGGACGGTTTAACACCGTCCTCCAAAGTTAGAATCAGGCCCTATATGTCCTACCTTAACCATGCACTGCACCTTGCCCTTGGGGCTACCTAGGGCCTACATTAGGGGTGCCTTACATGTAAGAAAAGGGACGGTTTAGGCCTGGCAAGTGGGTACACTTGCCAAGTCGAATTTACAGTTAAAACTGCACACACAGACACTGCAATGGCAGGTCAGAGACATGATTACAGAGCTACTTATGTGGGTGGCACAACCAGTGCTGCAGGCCCACTAGTAGCATTTGATTTACAGGCCCTGGCACCTCTAGTGCACTTTACTAGGGACTTACTAGTAAATCAAATATGCCAATCATGGATAAACCAATTACATACAATTTTACACAGAGAGCATATTCACTTTACCACTGGTTTGCAGTGGTAAAGTGCTCAGAGTTCAAAAGCCAACAGCAACAGGTCAGAAAAAATAGGAGGCAGGAGGGATGACCCTGCATAAGCAAAAAAGTCCAACATATATATATATATATATATGTATATATATATCACTGAGAAGAAGTCCTGCTGTTCTTCCTGCGCTCGCCTATCGAGGTTGGTGCTCATAAAATGGGCGCGGACCCATTTGAAATAAACCATCACATATTATTCAAACGCTGGCACTCCATGCAGTTACTGTTCTTTATTCACATCCAGGAATCCATTTCATATCAAGGAATTCATCATGACACATAAACAAAAATGGGGAGACGCGTTTCAAACATCACGGTCTTCTTCCTTGGCCCATAAAGAATAAAACAAAAGTGCACATACCATGTGGCCCCTCCTATTTCCAATATAACAGCTTCCCCACATCATGGACATAGAAGAAATGTATTTTATTTTTTATATATTGTATTTTATTTATATTACGTCTCTTAACTTCTCTTTTCCCCTGCCTTGATTACTACTTATTATCTTCTCTCATTCCGTACTTCTAATCTCATCTATCCCATACAATAATACCAACATGCCCACAACAGTGCTTACTTAGCTGATTGAATGGCCACATGGACTGTACTATCAAATAAGATTGGAATGCAAATTAATCTAAAACCCTAAACAAATCAACTCTCTCATACCTCCAAAACCTGACTAGCCAATATGAACAAAAAGTTCCTCATCCTTGTTCAATTCCCAAGGATGTCGACTATTCAATCGAATGATGTATTCCGATTCCAACTTTCTTAGTTGCCTTTCTCTGTCACCACCCCTCGAGGAACTCAGCACCCTATCAATGCCAAAAAAATCATCTTTTCCACCTTCCCTCCATATGCCAAGTTACAGTGGTGAGCTACTGGGTATGTTACATCCTTATTCACTATTGCTCTCCATTGCTCAAGAATCCCTTTCTTGAAGGGAAAAATCATTCTCCCCACATATTGTAGACCTCATGGGCACACAATTACATAAATAGCGAAATCTGAAGTACAACTCATAAATTTCTTAATGCTCTCTTTTTTCCCTGTAGGTAACATATAATCATTCCGATTATTACTGTGTCTGCATGCTTTACACTTGGCACATTTATAGAAACCTTGTTGTTTATCCAAAAAGGTTCCCTTCATTTTGCTTGCATAACTGTGTACCAGAATGTCTCTCAGGGAGCTACTTCTCTTGTAAGTTATCATTGGAAGAGGACTAACTAACTGTCCAATCACCTTATCAGCCTTGATCAAATGCCAATATTTAGTTAGAATGTTTTTAACTTTCAATGAATACGCGTTAAAAGTAGTCACAAATCTTGGGGAATTTGTATCAGTGTCTTTCTTTTTTGGGACCAGTAAGGTTGCCCTCTGAACTGCCCCTGCCTTCCGGCAGGCATTCTTAACAATTCTATTTGGGTATCCCCTAGATCTAAACCTTTGTACCATTTGCTCTTGTTCCCTTTCAAAACTTTGTGGTGTACTACAGTTTCTCTTAGCTCTAAGCAATTCCCCACAGGGTATGCTCCATTTGACGCTAGACGGATGGTGACTCAAGGCGTGTAAGATACTGTTTCCAGCTGTGGTTTTTCTAAACAGTCTGATATGTAAAGTGCCTGCTTCAACCCTGACCTCTACATCCAAGAATTCCACAACCTGTTTGTGTATTTTGTGCGTGAAATTTAAATTCAGACTATTTTTTGGTAACCAATTCAAAAAATCAAATAACAGTGGTTCAGGACCATCCCAGATCATGAATATATAATCAATATACTGTGTCCAGAAAATTATATGATGAAACCATTTAAAATATTCGTCCACCATCACAAATTGTGTTTCCCACCACCCCATGAAGAGTCAGGCATAACTTGGAGCAAAGCAACTCCCCATCGCAGTCCCGTTTGTTTGCCTATACCACTGATCTTCATACATGAAAAAATTATTTTCCAAACAAAACCTTAACATTTGCAAAAGCAACTCAGAATATTACAGGAGTCTAATAGGTTTGTCCCTGAAAAAATTTCTACACGCCTGAATTCCCTTTTCATGTGGGATGCAGGTATACAATGATATAACATCAATGGTTACCATGATGCAATGAGTTTGCCACAGAATATCTTGTGTTTTCGTTAACAAATCTGTGGTATCTCTACAATAAGAGGTCAAATTGACTACATAAGGACTTAAAAAATGGTCTAAGTAGATAGAGGCATTCTCCAAGAGACTCCCTCTCGCTGACACTATAGGTCGACCTGGGGGATTATCAATGTCATTGTGTATCTTGGGTAACATTTAAAAACAAGGTGCCAGTGGTTTCTGCACCAGTAAAAACTTGAACTCATCCTCAGAAATCAAACCTCTGTTGACACTTTCGGAAAGTAGATCATGAAACCTGGTTATTGATTCTCGATAAGCTGAGACAGTGGATGTCTCATAACAATTTGAATTTAACAGTTGCCTTTTTGCTTCCTGTTGATACTTCTGTGCGTCCCACAATACCACATTGCCCCCCTTATCGGCTGGCTTAATAACAAAAGAAGTTGCTTTATTTAAAGACATTAGTGCTGATCGTTGACCTGGAGTTAGGTTCTGTGCAAACACATCATCTGATTTCTTCCACAATTTAAATAGATCGAAAGTCACTGCTTCGTGAAAAGCATCAATATTGTCATGCGGCAAAATTGGATTGCATCTTGATTTCAGTTTAAACTTACTGCCACTCATACTACCTGGTAGCTGCTCTACGTGAATTGGAAGTAGGGGAAAGAACTTGGGCAACAGAAACTGAGTTAATGGATGATTTGGGTTTGCAAATAGTTGTGATCACCTGCTCGGCTACTGATTGACAAATATGTGATGTTGAAGGCCCTTTGCAAAGACTGCGCAGAATATATAAATGAAAGTGAAGCAAACAGATTATCATTTTAATTTGCTATCAAGGTGAGCGCTAACAGCCCACACCGAGCTACATTCCCTACCTTTTCAGTGAACAATAATTCATCACTAATGGTGGCTAAAGTTCTAGCCAAATTGAAGATCACTTTTATTGCTTCTCCTTTGAAAAGGCATTACATGATTCCAGGGACAGGTAAACTATAAGCTTATTTCTGGCTTGTCTATCATTACCTACATACTGATGAGTGATGTGACCTGTCAGCTGCAGGCTCATCTTGATACTAATGGCATACTTGACCAAACTCAATGTAGGGTTCTTTCAGACCATGGTGCAAAATCACCATTACTGGATTCAGATGACAATATGGCATTGCTCATTCTTCTGCTGATTCTCGATTTTTTGTATTTTTATTGTGGTGCTATGTGATTCAGTTTTGTATGATGTTGTAGGGTGAGAATTTGTTGTGTAGCCATTTTAGAAATAGCTCCATGCACGTTAGTTTAACACACTAGGCCACTGTGCACTTTAACCTAGATATATTTTATTCAGCTTCGCATTGTTATTTTTACAATAACCAGTTTTACGGTCTTGTTTTATTTTCAAATATCTAACTGTTTTTGCTTAGTTCAGCACTGTGCTCTCAAACAAGACATTCTTGATCACTCTGTGCTTCATTCAAGGCTACAGTTTGGTACATTGACGGTGAACGTGGTAGAAGTTTAGTCTCCAACGTTGGTAGGAAACTCACATCCTTATGTAGGGACATTTTCTTAGAACATCAGCTGTGTTATTATAAAAACACTTCCTAGTCCCATTACACGTTAAGAGGGAGATTCCAGCCAAGGAACCATGACTGTATGCTGATTTCTTCGCTACAGATGCTAGCGCAGACCACAGGCCTTTGCTCAGGTATGAGGGTTGATGTCCTCCCGGGGGGAACCTGAAAGGGAGAATTAGAGCTTAACACACTGTGCTCAGAGTTTGACATAGATAGGAAATAGTCCATCGGTTATAGTGACAATATGATAGCGTTATTCTTATGCTTCACTCTTTTCATCACCATTTTAATACTGTCATCTTGTGTTGTCCTGGTTATTGCAGCTCACGCTTTGCTATCTAAGATGCAGTTGTTTTATTAAACCAATCATTGAAACATATACTGCTTCTGTCTGTCAATTATTTATGAGACTGAATTGTGAATGAGAGAACCGGATGTGACCTGAGTGACCACGACTTCCCTGAGAAGCCTAATATGTCATGCGCTCGGCTGCCCAAACATCCCTATCCTCTGGTAGAGATGAAGAACTGCTAGTTAGCCAGATCAAAACCCTGATTTAGAGCGACAGGTGTCACCCACAGTGGGTCAGACTCAGTCTCCCACACCATGGATGATCTTGCTGCTCAAAATCCAGTAGTCTCATTAGAATAATGACAGCCTGCACGACAAAGTAATGTCCTGTAATATGGTTTGGTAGTGGGCATTCTAGGGCTGTTGTTAATGTCATGTAATATGATTTTTATAGTGGGTGTTTTAGGGCTGTTGTTGATGTGCTGTAATATTATACAGTTAACCTACAGTGGAGCAATCAATTTGGAAAAGAACAAATCTGAAGCACGGCTGGTGGCTGAGAGGGGAGATTAAGTACTGCTGGGATGGATGCTCACAGTATCTTTAAGGAAGGTGGAGAGGCGATGTAAAGGAGCTGTGAACTGAGAGTGTTGGGATAGTATTAGGTAGGTAGGTGATTGTATATGAGTTATGTGGGGTTATCTGATGTGTGGTGGTAATTTATAGGATGTGCTTTTATATTTGAAAGATTTGATTGTTGGGATGTTATAAGGTTTGAATATTATGACATGGTGTTGGGTGATCCTGCGTAGGTTAGTGTAACATGATGAAGTATTTAACAATGTGCCCCAGTATAGTGTCAGAAGAGGAAGTCTATATGTTGTTGTGCCATTTGGTGTGGTGAAGTGTTCGGTGGAGTAGTGCATTATAATGTGATGTTTTGCTTATTGTGGCATAATATAGGAAGATATCTGATATGTGGTATGTTAGTGTAGGGGTAAAATAACAGGATAGAAAATTGTGTTGCCTAAAATGAAGTATTATGGTGTGTGGCCATGTGCAGTAGCATAGTTTGAACTTAGATGGTGCCTTGTTGAATAGTGTGAAGGAACATCATATGTTGTTGTATGGTTTATTACAGATTGTGTTATTGTACAAAGTGATAGATGCATTGCAACACCATATGTCTATGAAGTGATGCAATGTAAGATGTGTTACAAGATGTGATGTGGTGTTGGCTGGCACAGAGAGGAGTGGTTTCTAGCTTAAAATGGTGTTGTAAGGGATATTTCACAATGGCGTGGAATACAACTTGGTTTGGAAGGCAGTGCATGGGTGTTTGGTGATGTTATGAGATGTGCTGCAGTGTATTATAGTATGAAACAGTTTAGTGTGGTATGATGTAGTAATAAACAGGTTGTTGAGTGTTTAGCACCATTATACTGGAAGTTATGATGTTTGACAGGGTCTTTAGCTCTTTTCTGCTAAATCTGCCTTGGCTCCCAGACTCATACAAAGGGCCTGCGAGACATTGGAGCTGGAATGCTTGCCATGCCATGAGAGTTATTATAAAACATCCAACACATACAAGCTTTCATACCATAAAGAAAGTATGTAATAAAACCTATTCTATGTTATCATATGAAATGTAGTCTGAATGTTCTTTTGAGACTAACTAAAACCTACAGCTTTTGTAGGTGTGATAAGGTGCAGTCTCCATTCACTTTTGTTATTTTGATCGGACTGATGTGATATGGTGATGAAAGGTGTAGTGAGATGTCTAGATGTGTGGGACCAGGCAGAAGAGTGTCAGTAAGCTTATGATGTGGTATACTGGATTTCATATTAACATACATGTAATTGTGGTATATTGTATCATGATGGCGTTTGAGGGTAGATGATATAGAGATGTGGTGGGAAACGGTGTTAATTATGTTGTGGTAAACCATATATTCTTGAAAAATAAAGTTGGGTAGGACGGATTTAGGTGATGTGATGTAGATAGGTGTGAGCAGTTGTGATATTCAATGAGTTGTGGTGCCCCCTGGGGCGTTTGTGTCATACCTTCACTGATTTAAAAAACATTTAACCTCAGCAGTATTGTTTTCTGTGACAGAGCAGACATCTGGCAAGCAGTTCTGAAAATCTGGCCAAAGGTACCCTACAACCTTGACCTTGCATTAGTGTATAGTTCTGGAATTTTTGGTTTCCTTCATAGCTTAGAATCCAAGTATGCACCCAAGCGTGAGGTGCTAGCAATGGGGTAAGGTCAGGTAGCTAAAGCATGGATCAATGACATCATGAATATTAAATGAAGATCAGAATACTTAGCTGGTTGGATGTGAGATTCCACTTTGTGGTGAGGTGAAAATTGATATGCAAGTGTCCTTGTAGGGCTGCATTGTGTCTCTGTAGAGTGACAGAAGTTTGGGATTCTGAGTAAAGAGTGTGGGTACAAAGAATATTTTGTGTTTGAATGGCGTGATGGAAAGTTGTGGTGTGATGAGAGGCACAGGGAATGAAAAGAGAAAGGTGTGTGTGGAGTATATATATTGACAGCACTCTAAAGACATCTCTATAGTTTGCTGTGCAGTCTTTTTGTCCTTATAAGGACTTTTTTTCATGGAGGTATTATCGCCAAATGATGTTAATGTGGATCCTTTGATATAGAGCTTTTTGGGTATTGTGGCTGAAGCACTGAAGATTTTGTAGCTGTTAAATATGGATTTAGCATAGAGCTTATTACCCTCATCCTGTTCTGCTGGCCTCTATCTCATTCATCAGTTCAAAAAGCAGATGAACAGTAGGGCTCCAACGTCAATGACATCCCACCATCACAAGACCTCTGCGACTCCCTAGCCACCTTCTTCTACTGCAAGATTGCAGACATCCATGACAGCTTTAGTACTCAGACCCCCGTCAACCACCTACACCACAGACTCACCTCCCACCAGCCTCTTGCTCTCCTGGACCACGTCAATGACACCATCAAAATCATGAACACCATCCACTTCGGCTCACCATCCAACCACTGCCCGTACCACATCTTCAACAAAGCAAGCTCCATCGCACCCAACTCCGTAAGATCATCAACAGTTCCCTCAAGACTGCCACCTTCCCGGAGAGCTGGAAACACGCTGAAATCAACGCTCTCCTCAAGAAACCCAAGGGGACCCAAAGGACTTCAAGAACTTCCGGCCCATCTCCCTGCTCCCCTTTCCAGAGAAAGTCATAGAGAAAATTGTCAACAAACAACTGACCCATTTCCTTGAGGACAATAACACTCTGGACCCATCCCAATCCGGATTCCGCAGCAACCACAGCACCGAATCTGTCCTCATCACCGCCAACGATAATATCAGGACCATACTGGACAACGGCAGAGCCGTGGCCCTCATTCTCCTGGACCTCTCAGCCGCATTCAACACCATCTGCCAACACACCCTATGCACACGCCTCAATGACGCAGGAATCTGCGACAGAGCCCTAGACTGAATCACCTCCTTTCTCACCGGCAGAACTCAGAGAGTCCGCCTCCCTCCATTCCGCTCTGAAGCCACCAAAATCATCTGCGGCATATCATATATATACATTCCTCAGCCCGACCCTCTTTAACGTCTACCTGGCTCCACTCGCTAACATCGCCCGATTTCCCAACCTCAACATCATCTCATACGCTGATGACACCTGGCTGATCCTCTCCCTCACCAAGGGTTCCGCCACCACCAAGATCAACCTCCACAAAGAAATGAAGGCCATCCCCAAATGGATGAAGAACAGCTGCCTGAAACTGAATTCCGACAAGACTACGGTCCTCGTATTCGGCTCCACCCCCTCTGCATGGGACAACTCCTGGTGGCCTGCCACACTGGGAACCGCACCAACACCCAATGACCACGCACGCAACCTAGGATTCATCCTGGACTCTTCACTATCAGTGACCCAGCAAGTAAATGCCATCTCCTCCTCCTGCTTCAACACCCTCCGCATGCTTTGGAAGATCTACAAAAGGATACCCACGGAAACCAGAAGAACGGTCATCCAAGCCCTTGTGAGCAGCAAGCTGGATTACGGCAATGCCCTCTATGCAGGAACCATGGCCAAACCTCAGAAAAGACTGCAACGCATCCAGAATGCCTCTGCATGCCTCATCCTGGACATCTCCTACCACTGCCACATCACAGCCCATCAGAGAGACCTACACTGGCTCCCCGTCAACAAGCAAATCATGTTCAAACTCCTCTCCCACACTCACAAGGCACGGCACAACACCGGACCAGAATACCTCAACAGACGGCTCTCCTTCTACACCCCGACCCAACAACTTTGCTCTGCCGACCTTGCCCTTGCCACCATCCCACGCATCCATGGAACAACCGCCGGTGGCAGATCATTTTCCCACCTCACAACCAAGATGTGGAACACTCTTCCCACCCAACTGCATCAGACTAAGGACCAACTTACCTTCAGGAGACATCTCAAGACATGGCTGTTCGAGCAGTAGCAACCCACCCTCCAGCACCTTGAGAACCTCACAGGTGAGTAGTGCGCTTTACAAATTCTCTGATTGATTGATTGATTGGTGTGCAGAACTCAAGGAGTTTCACTCCATGGAATTCTGTGGCATTACATAACAACCCACATGTTACATTTGAAAAAACTCTCCGGGTGGCCTACTGGCAACCACAAGCCATGTAAGGGGATCCCAAATCTTGTGCGCTAATTACCATTTTGGCACATAAGTGAGAAAAACTCCACTATGCGGTGATTGGCGGAATTTGGCAAAAGCTCCATTTTACAAGCATAACACTAAGGCCCTCATTACAACCCTGGCGGTCGGTGTTAAAGCGGCGGTAAGACCACCAACAGGGCGGCGGTAAAAAAAATGGAATCACGACCATGGCAGAAACCGCCAACATAGACAGCCACTTTAACACTCCGACTGCCACGGCGGTGCAAACAAACAGCATGGCGGTCCTCGCCAACAGACAGGCGGAAGACAATGTACCGCCCACACTATTATGAGAGGCCAATCCGCCACCTTTTCCGGGGCGGATTCAAAGCAAACAAAAACACGGAGGAAACAGGACTTGGAAGGGGAAACACTCACCTCTACACAACCCACGAGGAACCAGGACGCCATGGAGCCAGAACTCCAAATACTCCCTGCGATAGTTTTCCTGCTCCTCTACCAGCGACAGCGACGACCACTTTGAGTACTGCACCTACAACACAGGGGAGGGGGGAGGGAAAAGAGAGTGACACACACACACAACACGCAACACACAACACACACACCCCCACCCTCACCCACAACAAAACACACACCAATACATGCTGCAACAATATATTTTCACACTCCAACCCCCCCTGGAAGAACGCAATGACAAAAGGAAGGATTGTAATGATTGTAATCAATAAAAATCCATTAATCAAAACTTTAAATACAGTAGAAACAATTATGTACACCAACTATACAAGTCCAGATAGTGCACCATTCAAAGTCCGTGGACAACTGGGCCCAAAATGCATGGGCGAGGCCCACACTCGATACCAGACTGCAAACGGAGAGAACACTACTGGCGCATCAGATCGAAATGAAACAGGCACCTCAGGGGGAAGGGAAAGGGGGGCACCTGAGCCGGATGAGTGCATGACGCCAGCTCCATGAGGAGGCTCCATGCCCATTGATGTATCCTGGGGAGTACAAAGCCACAGTGTCTCAAGTCTTTTCAGTGGGTGGGTTGCCCACTGCTACATCCTGGGGAGTGCAAAACCACAGTCTCTCTAGTCTTTTCAGTGGGTGGGTTGCCCACTGCTTTATCCTGGGGATTGCAAAGCCACAGTCTCTCAAGTCTTTTCAGTGGGTGGGTTGCCCACTGCTTTATCCTGGGGAGTGCAAAGCCACAGTCTCTAACGTCTTTTCATTGGGTGGGTTGCCCACTGCTTTATCCTGGGGAGTGCAAAGCCACAGTCTCTCAAGTGGATGCCTTTCCCCACTGGTTCTGGAGTGGGCTTTGTGCCCAGAGTGCTTCATCCTGCCAAGGACTGAGGCAGGGGATGTGATACTCCATTGGTTCTGGAGGGGGCTTTGCACCCAGAGTGCTTCATCCTGCCAAGGACTGAGGTAGTGGATGCCTTTCTCCACTGGTTCTGGAGGGGGCTTTGCGCCCAGAGTGCTTCATCCTGCCAAGGACTGAGGTAGTGGATGCCTTTCTCCACTGGTTCTGGAGGGGTCTTTGTGCCCAGAGTGCTTCATCCTGCCAAGGACTGAGGTAGGGGATGTGATACTCCATTGGTTCTGGAGGGGGCTTTGCGCCCAGAGTGCTTCATCCTGCCAAGGACTGAGGTAGTGGATGCCTTTCTCCACTGGTTCTGGAGGGGGCTTTGCGCCCAGAGTGCTTCATCCTGCCAAGGACTGAGGTAGTGGATGCCTTTCCTCACTGGTTCTGGAGGGGGCTTTGTGCCCAGAGTGCTTCATCCTGCCAAGGACTGAGGTATTGGATGCCTTTCTCCACTGGTTCTGGAGGGGGCCTTGTGCCCAGAGTGCTTCATCCTGCCAAGGACTGAGGTAGTGGATGCCTTTCTCCACTGGTTCTGGAGGGGGCTTTGTGCCCATAGTGCTTCATCCTGCCAAGGACTCAGGTAGTGGATGTGACACTCCACTGATGGTGGTGCAACATGCAAGCTGGCCAGGCTCCTGGAACTGACCACCAGCCTCGTACAACTGACGACTGGGGATGGCAGCCATGTCTGTGGTGGTGCCACTGGCTCAGGATGTCGAGGGGGCGCTGGTGGTGCTGGCAGTGGTGTCAGTAGCGGTGGTGCTTGCGGCGGACTCTGTGGCATCGGTGCTGGCGGCGGGCTCTGTGGCATCGGTGCAGGGGGTGGGCTCTGTGGCATCGGTGCTGGCGGCAGGCTCTGTGGCATCGGTGCTGGCGGTGGGCTCTGTGGAAACGGTGCTGGCGGCGGTCTTTGTGGCAGCAGTGCTGGTGGCTGGCTCACTGACTGCGGTGCTGGTGAAGGGCTCAGTATCTAGGGTGCTGGCGGCGGTGTCTGTGGTGGCAGGGCAGGTGGCGGTGCGGGTGGTGGTCTTGTCCGCCGTGCAGATTGGCGTCAACGTGGACCTGCCTTTGATTTTTGGGACCTTCCCCACCTTGGATGGTGGTGCAGCTGTCGTCCCACTTTCCACTATTGTTTTGCCTGAGCCCTTGGTGGCAGGTGTTTTCGCCTTCTCCCTCCGGGATGTGGGCAACTTTTTCTGTTTTGGAGGTGGGGGAATGTCCTTGCCCTCGCTCCTTGGGACACTGGCAGCCTGTTGCTTGGCGCACTCCAAAATCCCACTACTGCTGGCACCACTGTGTCCGGTGATGTGGTGGCTGAGGTGCTAGGTTGGGACCTGGAAAGGCGAGCCCTAGGGGAGTTGCGGGGGGGAGGTGTAGGGAAGAGGTCAATATTAGACAGGAAATGGTTTTTAGACACACTGGGATTGGTAGATGGAGGGGGTTTGGGAGTGGAGGAAGAGGGAGTGATGTAGGAGATGTACGTTTGCTGACTTAGGGTGAAGGTGCATGGGCTGGAGGCTGTTGTGAGGTGGATGGCTGTTGGGTGGGTGTGTGACTGCGTTTGTGTACTTTGGGAGGAGGGCTCACAGACACACTAGGAGAGGACACAGGGAATGTGTGAATGGTAGTGGGGGTGGTGCGTGCACGTGAGCGGTGTGGTGATGGGCATGCTGGTGATGGAGGTAGTGGCTGAAGTTGTAGTGCATGCAAGTGTGAGTGGAGACGAGACAGGGAGGGAGGAGGGAGACGTGGAGGAGGGGGACACATTGGAGGCAGTGGATATTGGTATGTCTGCATGTGTGAGTGCCTGTGGGATGTGTGGTGCTTATGTTTGCCTGAGCCACCCTTGTGTGTTGAAGTGTGTGAATGCTGGTCTGATGGTGTGCTTGGGATAGGCTGAAGTACAGGGGATTGGGTCTGGGTGGAGGAGGTTGGAGGGAGGAGGCTGGACACAGGGACAATAGCTGCCATCAGTGCTGAGGCCAGAGCCTGAAATGCTCACTGTTGGGCTGCCTGGCCAGAATGAATGCCCTCCAGGTATGCATTTGTTTGTTGCAACTGCCTCTCTTCACCCTGGATGGCATTCAGAATGGTAGACTGCCCAACAGTGAGGGATCTGAGGAGGTCAATAGCCTCCTCACTGAGGGCAGCAGGGCTGACTGGGGCAGGGCCTGAGGTGCCTGGGGCGAAGGAGATGCCCACCCTCCTGGGTGAGCGTCCACGGGACACACGCTGAGGGGCTGCTGGGAGGGCGGTGCTGGTAGGGGGGGTGGCGGCTGTACCTGTAGTTGTGGTGGGTACAGAGGGGCCCGACACCTCAAGGAAGCTCCCATCAGAGGAGGAGTCGGTGTCGCTGGTCTCTGCTCCTGTTCCCCCCGTGGAGCTCCCCTCGCCCTCCGTCCCACTAGTGACTTCAGACTCCGTTGTCTCGCCCTTGAGGGCCATGTGGGATGCAGCTCCCTACTGCTCCGGTGGCACTGCTCCTCCACCTGATGATGTTAATGCACACAAGAACAGGGAGACCACAAAAAGGGGGGGAAGAAAGACATGTTCAGTGCATGCAATACTGCTACCGTTGGCGGACACTACAGACACAGCAGCCCTCTGCACTACGCCATGCACTTAGAGTTCCCTAATTAATCACAGGGACATGGGGTACAAGGTCAACGCCTGATTGCTGCCCACCTGGAAGTCACAGGAGCCTGACTAGGTGTAGATGGCTCTTACCACTGGTGGGGTTGGGGTGCCACATAGCCTGCCTCACAAAGGGTCTTTGCCTACAAAGCTCGCCCTGGCCTATGGTAACCCACTGCCCATCTCCCCCACCCAGACACTTCCTAATGCGCGCAGAGTGAGATGGAGGTGACTGTACTCACCCCCTTGTAGCTGCTGTGATGCCCTCAAGTGCCCATCCAACTCCGGATATGCCACTACCAGGAACCGGAACATCAGGCACCCCTCCCACGTTGGGAGGCCTTCTCCAGCTGGGCCTCCGCCTTCTTCTTGCTCCAGAGGCGAATGTCCTCCCATCTTTTCTGGCAGTGGGTGCTCCGTCTGTGGTGGACCTCCAGGGTCCTGACATCCTTGGCGATAGCACATCAAATATCCTTCTTCTGGTGGGTGCTGACCTAGAGGAATAGTACAGGGGAAAAGGATGATCTTTAACCATCTGGACCGTCACAGTGACGTTCCCATCCTTGCCCTGACGCACATACACTCACGGTCCACTCATGCAGGCCTGAGTCCCCCCCGTATCTTCCATCCATACCACTCCAAACAGGCATTGCCCATACAGCATGCTCTCAGTGTACTCACCTGTTTGTCTGGAGGACCTTAGAGTAGCGTGTACTGGGGGACGACCCCATCCACTAACTTCTCCAACTCCTCCGAAGTGAAGGCAGGGGCCCTTTCCCCAGACATATGAGCCATCGTCGCTTCCAGACACAGGTCACAGCAGCACTTGCAGTGTAGGTCCTCTCCTGTCGAAGGTCAGGTATCAAGTGAGTGAACAGAGAGAAATTGGCGGTCACATCTGCGGCGGTGCATACCGTCACCGCCGGCGTACATCGTCATTGGCTCCTTGGACCCATAGGGCCCAATGCTAACCAATGCAGGATTGCACCGTGGTCTTCGACCGCCTACCGTTATGGTGTACAACGCCAGCGCAGTTACCTCATATCCCCTTGTCCCAAATTACAGGTCAGGCAGACGCCATTTCAGGTGGCCACATGGCATTATTTTTAAATGCGTCACACATATCTAGGCCTTGCATATACAGTGACAGGCACATAGTGGATTGACAAATGTGTGCAATAATTTTTTTTTTACTACCTCACTGTTGGCTGACACTGTGCTCGCTGTTCTTGTCCACAGGGCACGTCCGCTGGGGCAGGTAAGGAGATGGCGGCATCCTCCGGTGTACAGACCGCTGGTGGACCTGTTGGCAATGGAAGACAGACACATCATTATCACTTACAGACTTGATTGTGCCACAATCCAGGAACTGTGTGTCCAGTTGGAGCCAGACCTGATTTCAGCTATCCGCCATCTCTTTTCAAACAACAGTGGCCATTGCATCAGGGATGTCCCAGCCTACGTTCTCAAACGTGTTGTCCAGAGTGTTGTCTGCCATGCTAAAACACATGCACAGCTACATCGTTTTCCCTCAGGTGGAGGATTTGCCCACAGTGAAAGGTGACTTCTATGCCCTGGGACATATCCCCAACATCATAGGTGCCATTGATGGGACACATGTGGCCTTGGCCCCCGCAGGAGTGAACAGGTGTACAGAAACAGGAAGAGCTACCATTCAATGAATGTGCAGATGGTGTGTTTGGCCGACCAGTACATCTCCCATGTGAATGCCAAGTTTCCAGGCTCAGTTCATGATGCTTACATTTTGAGGAATAGCAGCATCCCTTATGTGATTGGGCAACTCCAGAGGCACTGTGTGTGGCTAATAGGTGAGGACAAGGACCCTATACCCTGTGAATAGTTGTCTGGGTCTGGGGTTGTCCCTAAGGGTTAGTGTGTGTCTAACAGTTGTCCCTCGACATTTGCAGATGACTCTGGGTACCGCAACCTGTCATGGCTACTGACCCCAGTGAGAAATCCCAGGACAAGGGCAGCGGAACGCTACAATGAGGCACATGGGTGAACTAGGAGAGTGATCGAAAGGACCTTCGTTCTCCTGAAGGCCAGGTTCCTGTGCCTCCATATGACAGGTGGTTCTCTCTACTACTCACCAAAGAAGGTGTGCCAGATCATCATGGCCTGCTGTATGGTGCACAACCTGGCTTTGCGACGACAGGTGCCTTTTCTGCAGGAGGATGGTCCAGGAGGAGGTCTTGTGGCAGCTGTGGAGCCTGTAGACAGTGAAGAAGAGGAGGCAGAGGAAGAGGATATCGACAACAAAAAACAATGTGATCCAGCAATACTTCCAGTGAGACACAGGTAAGACATCACTGACTCCTACATCTCATACAATTGTTAGACCTATCATATGTCTGTCCCTTTCACCCAGTGTATGGACCCTGACCTGTCACTTTGCCTTTCCATTTCACAGATGTGGGTCCCACTGTGTGACCTCTGCGATGTTACCTTATGGACTAGAGCTGTGTGACATAGGTATGTTGACAATACAATGGACATTGCTATTTTCCTTAGTTATAGCAACTACTCATTTGTGAAAGCACAGACTGACTCCAGATTGTTTTGTGATTCAAGGGTGTTTATTTAAGTGTACATAAGTGGAGGGGGTTGGAAAATGGTCAGGGGTCATGGTGGAGGAATGTCCATGGCAGAGTCCAGCTATTAGTCTCTCAGGTGCATTGTCCAAAGGGGCATAGGAAGTGGAGATAGGGCAGTTTAAGGATGGACAGGGTGACAAAGTGGGACAGAAGGATGACATTCAGGGTGGTCTCATTTCTTGGCGGGGGTCTTGGCATTGTTCTCTGTCTTTGTCCTGGATCTGAGGGACAGTTTGCAGGGTGGTTCTCCATCTGCAGGGGGTGGGGTGCTGGTGTCGTGGTCCTGTGGCGGTGCCTCCTGTCCACTAGCGCCGGCGGAGGTGGTGGGCAGTTGATCATCGAGGCTAGTGTCAGGGGCCCCTTTTTGTGCCACAGTGTCCCTCCTGGTGTTCACAAGGTCCTTCAGCACCCCTTCAATGGTGACCATGGTGGTGTTGATGGACTTGAGTTCCTCCCTAATCCCCAAATACTGTTCCTCCTGCAGCCGCTGGGTCTCCTGAAACTTGGCCATTACCGTTGCCATTGTCTCCTGGGAATTATGGTACGCTCCCATGTTGGAGACGACCTCGTGGAGAGTGGGTTCCCTGGGCCTGTCCTCCCCCTGTCACACAGCAGTCCTCCCAGTTCCCCTGTTTTCCTGTTCCTCTGTCCCCTGAACCGTGTGCCCACTGCCACTGCCCCCAGGTCCCTGATGTTCTTGGGTTTGTGGGTTTGCCTGGGTTCCCTGTAGTGGTGGACACACTTCTGCTTGATGTTTCCTGGGGACAGAGGTATGGGCCCACTGGGTGGGTGCTGTGCTGGTGTTTCCTGAGGAGGGAAGATCTGTGGTGGCATGTGCCAGTGTGTGGGGAACCGACTGTCCCGAGGTCCCAGATGGTCCGGGCTGGCCATCTAGATCCAGTTGGACAGAGCTGCTGTCATCACTATGGGCCTCTTCTGTGGGGGGTGGACATGTCTGGAACCTCCTGTCCGGTGAGGTTGGGTAGGGGTCCTGCAGGAGTGTAAAGGCATGATTATTGCATCTGTGTGTGCCATTGTGTGCAATGGGTGGGTGACCCTGTACCCCAGTGCTTACATTCTTGTCTAGGACCTTGTGTGATATTTGGTTTGGGGATCTGTGTGGATATCTCTAGTGGACATGCTTTGGTGATGGGTGTCCATGCTTTGGTGTTGCATGCAGGGCTTGGTGTTGGGATGGGTGGTTTGTGATAGTGGGACATATTTGAGGTGTTGGAGTGATGGGGGTGAGGGTGAGGGTGGGGGTATGTGATAGCATGCAGGTAGGGTGGGTGATGTAATAGTTAAGATTTGACTTACCAGAATCCATTCCTCCTGCTACTCCTGCAAGGCCCTCAGGATGCACTATAGCCAAGACCTGCTCCTCCCGTGTTGTTAGTTGTGGGGGAGGAGGTGGGGGTCCGCCGCCATTCCTCTGAACAGCAATCTGGTGTCTTGAGACCACGGGACGCACCTTCCCCTGTACGTCGTTCCACCTCTTCCTGATGTCATCCCGTGTTCTTGGGTGCTGTCCCACTGTGTTGACCCTGTCTACGATTCTGCGCCATAGCTCCATCTTCCTCACAATGGAGGTGTGCTGCATCTGTGATCCGAATAGCTGTGGCTCTACCCAGACGATTTCCTCCACCATGACCCTGAGCTCCTCCTCAGAGAACCTGGGGTGTCTTTGCGGTGCCATGGTGTGGTGTGGGTGATGTGTGAGGTGGTGTGTGTTGTGATGTGTGAGGGGATGTGTTTGTGTGTGTTGTGTGAGGTGCGTGGATGTTGTGTGAGTAATGGTGTTGTGTGTCTGTGGATGCTAGTTTGTTGATAGTGGTGTCTCTCTCTGTGCTTCATTCTCAATTTTTGTCATGGGGGTTTGTGGGTGATGTGGGTGTGTGTTTTATATTTTTATGGAGTGTGTGGGTGTGGTGTATGTATGTGTATCAGGTGTGTGTATTTTGATTTGTCCAATGTGGTTGTGTTTTGTAAATGTGTGTGTATTTTGAGCACGGCGGTGTGTACTGCCAATGGAATACTGCGGTTGAAAGACCTCCACGCGGATTCGTGGGTCGTGATATTCGTGGGTCGTGATAGTGCGGGCTTATTCCTGTTGGCGTGACGGTGGAGGTTTTGTAATCACCAGTTTATCACTGACCTTTGGTGTGGCGGACTAGTGTGGGTGTCTAGATTGTGGCAGATTCCGGCCTGTGGGTCGTAATAGCTGTAGCGGATTTCCGCAGCCGCAGCGGTGTGTTGGCGGTCTTCTGCACGGTGGTAGGCAGCATTTACCGCCAATGTTGTAATGAGGGCCTAAGTCATCAAAATTCCACTAATTTCTCTGGCAGAGCACAGTAAAACACCCACCCTCAATGAACAATAATTTTTCAGGAAACACTTTAGCACTGAGTAACCACTGTTATGCTTGAAGTGCCTGAAGACTTTATGCCCACACATCCACATTACACTTCCTTTTCAACCCATGAGCATTGCCTTTCTCCTCAGTGTCCCCACCCACTTGTAAATCTCACCGTCTCCACCATAAATTATGACCTTTGATGCTGCTTCCATGCTCGTCCATGTCCCATTCTTCTGCACTATCCACTTGAAATCCTACATTGTACATAGTACTCCATTGTTCTATAGCCAGGTTGTACAATGTAAGTGGCATGCGCGCATAACTCTAAATAAGCAGCTGTAAGTATATCTTACATGTATGTAAAACAGGGCTGCGTGAAACAGGAGTCATTTGCTTCTGATTTATTTACAGCCAATTTCGAAAGAAATACACAAAACAGTGTAATTATACAAAATGTAAAGCTGGCATATGGGGCTATATTTTAGCATGCAATGTGGCCATTCTTCCATTTTTCAGTAAAATGTGGAGCAAAATACACAAAATCCGCAAACAACAGCCACTCGTATTTCGTTGTTCATATTGTTTGCATCTGTGCTAACTTTTTGTTGCAAATGTTGTGCAATTGCACAACATGGCATAATAGCATCATTTATGGAAATTTGCAAACAGGCGTAATGTGAAAAATTCACTAGATTACACCCATTTAACAGAATTTCCTCCTAGGTTTAACATAAAGGCAGGAAGTTAGGACATGCCTGTATATCATTCTGCAACAAGATAAACATTGCTGTTGTTTTTAAATCGTATTGTGTTCAGTGTTAACCCAGTGACCTTTGTGACATTCATTTAGCTATAGTCACTCTGATATGAGGACATCAAAATTTGCAATTGATGTCAAGAAGTCATCCAAAGAGGAAAATGAACAACTGTCACGATTGAGTTAAAAATTTTCCTGCCAAACTCGCCGAATTCGCATAAAACATTGCCATGCCACATAATTACCCTTCAGTGAGCAGAGGACAAGTAAAATATCACTTGCCAAGACTGTGGTGATTATTGGCCCCATCTTACCCATTAAAAAACAGGTGTGGGAGGCAGAAACTGTTAATGTAGGTTACGAGAAACTGAGAAGAAAACAGGAACCTCGAAAAAGCGACCTAATGATTATTAATAACATATTTGGCATCTCATTTTATTAAGACGACGGTACCCTTTTAGACATTCATTAGCAAATTAAAGGTTGAGCAGAAGGTGGCGGCCATATTTAGAATCTAAATCATGACAGCAGAAAATAGCATGCAGTAAAGATCCTTGGAGCTTTATCTTGTGTTGCCCTTTGTGACTTCCGCAACATGTAATGCTTGTGAGAGCCTGCGGGTTGCTCATGCTGCTCCAAAGTCTGGCATTTTCTTTTTTTCGCAAATAAGGTTGTCATTAAACCAGGGATAATGGCTAGTTTGGACGACAGAACATCTTTTAAACATGACAGCAGTTGTGGTGTTATCTAGGGATTTCGACAGCCCTCCTTTAAGACGTGATGCCTCAACAACGCTCCAATGTAATAAACAGAAACCTAGCAGACAGAAGCGATGATAGAGACAGATACTTTTGTGCGAATTCACATACATGTAGCAATATAGCAAGTGAAATACAAGCTGATTACATCTCCTTGTGCATAGCTAAAAAGTGCTAAATTGGGTGAAGGGGATAATGATCGGTCAAGAAATATGACTGACCACAGTTGCGTACTCATTAGCTTCTCCTCAAAGTCAACGTGCTTCAAGGACTGAGGTGGTTGGTTCAGTTTGTGAAACACAAAGGATACAATTTAAGAATATTACATGCTGGCGTTCGGTGTAAAATGGTGTGATATACTAAAAAGATAAAAATGGCATTTAGGGACAACAGTTGTTTAATTTTAGAAACAAATGACACACTATTATTTGTAAGCAAATGTTTTTATTTTTAGAAACATTAAAACTGGTATTTGGAATTCGATTACTTTCAGAAATATGTAAGATGATGTTTGAAATGAAAGTTTAATTCAGTAAAATGAAAAACTGTTGCATGGCAATACAGTTATATTTACTGAAGGCAATAGAATGGCATTTTTGGTCACACGTGTAGGTATTTTGAAAAGTTACAATCTAATACTTTGGATCAAAAGGCGGGAATTTGTACAGTATGCCTAACTGATTATTGACCAACAAATTCCTACCGATGTATGGGCTCCTGTTGTTGACCTACTGACATCTTTCTGTTGGTGTTAGACGGATCCTTCTTCCTGATATTTTAGTAAGGTCATAATGTGAATTTGTAGCGTTTATGATATTATTAGCACTGTACGTAGTACCACTGTATGAGGTTTCAAGATCATTGTAATGTAAGGGAAATATCTCCTGATTGGCATCCCTCCTGTCTTTACTTTTATGGGTATCCAAAAGTTAGTACTTCTGTCTGAGTCAATGGGATCTGTTGAATCTTAGCAGAAACTATGCTGTTTAAATAGCCTCGTCTGGCTAAGCCTTGGTACTATGATAATTATGTAGATTTACATTTTCCCATGCTGTCCCTGCCAAGTATGTTTTCAGACATTTTGTTAACTGAAAATCTACCGGAAAAGGTAAGACGGGAGAGTGAAAGGAATGCGAAGGTAGATAGAAATAGTAAGCTCTATGCAACATGAATCATGTCAGGGAATTACATTTTTTTACCTATCTCATAAACCTACAAATTGTTATCCAATTTAATTGGGATTTATTATGAAATGCAACTTCTAGCTCATTTTTTTAAATGTTATTTGGCTGGTAAGACATAAAAACCCAAGTAAGGGAGAGCCTTGCTTGGCTTACTGTCATGTAGTTCAATAGTTCATGTACATAACATCAGAACTGTGAATTTTAAGCCAAAGTATTTGGACAAAGGTTTTGCAAGCTTCAATGTGTGACCCTATATGTTTTGATTTTTTTTTTAGGAGAAACCAACCATCCCTTTTAACATCACTACCCTTACCTTGGTTTGAAGGGATTGCTCACACTTGCAGTATTGACACCCTTACGCCATGCAATTAGACATTTGTAATTATAACCCACTAGTTCAGCAGCTGCTACAATAAAGCATGCCTCATGATTTGCATTCAAGAACTCTGCATTTTTTTGACTACAATACGGATAAAACAAGAATCAAATAACGGGATTAAGCAACAGATAATTACTTTCTAGCTGATATTTTATTTTTTTACATGTTGCCCTGCTAGATAATCAGAACGTATGTATTAATTAATTTGCATTAAATTTTAAGGCTGTGCTAGAAAATCAATTATCCCGTTTTCATTTAACACTGTTTCAGAAAAGTAATTCGGCATGTGGGTATACTTTAGAATACTGTTTCACATCCTTTAACAAAGACTTCCTGGGAGAAAATCTTCCTTCCAGCATGTAATTTTCTCAACATTTCTGAATATGCGTCAAAGGCTGCTTTATTCTAACTCTGGAAGTATTCTTCCTCTACTGGAATCTGTTCACCTGTTTAGAAAACACACTGATTCAATTTCTGTCGCTCATAGTAGACCTATTCAAACACGTTCTCTTTCACAATGGAATACAGTATTTCTATGCTGAAACTGAAAACATTGTTCCTATTTTCCTTTATTACCTTTAAATAAACCGCATTGTTCTGAAATGCCAAGCTATATTTATTACTTATGTGTAGGGCTATCAATTATACAGGTATCCCATGACTGTAAAGCAAAGGTTTACAAGTTTTGTGAAGGAGGAAAATCAATACTGCAAGATTACCACGTCTTCAATAGACCTTTCCCTTTATTAGAAATTAGTATTCGAGTCAATCTGTGAGAATAAAGCAACTTTACTAGTAGCTCCGTATTTGAAAATAACGTGTTTTTATATAAAGCCTCATACCTCGCCTCCGTCCTTTGCAAGCCTTGTTATTAACAAGTGGTTCTATTAGGCAAATACATAGTTCTCCATCAATTGACCTCGCAGGACAAAAAGCTGAAACGCTTTTGGATCCCAGCCAGTAAACTGCAGATCACTACATACATTGGCTGAGAACGTTTAACTCGCTGACCTCCCCATAAGTATTGTAACAAAGGGCCAGATGTAGGTAGGAAAAATTTAGTGAGTCGGAAATTGCGAGTCATTGCGACTCGCAATTTCCGACTCGCTAAATGGCATGCAAGAAGAAAAAGCGACTTCAATTTGCGACTCACAAATGAAGTCGCACTGCATATTGCGAGTCCGCTGTTTGCGAGGTCACTTTTTGCGACCGCGCTAAAACGAACACGCAAATTGCAAATGGGTGTCGCAAATTGCGACTGTGCTGGAAATTTAATGCAGGTGCAGCAGAACACTCTGGAAAACACTTCCTGGCTCCTGATGATGACATCATAGCCAGGAAGTTTACAAATACACCTGGGAGGAGGGAGGAACACACCTATTTTCAACTGCTACACTGCAAACAGGAGGAAGAGCAGCTACCATGGCTGAGACACCAAGAAAGCGCAAATTGAAATTTGCAGAAAAAGAGCTGGAAGTGCTGACTGAGGAATGCTTTACAGCACCATGAACAACTGTTTGGTAGGGCAGCCCTCAGTGTGCCAGAGGTGGAGAAGAAAAGAATCTGGACCAAAATTCAGGACAAGCTGAACTCCATGGGTGTCAGCCACCGGAGCATAGAAGAGTTAAAGAAACAGTGGTATGACCTGCGCTCCTGGACCAAGGAGAGGGTGGCAGAGCGGCTCCGGGAGATGAGGGGCACTGGAGGGGGACCATCCACTGTACCACCACCCACACCCCTGGAGGAAAGAGTGGAGGAGACCTTGGAGCCAGAGGCAGTGTGCAGGATGGGAGAGCTGGACACTTCAGAGCCAGGACCATCAACCGGTGAGTGCCATGAGACATGCATGTACACCCATATATGCCATACCCCCACCCACCTTGTACACAGCAGCATGCACTACCAAAATAGCTCCATTTCAGAGTAGCAACCACCTGCATGGTGCATTATGGGCAATGTAGTCAAGTAGGCAGTTGATAGGCAACAGTTTATTAGGAAGTTGCTAACAGATGGTAGATAGTGACAGTGTTTTCCCTATGTCCCACAGGTCTCCCACACGACAGCACCTCCAGCCAAAGCGTCCAGGGGCCACAGGTCAGCCACCAGCCTGCAGAGGACTCAGGACAAGCCACCACAGGGACCTGTACCACCCACACACAATCCCCTCATGATGCACCAGTTGCCATACTGGTGATTGAGCCAGCACCTGGTCCCAGCCACAGTGCCGTTGTAGATGACACAGAGCCTCCACAGCGTTTCAGGCGACGTATAAATGTCCATCCAGTGCCGCAGGCTGAGTCAGGGGACGCCTCCATGTCGGCCGCCGAGACTGCACTCCTACGGGGTCAGCGCCTGCAGACACAGGAGATTAGGAGAATATCAGGGGCCATGCGGCACATGGAGCAAAACCAGAACAGTGGCATGCAGCTGGTACACACAGAGCTGCAACAACTCAATACCCACGTTGGCGACCTTGCACTTTCAATGAGACAACTGGTGGCAGAACTCATAACAGAGAGAGAGGGTGCAAGGCGCCGTGACAGGCAGCTAATGCACCGGCTGGACCGAATGTCTGCCTCCATCGTCAGGCTGGCAGTGAACACCACTGGCCTTTCACGGCGCACTGTCAGCCTCCAGGTAGACATGGGCCACTTTGCCAGTGATATAGCACGTGGACAGGGACGTCTCAGCCACGCCGTAGATATCATGGAGGCACGGCAGGTGGTTAGGGGTGCGGCTGAAACGCCGCAGGACAGCGAGGAGGGCTCCACCATCAGCAGTGTCTCAGCCAGTGACACCAGGGTGTTGGCAGTGGTAGCAAGGCAGGGCACTGCTGACACACCAGGCACCAGCCATGTTGGGCAAGGCCGGCGTAGAGTGTGAGCTCCGTACTGTCCTGGAGTAGGGGCACATGAGGTCAATGTGTCTCATGCCAGGTGGACTTTTACAGCCCCTGAACTGTAGTTAATGTATATAGTTTTTTTGGTGCACATTATAAAAATTTCTTGTTAGTTCCACTTCACACCTGGACTCTTTGTGTGTGACATTAGTGAGTGTGGTGACAGTTAGCACGTACCTTCCAAAGTATTGGTTTGCAATGTGGTCCCGTCTCAGTCTGCCTTGATTTGCAATGCTTCTATCCCCATGATGGCGATGTGGTAGCTCTTGCTCTTCATCCTCCGCATCTGGGTCTTCTGGGGTGAGAGGTAGTCCACGTCTGGTGGCAATGTTGTGCAGGATAGCACATGCACCAACGATCTTGAAAGCTGTTATTGGGGTGTACTGGAGGGCACCTCCACTTCTGTGGAGGCATCTGAATCGTGCCTTCAGCAGTCCAAAGGTCCTCTCTATGATATTTCGGGTCCTCCTATGTGCACTGTTGTATCGCCTCTCTTTCTCATTGCTGAGTGTTAAGTACGGGGTGAGTATCCATGATCGTAGTGCTTATGCACTGTCACCTGTTTGGCACAAAATGTACAATGTTAGCTTGGCATAGATGGTTTCCACATTGACCTGTGTGTATGTCTGCAAGGTGTATTCAGCTATACCTAGGAGGTATCCGTCTCCAAACTCCCCACATTCTAGGCGTTGGTGTATCCCACTGTGCCTGAAAATGTATGAGTCATGTGTGCTCCCTGGAAATTTGGCAACCATGTCAGTGATAACAAAATGAGCGTCACATACCACCTGGATGTTCATTGAGTGGGTACACTTCCTGTTGCAGAACAGATATTCCAGATTTGCAGGGGGGCAGATTTGTATATGTGTCCCGTCCACACACCCTATGACATGGGGGAAGTTGGCAATCCTGTAGAATTCCAACTTGGTGCTGTTGATTCTGCCTCATTCCTGGGTAGGTATATGTATCTGGACATTTGTGTGAGTAAGGCATCTAGGAATGCTCTAAAGAACCGTGAGAGTGAACTTTGGGATAACCCACCTGCCACAGCAATGACCCCCTGATAGCTACCCGAGGCCAAGAGGTGCAGTGAGCATAGCACTTGCATATGCGTAGGGATGGCCGCACACAGTCTGGCGTTGAAGCTGCGGATTGAGTAAATCTATTAAATCTAGTATTGCTGCACTGCTGAGACTATATTTATCATATATCTCCTCCTCTGTTTGTTGGAAAAGTGTCTGCCTGGTTCTATATATCTCTTCCTGTCTCTGGCTCCTCCTCCTCCTCTGCTGTGCGGTGTGGGCTCTCCTCCTCATTGCTATCACATATATCTCCGCCATCTTGAGTAACCCAGGTGCCTTCTGGGTCTCCTTTTATACTTTGGTTCTGGTTACCACCTGCTCTGAGTTAGTGGTAAATTGGAAGTGCAAAATGGGCTTTTTGTGACTAGTCGCATTTTGCGAGTGGCTATTGCATTTGGTTTGCGACTCGCAAATTGCGACTTGCTATTTGCGGGTCGCAAAATGGGGTCGCTATTTTTGCGAGTCGGTAATGGCTCGCGTCGCATTTTGCGAGTCGGAAATGGGATTTTTCCATCCCATTTCCAATTTTGCGGGGTCGCAAATTGCGATTCGGGCCATTTGCGACTCACAAAAGTTTTCTACTTCTGGCCCTTAGCTTCCTATTAAAGGCTACTGTTCACATAGGAGTTGCAGCTTTGATCATGATTGCTTCACAAATCTATGTATAATCTTGTGAAATGTGAGCTTTACCTCCTCATCGGTCTTCCTCATCCCAGTCCTTACATCATGGGATTCAGGCAAACGTATATGGCCTACAGCAGTGAGGAGGGACACTAAAAAATAATGAGGATTACCAGTGAGTAATCTAAGCTTAATGTGCCTGAATCTTTTGCAAATCCAGCACCAGGAAAAGAACACAGATATTCTACCAATCAGGGATAAAGAGAAAAGCTCCAGGAACTTTTTGAAAATATCTATATAAATAAGCATGCAAATTAATGAGCTTTGTCAATTTATTCACATTGTTTAAGCACTTTTATATATTATATGCTCATATCTTTGACATTGTTTGATGAATCTTCAGGACGTTTTCCAAAAAAGTGGGCTGTGATTCTTGTTGTGCATGGAACATTTCGGAATGATATGTCAAGCAGCAGCCAAGAAAAAGGGGGTAAAAAAGTATGTTTCATATGTTAATTCCCATGGGAGTTTTGAACAGGACTGCAGCCCAAACTGCTGGACGGAAGGATGCCAAATTTGCAGAAAGTTAGATTTAGTTTCGCAGATTGTGCCTTTTGTTATTTGGTGTAAATTTGTTCAGTTGCTTTCAAGTTATGAAAGGGAGAAGACATTTTTATATGCAGGGCAGCGGACTCTTTCTGACAACTTTGTGATTATCACAGTAAATTTACGGTTACGCGTGCCAATAGGAATGCTGTGATGTGCTGGCCATGACCTGAAGAAAAAGTTAGAGCTGCCATTTTACGGAGTTATACTTACCTTAGGGCGCGAGTTATAGTCACTTAAAATAACTATAATTGCTGAATTTCTGTGGTTTTGTCTGAGTAAATTCAGAACCTAACTATAACGTCCATGTAAACATTGCTTTTTTCAGTGAATTTCAATGTTTTTTTAACGTAAATCAATTTCAATTACTATACATTATTAAAACCGCCGCCCAAGGCCATGCACAGCAGGGGTTTGTAGCAAGGCCTGGCCTATAGCCAGGCTTTGCAGCCAAGCCCTTATAACCACCCAACCCCATACCATGCACGGCCTTTAGCTGTGGGTAGTGCAGGTTGGCTGCAGGGCCTGTCTCTGTCAGTGGATCCATGAGTGGGTACATGAGTGTTTGAGTGGGTCTCAAAGGGGGTGTGTGCGTCTGAGTGGGTGTGAGGGGGTGCATGAGTGTCTGAGTGGATACATTAGTCTTTGAGTGCATGCATAAGTGAATGAATTAGTGTATGAATGAGTCAGTGGATTTTCCTTCAAACGTTTCCATATTTGCGAATAATTCGCAAAAAGTTGTGTATTTTTGTGAATATTGGGCATGATGACGCAAAATTATTTTAAACCCACAAATTGCACCTAAAACACACCTATATCTCATCCCTGGGGTAATGGTACCTTCAACCTGACCCCTAATGCCATTTCCAATTTGGATTTTCACCCCCAGGGACCATGACCTGTGAAATAAAATGGCAGACACAACTCTGTTGCTGTCAGCCAATTGCAACACATCTTTTCGCACACGTATTAATGAAAAATTCCCAAATTGTGCAAATAAGTTGTGAAATATTTGCTAAATATTAATGGCCAGAGATATATTAATTTATTTTCCGTTTGTGTAGTTACTGTTAGTGTAATCTGCGTACCAACAGCTATCTTTCTGCTAAATCTGGTGTAATTTCATCCAGTGGTTCAGCCTGTATACATGTCTAAAGACCCCTATGGGAATTAACAGTGGGAAATGCAGCGTTTTCTGAGCCCCCATTTTTTCTGGACCGCTTGACGGATCACCCTGAAACGTTCCATGAATAACAAGAAGCTAGGCATAGCTTTAATTGGCAGTGACAAACTCCATATATAATCCCTAGTATATGGTAGGGCATGTAGGTTTAGGGACCCTAGACAACACAGGGCAACGCTGGGTGCACTGTTGTGGTCCCTGGTGTCATTCTAAAGGTAGTGTTGCGTTTTCTTGCTGCTTTTAATTTAAAGTTAATTCCAAATTTGACTTTGGATTTAACAGCCCTCCCAAAGTGTCAAACAACATTATTTGTGCATATAAGTCACCCCTACGTTTTCTTTGGGTGTCCCCGGGGTCGAGTGCATTGTAAATATAAGCAGGGACTCTATAAAAGTTGGTTTATAAGCCCTGGTGATGGAAAAACAACAGACAAATACATTGTTCCCCATTGTAGTCAAAGGGCTCAATAGGCTAACATGGAGAGACTTTATTTTAAAAGAATAAAGTCCTAATTTCCATAGGGATGCGCTAAATATAGCAAGTTTGGTATTGCATCAAATGTTATAATACATCCAACCCCTTTCTGAAAGTTGCCAAATTCAGCCCTTTAGTGCCCTTTCCTGGTTGGTCAGCCTGTGACAACCTGAGCCAGGCTGCCTTAAAGAGGTGTCAACCGGTCTGGGCTGATACAAAGGAAGCATCTGGGGTGGAGAACTGCTACAGCAGATGGCAGAGCAGGATGTGGGAAGAGTAGCCAAACTGGTCTTCAAAGGAGGGAAGCCGCTTCGGACAGAAGCTAGACCTATCCCATTTCCTGCAGCCTCAGACAGCTAGGAGCCCCTTGATTAGATTTGGAAAGGGGTGTGTTATGGGAAACGTAGCCACACCAGTGTGTGGACTCAGCCAGATCTAAACTCTAATACTGATTCTTTCCCATCTTGGATTTTTGAAGAATATAGCTCTGTGGGATTGATTTTTGCCACACAAATCATATTCCTGCTGGAAGACGGTTCTGAAGAAGGACTGCCCTGCTGGGCCCCTGGTCTGCACCTGGACATAGCACTCACAAGAACTGCAGCAGCTGTACACTTTGGGCTTCAACAAGAAAAGGACTTTGCCTTGCTTCTGCAACTCCAGGAGTGGACTCCCTGTAAGCAAGAGGAGCTGACCAAAGTCCCTTGCATCATGTCCTGCAAGAATAGCCCAGCTGACCAGTGTCCAGTGTCCATTTTTGGGTTCTGGCCAAGTGCATTCTGGGAACTGAAGTCCCAACTTCCAAGGAGCAACTCAGAGCTTCTGGAACATTGGAGCACGTGTGTGGACACTTTGAGAACCCAAAGAGTACTTCTGGAAGAAGATACAAAACTTTTGAGACGTTTGGAACAACTGTTGTAAAAAGCTCCATAAGTGGAAGAGGTACATTGTGGGAGTTGGATTCCCAGACCCCAAGTGGCAAATCAGTGCCTCTGAATCATTGGCTGGTACTGTGGACCACTTTCCTGAATCAAGAATCACTTCTGAAAGTAAGTGTAAGAGTGTTACATCTTGGGTGACCTAAAATCTTGACTTTGTCCTTGTCAAGTGTGACCCGTTTTAACCCCTTGAACTCTATTTGATTCCAGGCATTAGATTTACTTTCAATATTTAAAAATTCATATCTCTGGTTCTCTACATTAGATTTTTGTCATTTTGGTGTAATTTTAAATATAAAAATATTTCCTTCCTCCACAAATTGGTGCCAGATC
This sequence comes from Pleurodeles waltl, assembly GCF_031143425.1. Taxonomy (NCBI): domain Eukaryota; kingdom Metazoa; phylum Chordata; class Amphibia; order Caudata; family Salamandridae; genus Pleurodeles; species Pleurodeles waltl. Next base: position 292,643,330 of record NC_090447.1, read on the forward strand.
TTTATTGTGTGTTGTGTTTCATCTATTTACTGTTTTGTTCATATTAAATGTTTACACACCTGCCTCCTACGTTAAGTGTAACTGCTCGTGGGCCAAGCTACCATGGGTTAAGCAAGGATTCATTTATATTACTGAAACCTTGACTGTGCCGAGTGGGTTTTTTAGCCTATTGCTTATTGTAGGTACCTACCTGGCCCCAATAATCAATTTTCCAACAAGATACACACACACACATATATATATATATAAATATATATATATATATATATATATATATATATATATATATATATATATATATATATATATGCAGTAACATTATTGATGATAAAACTGTGCATGCTGATGGCACGAGTTATAGCTACGTTAGGGCACGAGTTATGGTTACTTGAAGTAACTCTAACTCTGCTGAATTTCTATAGTTTTGTAGATTTTAAATCTGAGCCTAACTATAATGTTCTTGCTGAAACCATTCTGTGGCTCTGCTTGTTTGTAGATTCCCTATCTGGTTCAGTTTGCCAGTTGGGCTGTTTGCACCTCTGCTATAGACAGTGACACAAAGGGAGCTGGGGTATAGCCTACATATCCTGATGGGCCATCTGGGATGAGGGGAGGAATGGTCACTTACACCTGAAAGGGCTGTGCCTGCCCTCACAATCCAGTCTCCAACCCCCTTGTGCGTGTCCGGGGCCTGGCCTGGCAAGGCAGGATCTCACAAACAATAGAGACTTTCCTTTGAAGTAGGCCTACTTCAAAGGCATAAAGGGGTATTAGAAGAGCACCCAATCCCCTGAAAAACAGATTACTTCTGAAACCAGGAGGAACCTCTGCCAAGGAGAAGAGCAGGAGAAGCTGGAGGAGTACTGCCCCTTTGCCTGTGACTGTGCTTTGCTGGGTTGGCCTGCAGTAGCTGCTTCTACCTGAGAGAGCACGAAGACTAACTTTTGTGTGACTTCCCACTGGTGAAGAATCTCCAAGGGCTTGAAACTGAGCTTGCTTCCTGTTGTTGAAGTCTCAAGGACAGCAAAGACTTCTCTCTGCCAGCACTTTCTGCTGAGAGTCATGCCTGCCAAGTGGTGACCTAACCTGTCTCTGGGCCCTTGAAAGATGCAGCTGGTAAAAAGGGACAGAAATCTATGCAAAGACCGCCGTGTGGGGTAACGTTCGATGCACCACCCTCTTTGCAGCTGAAAAACGATGCACCACCAGCCTTGCAGCTAATATCGACGTTCCAACTGCTTCATGCCTGGGAGATCAATGCAACATGGCTGGAGAAATGACACGCAACACCCGCAGCGGCTGCTGTTAATGACGCAGGACCTCACTCAGTGTGGTTTCTTGACACCGTGAGACCGTATTTTGACACAGCATCACTGGGTGTGAAAAATCAATGCAAAGCCTGCCTGGACCTGAGGTGCCTGTCCGAATTGACGCATCACTCTCTTGCGGGAGTGAAGAAACTACGCACACCGACCCAACTGGAAGAGGAACGACACGCTCTCACTTGTGAGTGAGAAATCGACACATTGCTGGTCTTTTGTGACGCACACTCGCCCGTGTGGCTTTATTTTGATGCTACCCAGGTACTTTCGTACATTAACAACATTCACACTGTTTCCTAAAGGAATTAAGACTATTTTGTTTTTTAAACTCATAACTTGACTTGTGTATGTTGGACTTTTTGTCGTTTTGGTCTTGTTTTGTTTGGATAAATATTATCTATTTTTCTAAACCTGTGTTATGTCAGGTTGTAGTGTTTTCACTGAGTTACTGTGTGTGTTGGTAAAAATACTTTATACCTTGCTTCTGAAGTTAAGCCTGCCTGCTCGTGCCAAGCTACCAAGAGGGTGAGCGGGGCTTTCTTTTACCCCTACTAGAGTGAGGGTCCTTGCTTGGACAGGGGGTAACCTGACTGCCAACCAAAGACCCCATTTCTAAGAGGTGTAGAAATGGAGGTCAGTCCATGCGGACACCATATTATGCACACCTCTCATATAATAGCGAGGTCTGAAGGAAGAGGCCAGTCTCTTCTCATAGCCTACTATATACACTCATCCGCCATCTGAGACAGACCTGTAAATGGAGAGGCCAGCCATTGTTAATTTTCAACAGGTGCAGCTTGATGAGGGGATATGCATACAATCCTGTGAATCTCTCACAAGAGTCGCATGGAACTTGCTCAAGCGACCCTACCATGAGGTCTTCTATTCAATCTTGTGAGAATCTTGAGAGTCAAATTGTACAGGAAGAGAAAAGATTGCATATTATCACATTACCAGTACAATTAACTGGTTAAAACAGTCAAAAATCACAATGAATGACGCTACATGTAGCATAAGCACTGCGAAGCAGATACATTTGTTCTGTGAGAAATCAAAGAATAAGGTTATTTGAGGGTCAATCAATAGTTGACTTTCCCTCTTTAAGATTCAAAAAAAGATTTGATTTGATTGGCTGAAGTATATATGGGCTTCAAAACCTCAGACTCCTGAAATTGCCCTTGGTGGTTTGAAGGTGAATGAAGTGTAATGTCTTTGACTTGTGCTCAGCAGAGGTCATTTGACTTTTGGATACAGTGATTGGAATATTCAGCTGCCCGAAAGACACAGCTTTTTTCAGGTAAATAAAAATATACTGTACTTTAAATATGAAGTTTGTGACTAAATATGAAAATAAAATAATTTATTTAGAATCAAGTTTTAATATATTTGCTTATTGTGCCAGTACTAATAACTTAGATTTGTAAAATGCTAAATAGAAATTAAAAGTGCTTGCTATTGAAACTTAGCTGATTGTATTTTTTAAATATTGCTCAGGTCATAGCTCTCTAGGGAGGCATTTTTAATTTAAGATCTTTGGGCTTGATTACAACTTTGGTGGAGGGTGTTAATCCGTCCCAAATGTGACGGATATACCACCCACCGTATTGCGAGTCCATTATATCCTATGGAGCTGATTAACACCCCCCTCCAAAGTTGTAATCAAGCACTTTATGTTTCTCAAGCATGGTTGATGTATATACTAACTTCAGAATTTCCTGCATATATTTTTGGATAGTGTGTTTCCTGAATGGAGTTAAATATATAGTAGAGTGTGCAGTAAAGAGTGTGTACTAAATGCATTGATCCATACATTCAGGCCAGTCAGAGAAAATACGTTAGGATAATGAATACATTGGTTTCTAAAGTGTTTATCTGTGAGATTTCACGCTGTGCAAATGTATTTTGTATAGAGTGTATGTTAACATTAAAGTGAAGCATTCATAATCTATACTGTTGTATGATGTACAACAAAGGTTTAATCAAATGTCACTTTATTCCATCTTAAGACTGGTAAAATGTGTTCTGCAGTGTGATGGAAGAGGGTGCTGATTCATAAAGCACATATACATACATTTTCTGACAGAAAAAGTTTTTATGGAGGGATGGTTTTATAGTAGAACTGTTTTACAACCAGAATTTAACATGTTGGGAGGTTTCCATTTCTAGGTCACTTTGGTAGAATTATATTTGAGTGGTATTGCTTTAACTTATAGAGGAGTGTTTTGCATGGTGTATTTAGTATGTGCTGAGGTGTCAGCAGAGAGGTGATTTTGTTAGTAAAGTGTTTTACTGTTATGAAGTAATGCATGTACACTATAAACACTTCTAAGAAAAGAGGCTTCTTTCCTTTGAAAATTAAATATATATATAATGTGAGACTTGTTAAGGTGTGGTAATAGAGGCGTCATTTTCCAGAGATCCTTCTACATGCATCTCTTGTCCTGTACAGCAGTGTCAGCACATGAATAGCTCTTTCTGATTTGAGCCAAACCCTCTGCTCACTCTGAAAAAACATCTATTGAGAGGCATGGGTCTATTGCTAAATCCCTTCACACCCCAACCCATATTTACAAGGATCTTGCACTGCCACTGTGTCACTTGTTTGACTCAGCAACGGCACTTGCTCCATATTTACAAAGTGATGCATTTGGTGAAATGTGTCATTTTTCTCTCTCATGCATCATTCTTTATGTGTGTTACAACCAACTGCATCAGGTTAAGTTAAACATTTGCAAGGTAGTTGTTCCCTCTTAAAACACATGCAGAACTGACACATCCATATTTTCAAGTTTTTAGGAAAGTGATGAATTGTTAACAAATGTCCAAAATGCATCAAAATTCCTATACCTGCTTAACCCAGGCATGAAAACGACAGATTGGCTTTCAAATAGTGATCTTACCAGTTGAAGTCACTTTACACACTGGAATATGTTTATATTTCACTTCCCCTCTACTAATATTGGGTCCACACATGTGCCAATCATGGTGTAGTACCCCTTGAACAAGCTGAGACCATGGCACCTATGATTCTGTTATCCTCTGCAGCAAGGCTATGTGACAATGTATGTTGTTTTCAAGGGGCAGGCCAGGATTTGTCACTTATCCATGAAGGAAGGGGTATCCAAGTACAGGTATGTGTACTCCAAAAGGACAACAGGTAATTACACATATAAGGCATGTAATACATTTATTTCCCCTTCACATTTCAACATAAACTTCTATTCACTTACATTACGCTGTCAGTAACTATGTCACACATACTGAGTTCTCTACACACACATATGTACACTTTCTCACTGTAATGTGACATATAGACATACTTCATGCATACGCTTCTACAGGACCAAAATACAAGTGTAGATGGTGATATTCCACTATTTTACAATCTTTTACATTGGTCCAAAAAGATTAGGCTACTAGCGTAATTTACAAATGATGCAGCACCTCTAATTTTTGACGCATTGCAGAAGTAACGTAAATTCTGAGGCCAACTTCACTGATGAGCCACCTTTTGATCAGAACTGTTACATCAAAGTTCCCACAGATGCATCAGAATTTCTGACCCACACTGGATCCTTGCACCATGGTGTCTTCTATTATATATATGGTGCATCCATGGAATCGTAATGGATTTCTGCACATTGCAACCGTTTTTGATGCACTGCTGCCACAATGCAGCAATGCGTCATTTTTTTAAATATGGTCCCCAATGTCTAACTTGTACAGGGCTGACAGGAGATATGGTGTGCTGTTTTAGATGTGAACCATTCACTCTGTATGCACTTTGTTAGAAATGGGGTTTTTGGTTGGCAGTCAGGTTACCCTCTGTCCAAGCAAGAACCCTCACTCTCGTCAGGGTAAGTGACACACAATCCAAAATTAGCCTGTGCCCCCCCCTCTGGTAGCTTGGCACGAGCAGTCAGGCTTAACTTAGAAGGCAATGTGTAAGGTATTTGTGCAATAAATCATACAATACCACAATATAGCACCACAAAAATACACCACACAGTGTTTAGAAAAATATATAATATTTATCAGGATAATTGCAGGTCAAAACGAATAAAGTTGCAATGTGAAATTGTAGTGATATCACTGGAAAGTGATATAAAGTGTCTTAAGTCTTTAAAAAGCAAACAAAGTCTCTTTCAAGCACAAAGTACCTGGTTTGGAGTGGAAAATCTCTGCAAAGGGCCGCAGAAGAAGAGATACGTGGAAAAATGGTGTGTGCGTCGATTTCTCCCCAGCACACACGGACTTGCGTCGTTATTTTTCACGCGGGGAAGTCGTGCGTCGTTTTCTGGCGCGCGGACAGTCTCTTTCTGTGGGTCGCGGGGATTACCAGATGTCCCGGGTCTGTGCGTGGATTCTCCTGCTTGTTTTCCGGCTGCGCGTCGTTCCGCGGGACTGTGCGTCGAAGTTTCACTCTCATGGCAGGTGTCGCGTCAATTTCTCCTCTGGAAGTCGGGCGGCGTTGTCCTTGCGAGGCCGTGCGTCGAAGTTCCGGTCGTCCCGAAGGCGTCGCATCAATCAGCGTCGGTGTGCGGCGTTTTTCTGGCCGCGGAACCAGCTATGCGGCGAAAATTTCGGCGCATGAAGCGTCCAAATGAAAAAGAGAAGTCTTTTTGGTCCTGAGACTTCAGGGACCAGGAGGCAAGCTTTATCCAAGCCCTTGGAGAGCACTTTTACAGCCAGACAAGAGTTCAGCAAGGCAGCCGGCCAACAGCAAGGCAGCAGTCCTTTGTAGAAAAGCAGACAGGTGAGTCCTTTGAGCAGCCAGGCAGTTCTTCTTGGTAGGATGTAGTTTCTGGTTCAGGTTTCTTCTCCAGCAAGTGTCTGATGAGGTAGGGCAGAGGCCCTGTTTTATACCCAAATGTGCCTTTGAAGTGGGGGAGACTTCAAGGAGTGGCTAAGAAGTGCACCAGGTCCCCTTTCAGTTCAATCCTGTCTGCCAGGGTCCCAGTAGGGTGTGTGGTTGTCCTTTGTGTGAGAGTAGGCCCCCCTCCCTCCTAGCCCAGGAAGACCCATTCAAAATGCAGATGTATGCAAGTGAGGCTGAGTACCCTGTGTTTGGGGTGTGTCTGAGTGAATGCACAAGGAGCTGTCAACCAAGCCCAGCCAGACGCGGATTGTAAGGCACAGAAAGATTTAAGTGCAAAGAAATGCTCACTTTCTAAAAGTGGCATTTCTAGAAAAGTAATATCAAATCCCACTTCACCAGTCAGCAGGGTTTGGTATTACCATTCTGGCCATACTAAATATGACCTTCCTACTCCTTTCAGATCAGCAGCTACCACTTCAATACTGTATGAGGGCAGCCCCAATGTTAGCATATGAAGGGAGCAGGCCTCCGCCAGTAGAACACCACCAGGACATATCATGGGTCATGATACGGTCTGCGGCAGTCTACTGGTGTGGCACTGCTGCTGGCAGCAGTGCCACCTTACTGCCATTCGCCGGCATGGCGACAGCTGTATTTCCACCATCCTTCTGGTGAAAATCCGGCTGTGGTCATAATCCGGATGACAGCTGGTAGCCGCGGCGACAGTCTTTTGGGGCCCGTCGCCACAGTGGTAGGTGTTTTTCACAGTTGGGATGAAAATGACCCCCATAGTGCTTGTAAAGGTAAAGTGGTAACTAGGACTATCTGGTTGTGCTAGACTGATGTAAATCCAAATGTTCAAGCTTACCATGATGGAGCGTGGGCTGGCTACAGAGTGCAGCCTTGTCCTGCTGAAAAAGTACCTTGTGTGGAGAGTTGCATCGACAAAAATGATAAAATGGACAGAGCTGAGAGGATGAGGAGGTCAATGCATCAGTTCCAATCTGCATTGGTCAGGGATGCGTCATTGTTGAGCCTCACAGTCATCGATCTGATATCATCGAGCAGCGTTGCGGCCTGTGACCTTAACCATTATTCCACAGGTGACTCCTCACTGTGTTATGTCCAGACATACTTATGACATTCAAGGATTGCAGTAGCACACATACATGAATGTTTCATCATTGTTTTTTACAGTCAAAACACTAGTAAATAAACAAACACAATGCAATGGGATACTAGGATTTGAACCTTCAGCCTACTGAGTGACAGTCCAACAGCTATACTAGTAGGTCAGAAAAAACTTTGTTCTGCTGTGCACAAACCATAACTATAACATGCGACACACGCATCTTACTAGTCTAACTGTTTTAAGTCATTGCAGGAACACACCATGCAACAACAATCTCTCTCTCTCTCTCTCTCTCTCTCTTCCATCCCATTTTGGGATGAAAGAGAGAGAGAGGGACAGTGAAAGGACTGTGGGGGAGCCTCAAGGCCCCCATGGCCCTAGCCAGCTCCCCATGTCCTGTGGGAGCTGGTATTGCTCCTGCAAGCAGGAAGCTGCTTTAAGTAGCAGCTTCCTGCTTGCAGGAGCAATGTTTTTACCTGTCTTCCCTGCATGTATATTTGCATGCAGAGAAGACAGATGAAAACTCCACTTCCTGCAAGGGAGAGATGTTTGACTGCAGGGTTACTGTCCCCAGAGCCATCAGTGGCTCCTCAAGGGAGGCCATGCAGCCCCCTCCAACCAGCATAGCCCTGGGAAGGTGGTGGTCCTTGGAGTTCTAGGGTCTAAAATGGACCCTCTTTCTCTTCTTTTTTGAAGCCACGGGGGTGGTGGTCCCCGGGGCTGCATGGTGGCTGCGTCCCCCCACACACACTTCTTTTAGTGCCCCAGGGTGGTGGTGGTACCCGGGACTGTGGGGGGCCACAATACACATTTTGTGCCATGGGGCGGTGGCAGTTCCCAGGGCTGAGGGTGGGCTGGGCACCCCCACATCATATTTCTTTAGTGCTCCAGGGAGGTGGCAGTCCCCAGGGTTGCGGGGGGGTCTAAGTGGCCCTCTGTCTTAATTTTGAGCAAAGCCCAGCGGAGGTGGTGGTCCCAGGGCTGTGGCGGCCAGGCGGCCTCCCACATATGTAAATAAATGCTCCAGGAGCCTGGCCCACCTAGGGGCTCTATCCAAAACAACACAGGAAACTGCACTTGTTTTTTTTGTTTTTAAATGTTTGCTGGATCTGCATCTCCACCATGAATAGGGGCAACATTTTGAAAAAAACAACTTTTTAGATCTGGTGGTATCCCTCTGGGATCCGAGCACCGGAGCTAAGGGGTCAGGGTAGCTCTATCCTGGCTCCTTGTTTTTTGCTTTTGTAACTTTTTTAGATGGCTGCCAACACTTCCTGGTTTGAAGTGTTGGTAGCCAATCAGAGCTGCACAAGCTCATCAACATTTACAAATATATCACAAAGGATCAGTGTCCCTAAATATACAAATTTATTTTCCTTTTAATCTCTCAAAAACTACTAGATGGATTTACACCAGATAAGAAAAAGTGTAACCTGCATACCGAATGCCAGCTTTCTGCCAAATGTGGTGCATTTACATTCAGTGGTTTGGGCTGTAGTAGTGTCTAAAGGTCCTATTAGAATTAATATGGGAAATGCTGCTTTTTTGACCCCAACTCGCTTGACAGGTCATGCCAAAACCTTCCATATTCAAGAAGAATCACAAGCTACTTCATGAAGATTCGTCAAACTGTGCCAAAAATATAGGCAAGTTAAAAAAAAACATTTCTATGGAAACATTATCCTAACTATGCATCTTTCCAAAGCTTGAATGCTCCATCTAACCTACTCTGACAGTGACAAGCAGATTTCAACATTCACTCACATACTCTGAAACTACTTAGGTATGCAGCAGTATCAAAGGCAGTTTAAGACACACCCACGTAGCCATATATTCCCTAACACCAGTATGAAGCTGTTTGTGAAGCCACTTATATAACCGTTTAAAAAACCATATAGCTACTAACAGAGACAGTTACATTCCTCTCATTTACTGCAGCATTGCATAGCACTTGTGAAGGCGGTCTCCTACATTCAGTTTGAAATATGGGGGAGTAGTTTCATAATCCTGTTATGTCTGCAGAGAAGTACTCCTTTAATAAATGGATGAGGCCTACTACTGCAGAGCCTGTGTGTGCACTCTCATTGCCCATTCAAGTTGGTCTCTAAAGGCCCTTTGACAAGTCTAAAGCCCACATTTTAGTAGAAATAACTGTGGCAACTGTTTACATTGCTAGTTAACTAATGACATTATTTAATGTGCAACTATATAGTTAAAACACAAATCTGCAGCTTTTGTTACTTTTCAGGTATAACCTTCTATTTACAATGCAGACAACAAACAAGCAAAAAAAGAAAGGGAGACAACAATTTTCCCTCCTTGCAACTGAGAAACTAAATAGGCAAAATGCAGAAAAAGTACTAAAGAAGAATAGTCTTGCTGGTAAGAGAACAAAGCCATGTCTTATCTTAAAGTGTGTTCACCTTGAAAGAAAGAAACCTTATGTAAATAAAAAACAATGAGTGAGATCAACTAAGACGGAGTTAAAGAATGTAATATAGGAAGTCAAAAATCCTACAAAGGACAGAGATTAACCAGAAGGCAACAGCAGTTCAAGGAAATCAGAGTTAAAATTAGGGTTAGAGTTAGCCAAGTAATTGAAATTCAATTAAACACATCAAGAAGCATGAAAGAAGGAGATACACTGTCATATAAAAGGAACAGGTTGTGGGTGTGGTTAATAAGGCCTTTACTCTAAAAGGGAAGCTTTTTATTTTGATTATAAACAGAATGAAAACACTAGACAAAATACTGATGAGTATGATGAGAAAAAGTCAAAAGAAAAGACAAGTCAGTAGAACTAACTTTTGCAAAGTTTACAGTGATGAATGTAGACATACTTCTAGTGCTGAGCCTTTCTTCAATAAAGAGAGCTTATTGCAAGAGAACACATTAGTGCATGCAGTTGATGAATCTGGATGATGTAATGAAATGAAACACGATTCTCCTATTGAAAAAGAGGTAGTGATGACTAGAAATATAGAGAAAGTCATAGGTAAAGAGGTACAAGAAAGACATACACAGGCCCCTGTATATAAGTGAAACTTTAGCAGTATTTGTAGTGTTCAGCAGCAATCAATTGACAAATTGAGAAATGTTCTACTTATATTTCCATTCAAACGTTTTTAGCAGAAAATTGAAATTTTGCAAGGGTTAGATATGTGCAAAGTAAAGAAAGGTACAAACCTACAGGGGCATTTACTAGCATGTTTATCAAAGAAAATTTGCCAAAGCACCTTTCATCATTTTAGAATGTTAGCAATACACCACTCTCAAATGTGAACTGTACTTAGTAGCCTTTACCGTGTGAAGAATCCTGCACCATGGCCCTGATTACAACCCTGGCAGTCGGTGATAAAGCGGCGGTAATACCGCCAACAGGCCGGCGGTAAAAAAAATGGAATTATGACCACGGCAGAAACTGCCAACACCGACAGCCACTTTAACACACCAACCACCACGGCGGTAGCAACAAGCACCATGGTGGTAACTGCCAACAGCCAGGCAGAAGACAAGGTTCCGCCCACTGTATTACGAGACACCAATCCGCCAGCTTTTCCGGGGTGGTACCAATCCCATCAAAAGCACGGCAGAAACAGTACACAGAAGGGAAACAACTCACCTCTGGCCACTCAAGGAAGAACCACAATGCCATGGAGCTCGAAATACAGGTGTTACCCATGCTGGTTTATCTCCTCCTACACCAGGAATACCAACGGCGGCGAAGACGACCACAGTGAGTATTGCCCTTAGCACACAAGGGAAGGAGGGAGGAAAAAGAGATTGACACACATATGCAGCATGCAACATCCTCACCCCCAACAACATATACACAAACAGATGCACAACATTACATATCCACCCTGTGCACCTCAGGAATAACGCAAGGACAAAAGGAAGTGATTAAAGTGAGTGTAATAATATAATGTTCTAGAAATACATCCTCAAAGCACAAAACAGTATCTACATATATAGACAAATGGAGGGACAGTACCCAGTCCATAATGTCCGTGGGACACAGGTCCATATCCCATAGGCCAAGAACTCCTGCCTCAATACGGAGAGAACACTGCTGGGGCATCAGATCGAAAATACACAGGCACCTCAGGGGGAAGGGGAATGGGGGGCACCTCAGCTGGAAGATGGTACAATTCCACTGCTCCTGGAGGAGGAGGCCACATGCCCATCACTCTTTCCTGGGGAATGCAAAGCCAGAGTCTCTCTAGTGGGTGGTTTGCCCACTGCCTGATCCTGGGGAGTGCAAAGCCACAGTCTCTCTAGTGGGTGGTTTGGCCACTGCTTGGTCCTGGGGAGTGCAAAGCTACAGTCTATCTAGTGGGTGGTTTGCCCACTACTTGGTCCTGGGGAGTGCAAAGCCACAGTCTCTCAAGTGGGTGGTTTGCCCACTTCTTGGTCCTGAGGAGTGCAAAGCCACAATCTCTCAAGTTGGTGGCTTCTTCCACTGGTTCTGGAGGGGGTATTGTGCCCAGTGTGCTTCATCCTGGCAAGGATGGGGAGAGTGGATGGCTTCTTTCCACTGGTTCTGGAGGGGGCATTGTGCCCTGTGATGCAGATCTTGGGGAGTGCAAGTTCACAGTCTCTCACCTGGGTGTCACACCTACAGGATTTGCAGCGGCCAGGACACACTACAGCCCATGGAGGCCCGAATACACACTGCCCGCCGGCTGTGACGGCTGCTCAGCGGTGGCAGAGGCGGGGCTGGTGGAGGTGCTGCCAGTGGTGGGGGAGGCTCCAGCCCTTCCCCTGCAGCCTTGGACAGCTGCCCACTGGGGCTGCTGCTGCTGGCAGTGGTGATTGTGGTGGTGCAGGCAGCGGTGCATGTGGCGGTGCTGGCGGCGGTGCTCCCAGTGGTGGGGGCGGCTCCAGCCCTTACCCTGCAGCCTTGTACAGCTGCCCACTGGGGCTGCTGCTGCCGGCAGTGGTGTTAGTGGTGGCGCAGGCGGCGGTGCAGGTGGCAGTGCAGGCGGTGGTGCAGGTGGTGGTGCTGGCGGTGGCGCTGCCAGTGGTGGGAGGAGGCTCCAGCCCTTCCCTGCAGCCTCGGAAGGCTGCCCACTGGGGCTGCTGCTGCTCACAGTGGTGCTGGTGGCGGTGCAGGTGGCGGTGCAGGTTTCGGTGCTGGCGGTGGTGCTGCCAGAGGTGGGGGGAGGCTCTAGCACTTCCCCTGCAGCCTCGGACGGCTGCCCACTGGGTGAGTTTGCCTTGTGTGAGTTGATATGTGGTGGGCTAGCTGATTCTCTCTAGTGTGCATGCTTTAGTGACAGGTGTCCATGCAGGTCAGTGAGTGGTGTCCATGCATTAGTATGGCATGAAGTGCTTGACATTGAGATGAGTGAGATGTGATGGTGGGGTGTGTGGGATGGAGTGGAGTGATGAGAGTGAGGGTGAGGGTGGGGGTATGTGATGGCATGCAGGTATGGGGGTAGTAGTAGTATAGAATTGACTTACTAGAGTCCAGTCCTCCTGCTACTCAAGCCAAGCCCTCAGGATGCATGATTGCCAAGACTTGCTCCTCCCATGTTGTTAGTTGTGGGGGAGGAGGTGAGGGTCCACCATCAGTCCTCTGTACAGCGAGTTGGTGTCTTGCTGCAATGGAAGGTACCTTCCCCCGTAGGTCATCCCACTTCTTCCTGATGTCATCCCTAGTTCTTGGGTGCTGTGTGGTTGAGGGTGTGTAGGGCGATGTGTTGGGGTGTGTGATTTGGGGTATGTGGGTGTATAGGTGATGGTGGTGTGTGGGTCTGGTCTTGTTTGTAGTTGTGATGTCAGTCTGTTGGCAATTATTTGTATTCGTAAGGGGTTGTGGGTACTGGCGGTGTGTGTTTTATAGTGGTGTGGGTGTGTGTGTGTGGTGTGTGTATGGGTGTCAGGTGTGTGTTGTTTGAATTGTCCAATGTGATGTTGTTTTGTATGTGGGTGTGTATTCTGAGGGTGGTAGTATGTACCACTAATGGTTTACCGCTGTTGATTGTCCGCTGAGGTGATTCATGGGTCATAATGTGGTGGGCACTGTTGCGTAACGGTGTGGGTTTTGCTACCGCCAGTTTATCACTGACTTGGGTCTGTGGCTGAATAGTGATGGATTGGTGTATGTGTGTCATAATATTGTGAGCAGATGTCCGCAGCAGTGGCTGTACGTTGGTGGAAGTCAGTGTGGCGGTAAGCGGGATTTTTCGACAATGTCATAATGAGGGCCTAATTAATAAATTGTAGTGAGCACAACGCAAATTATCACTTATTGCTATTGATATTGATTAAGTGTACAGGTATTTCTTTTTTTTTTTTACAACCCATTAATTGTTTTTTCCTTCACTGTTCAAAGATTATGCTTTATGCAAACCATAATTTACGGAAGTATGAAAGCTGAGAAGAGGAAAAAAAGTGAACATTATATTTTTACTACATTGTAATATCCTCTTACAGTATAAGCAATGTGTGTTGTTATGTTTGTGGAACTTTGAAGGTGAAATTCTTTTTCAATAGTGGATGCAGTTCAACATTATTAGTTGTCTCAAAACAGTGTTTGAACCACAGACATATTGCTTAAGGATATCCATGGAGGTGTTTTTAAAGACCGAATAGTACACCATGTTATAGTAATCTCTATTATGTGACTAAAAGCTTAGATGAAGACTGCACAATGCCAGGCAGGTCCTACCTTGAACTCCACTACACCCCTAGCATCTATTGCACACTGCATTTTACAAAATGTTTAAAAAACTTAGTAATTATCTGAAAAAAACAAAGGTTACAGAGATGCTTTAGTAAGTAAGTAGTCACTCACCTACCTAACCAAATACTCATGCACTTAGCTAATCTCCCATACTCCACTCAGTCTCCCTTGCACCACTCATGCACTCAGTCACTCACTCATACATGCACTCATTCACTCATAAGCTCACTCACACCCACACATGCACTCATACACTGAGTCAGTCACCCATACACCAGTCATGCACTCACTTACTCACACATTCATGCTCTCATACACTCCCTCAATCATCTATACATCACTCATACACTCACTCGCTCATGTACCCAGTCCGGCACTCACTCAACTATGCATGCCTACAGACCACTCATATACTCACTCATTCACTCACTCACTCATACACAAATTGTTGCACTCACTCACTCACCAACACATTCACTGATATACACAGTCAACTACCCATGCAACATTCATGCACCCAGTCACTCACCCATACATGCACTCAGTCAATCTCCCATGCAGCACTCATGCACTCACTCACTTGCCCATACATGCACTCACACACTCAATCACTCACCCACACATGCACTAATGCACTCAGTCAATCATCCATACAGCACTCATGCACTCACTCACCCATAGATGCAATCATGAACTCAGTATAGGAGGCTGGATCTCTATCTAGTGTACAATAATTATGTACATTATGTATAGAATCCAAGCAACCCCAATTTGGTATCCGTAGGTAAAACGCAGACGACCACCTAATACTCTGTTTTTGTGGTACTGTAGGTGAGCAGTTAGGCTTATCTTGGAGATGTGCTAAGCATTTGTTGTACTAACAGTATCACTAAATGTGAACACACACTCAATTCAAGACCATTTTACAATACTTCTGATTTCTATAACATTTTTAAGATCAAGATCATCAATTTATGGTAAGTATTCTTTAACTATGATTTTTCAAAGTTTAGAAAATGTTCTGTTTTTTTGTGTAATTACTCGCCATAGGAATGAATGGGAAAATGTAAAATAAATGCATATAATATCAGTCAGTATTGTCACAAGTATCACCTTCTTTTTTTAGGTCGATGTCATCAAGATGTCCTGTGTGCCAGGCGGAGAAGTTCAGGCAGTTACCAGTTTAAGTGGGAACAGTGGCTGAAAATCTTGGCGCTGGTGCACAATAGAGATGGCGACCACTTGGAAACACACTGCACAGAAGGACTTAAAGCTAAGTCTGGTGGGTCCCCTTGGAGGGTAGAGGTTGCAAGGGATAGGAGACTCCTGGAGAACAGCTAGTTTGTCAATGTAGGGGCCAGGGAGGCTGGGTGAAGCGCAGATAGGTCAACAAAGGGTCTTACCTCTTAGGGTCCTAGAAGCAGGTCATTTGGAGTGTGGTTTGCAGGACAACAGGGCCTCTATGGGGGGGGGGGTTGTTCCTGGGTGTCCTTTAGTCTCTCGACTGGTACTTGTTTCTGGTCTTTTTGAAGTCTGGAGTGGACTTTGCTTCTGAGTGTCAAAAGTTGGGGGTCCAGTACCTCGGGTATTGGTAGGTCTGAAGCTCTGAAAGTGCCAGTACCACCATAGTTGGCACACTGGGAGGTTATATCCTTTTAGTCTGTCATTTGGATGTTGGTTCAGCTTCAGGGTCCGGTTCCTTGGTCAGCCATCGATCAGTGAACTGAACTTCACTGGTTCCTTACCTGCAGGGTGCAGGAGAGTGATTCCTTCACTCTGAGGGATGTTCTTAGCAAGTTCTAGAAAGCTGGAGGTGCTCTGGGGTTTTCTAGAGTTATTCAGGTTTCCAAGTGACACCTCATCAGCAATTGTCGAGTCCTTGGGGCAGTAGGCAGGTTTTGGTGCCTTTTTCTTTGTGCAGCAAGACTTCTGTTCTCATGCCTCGGGTCTTTTTTGTTACTGGTGTTCTTGTGTTCATCAAATCTAATCTGTAGGTCTTGGGATGCCCACTAAATACTGCACTTAGTGGGCGTGAGGGGAAGTACCTGGTAGTGGCCAATGGGACCACTAAGGGACCACTTCTGTGGGAAGGGGTCACATCTCTAACCCTAATTGGCTATTTTCCTGCTATCCAAGATGGAGGAAAATTAAATGGAGTGGTCACCTTGCCTGCCACACCTGAGGGTCATGCAGGCTTTGGTTGGCCACTCTTCCTATACTGGCTAGGTTTCCCTCCAGTTTTCCCACCCAAAGTGGGGGAAAACCATTGGGCAGAACTCTGCTGCTGACTGCAGAGGCGGAGGTCAGGTTTCAAATGCAGTAAAGCCTTTGAAGCTGATACAGAATACCTGCCTGGGAGGAGAGGTAACACCTCCACCCAGTAATAGCTCTGTGTTGTAGCTCTTGAGAGCAAAAGGCTGTCACTCCAGGAGTCCAGAATCATTTCTGGTGGTGGCAGGCTCCAACCTCGGGTATAACAGGTTCTCCCTCTTTATATTGTCTGCCTTTCTTTTGGCTTGTAAGATAATCTTACTGTTGTATCCTCTCTCTTGAAAACGCCTGACCATACTCTCACTTTCTTTCTGATAATTTTCCATTGTACTACATATTCTGCGAGCTCTCAAAAATTCACCAAAAGGTATGGTAGCAATAAGCTTCGGTGGATGTGCACTGTACGCATTTAATAGACTGTTCCCAGCAGTAAACTTTCTATGTAGTTTAGTCCTTAACGATTCCTCGTGGACCAACACATCAACATCCAAGAATTGAATTTGTTTCTTACTGCATTGTTCACTCAAATGTAAATTATAGTCATTCCTATTCAAAGCTGCCACAAAGCTCCTTGCAGACTTCTCATCTCCTTTCCAAATCACAAAGATGTCGTCTATATATCGACACCACAAAACAACATTCTTATCATAATCTGGTTATCTGTTCTTCCCACCAGCCCATGACTAAGTTCGCATAGCTGGGTGCGAAACATGTCCCCATCGCTGTACCCTGAATCTGTCTGTACAGCTTATCATCAAATAGAAAGAAGTTGTTACTGAAACAGAAACTGAACATGTCACAGATCATCTCTGTATGCATCAAATATGAGAGCGATCTCACCCTTAAGAAATGTCGAATCAACACTAACCCTAAATCATGTTGAATACAGGTGTACAGGCTAGTGACATCTATAGTGAGAAGAAGGTAATCATCTTCCCATTGGACACCATCAATCATCTTCAAAAACTGAGTTGTATCTTTTATATATGATGGAAGACTCTCTACAAAAGGTCTCAAGAAATAATCTATGTATCTAGAGGTATTTTCCAAAAGCGATCCTATGGCAGATACTATAGGTCTACCTGGGGGAGTGTCACTGTTTTTATGTAATTTAGGTAACAAATACAATATAGGAATCACAGGTGAGTCACATTTCAAGAATTGGTATTCCTCCCAATTCAACAGACCATTGTCCCTCTAGTCAATCAACATTTCAAAATATTTTGTGTTAGATGTTTTGACATCAATCGATTTCACTGGTGTATAACATGTGTCATCATTCACTTGTCTCCATCCTTCTGCTAAGTAAGCATCTTTATCCAAGACAACAACATTCCCTCCCTTATCTGACTGTCTAAATACAATATTACAGTCATTCTTTAATCCTTGTATTGCCTCTCTTTGCAAATTAGTCAAATTATGATGTTCACTCTTTCTCACTTGATATCTAATCTTCTTCAGTTCTTTGATGACATCCCTTTCAAAAACATCTATAGCCTCACATTGAATAGCAGGTAAAAACACTGATTTTGGTTCAAATGAAGTGGGGCAAGGGCTATCCAATTTAATGCCCAAGTCCACTAAGTTTAACATAGGATCTTTATGGCCTTCAATACCATCATGCAACATTGATAACGTATGTAGTACCTCAACATTAGAGATATTTCATGTGCTGTCAGGTTGCTTGCCCCCAGCATATTCTTCTGGTGTGACCCTTGTAAGAAACCATTTTTTTAACTTCAATTTAAAAAAATTGTAATGTGTGGAAATCAGGTTTCAGTGAACATTTATCATTTTCACAACAGAAAGTAAAGTGTCTTGATTTGTTTTTCTACTACTAAAATGGTTGTCTCCATTGCACTTCAGAACTACAAAAAGTGCTTCATTGTTCCTTTTTATAACTGCTAATAAATTCAGTTTATGTGTATGTTTAATTTACATGTTACTCTGTGTCACAAAAAATTAGATCATAAAGCCTTTCACATTCCATGAACCCCAGGAAGATTTTCACAGAGTTCACTTTAGAAACTTCTCTCACTTTACAGGACTCGAGAGAAAAGTAAACACCAATCTTTTTATAAAAGAATAAGCAGCATTTTGTCTAAAGATGTAGCTGGCATTTGACCTCTGCCTTTGAAGCTCAACAAATGGGACAAGATAAGTACAAAATGTATAGGCATTTGTATTTCTTGCTTTTTTACGACATTGTTTAGCGACTCACCAGTGAGTCACAAACCTCAGTTTGAGAAACGCTGATCTAAATGAAGGACGCAGTTCTGAAACCTGTCGGGACAGATTTAAGAGAAAATGCTGGAGTACGACACTGCACCAAATTTGGCAGCGTTGAGGACTGCCATTTTGGAAAATGCAGGGAAGCGCTGTATTAACTAGAATATGGCGTACCCCTTTCTTTCCCCCTGCACCGACGATAAATTTGCTGCTGTGCGCCAATGCAGCAATCCTTGCACCATAGTGCACGGGTGGCTGCATTGAAGAGGAGATTGTTTTTGTGCAGGAAGGAACACCTTCCTACACAAAACCAATCTTAAATGGCGATTTGCTCTTTCTCTGTGTGCTCAAAAAGAAAGAGCAAAAAACAAATGGAAATGAAAGCATTTCTGCTCGTTGTGCCAGGCTACCGCAACCGCTGGGGTGGCGTTAGAACTTGGTGCTACCTCAGGTTTATGAAAACAAGTAAATCTTAGGCAGCGTCAAAATGCACTGGGTGTTGCTGTGGCACGCCCACAGCAAAATCCTTTGCACTCCCCTTCAATGCAAAGAACTGCATGTGAAGGGGCCGTATTTACTGGGTGGCGTTAAGCCCAAAAACAGTCACTTAAGGTAATCTTGTAAATACGGAGGAGTGCATAGCTCCACCAGAGCATCACAAAAAGTGCCGCTCTGGTAGCAGTAGGGGCTCTTAAACGTGCCCGTAGTCTTTTTTCATTGTGGGTTAGCTTAATTGTTATTGGTCAATACAATGTGTTCTGTGTTGAATTATAGATATGTTGCCTGTACTGTGTCTCGTGTGCGTGAGACAAATGAACCGAATTGCCACAGTGTGTGATTAAAGGGAACAACGTGGTCAAATTAAAATAAATAATAAGGCACCAGCAGCATTAGATTGCGCAGGTGTTTCGAGCTATGCATGTGTCAGCACAATGGTGATAGCTTTGAAATGCCTGAGTGGGATATGCATGAGTGATTGTTGAAAGGTAAGAAAATGGTCAAGATGTTGTCTACCAGTACCTATCTGTTGTGGATTGGCTGGCAGGGAACAGCTCTGGTGCCCCACAAGCTGAATGTGCCAGTCGCGTGCCCATTGTATGTTCTAAAATATATGGTGAAGGCGCGCCTCCGGGATTCCGTCGGACAAGGCAAATATCTCTTAATACTGATGACAAATGACGACCAGAAGCAATCGGCAAATCAATTTCCCCAAAGTATGCTTAGGTTTTACTTTATCCTCCTCTCGTGACTGACTGCTGAGAAATGAAAGTCCCAGGGCTCCGACCTTGACCCGCCATCCAATCTCCTCGACAGATAAAAGAATCATCTTGACGTCTGGCAATCTATTATTCTTCTGCATTTGTTCCAGTTCATTAAAAAGTGTAATATTTTGGAACAGAAAAAAAACAATTACTGTGAGTGCTGGTAGGCAAACAAGCTGCCGACAAATATGTTATGTCTCTCTATAATCTAATATTTTTGACAAATAAGTCACGTTTTATTATTATCCAAAACTGATCATTGACCTGATTTTCAGACAGCAGCAGCAGGCGGCTCCTTCACGTCAGAATTTATGTGATGGGGAATATCACAAGAGACAGTTCTGGGAGTATGCTTTGGCAGAAAAACACATGAAATAAAAGCAGACATTGAGGTCTTTTATTAAAAGACGTACTACGTGACGTACAATCCGTCCACAGAAATCTAAATCTCGTAGGATATAATGAGATTTACTAATTCTGCGGACGGGATATCCGTCAGGTTGTGACTGAGTAATCCCTCGCCAAACTCCAAATCAGGCCCCATATGTTCTGGTGCATGATCTGTGGGTCACATCCGTTATGTTTTACCCTTCTGTGCGAGAAGCACCAGTTACATCCAGGTGCCGAATTACTTGGATTGAGTTTGTGGCAATGGCCAAGGAAAGGCAAATAACCATTGCTAATTAGTGGGGGCATATTTTGCGCACCATTGCTAACGAACAAAAAAAATCATGGTACACTTCTTGAAAAGAATCTAATTTCAGTAAACAGAATGTAGGCCGCAGCTCTTTAGAAATAAAACAGGCCAAGACTGAATGTTATGGGTTACAGTGATGAGAAACTAGTCAATATAAGTGAGAAAGTGCCAACTGAAACCATTTTATTCACAGGTTTCCATCTGTCCAAGATGTTCTCTGTATTTTCGATTGCCAATCCCAGGGTACCCACAAATTAAAAACTTGTGCACGTTAGGGAAACTCTTTGTCCACTAAGTTTTGGGAAGTTACAAGGGACTCCATTTCTGCATGGTACCCACCATCAAGGCCGGCTTTAGTGCTGTTGTGCCCAGGGCGATGATATCTGCTGGCCCCCCTAATGACAACCTCGGAACTGATTCCCTTAAACCACCATTTAACAGTGCCCCTTAAGTCTCTATAACCACGCTCTTTCAGATGCATAAAATGCGTTTTATAGTGTCACTCATGCCAAGGTAGGGTGTCAGAGCATAGAGACAATCAATCATATCTGTGTAGATCAGTGTAAAGAAAATGTTCCGTAAAACAGAGGACTACAAGGTGTAGGCGTCACATGTCATTCATACTGGTAGGCAGTTTAGTTTATGAGTACTTGGTCTCAAGAAGTACAAACTCAGAATGTAAAATGTGACCCCAGGATTAAATAATAAGAATTGACTTCTACACAAATTAACCCTTTTTGTAACACTAGGATAATGAAAGACGGGGGAAAAAATCTAATCCATACCTTGCAGTTTGCATGCAGCTCTTTAAATACAGGTAATATAGCTCACTGTTCTTTATTAGGATTTTAACTTACAAACTGCAAGTAACAAAAGGATCTCTCTGACAAAAGCAAAAACACTATGACCTTTCTAGATTAGATGCACTTTGAGATCTACATGGTACACGTTCTTTGCAGTAGGCATATTAATCCTCTGCACTACTTTACATGAGTAAAAACTTCCACTGATATTTCTCCAGGAAGAAATTTAATCACCAGAGTTATCTTGACATTTTTATGATTGCTTGAAAATTGCTGAAGGCAAGAAATGGGTAGCAGGTGTGTTTTGAAACCATATTTTACTTGCAAACATGGCACCCCCCCAGTTGAAGTCGACACCAGGTGCAGTAGCACCAGTTACACCGGCATAGAGTGGCATTGCTACCCTCTTGAGTCACCAATGGCAAGGGTATCAGCATCACTTGGGGGTCAGTAGCACACCTGATTATAGGATGTGAGAATAATGTGATAATTGGTGCTTACGGACCTATTTCCAAGTGTCAGCCCTGTGTTTCAGTTGCTTTCAACAGCCAAAGTCTCTGATTTAAATACTTCCAATCCACAAAGTGACTGCATATTTTTATGATGCCACTGAAGTAAGTACCTATTTTTACCAGCTAGAATGGCATTACAATCAGGGGCATAGCTTCTGGGGTGTGTGTGGGGTGCTACAACCACTTAATAAATGAATTTTATAATAAGTAGTTGGGTACAGATGCTTTCAGTCGGGCATGGTGAGATGTCTGCCGTATTTCACCAGTAATTTTTACACACATTCAAACACAACCCCACACACACTCTCTCCCTCTCAGTTTTTAATGTCATAAAAAATATTGGTAATTTTACAAAATACAGGGCATATTTAAGAGCCCCTAGTGTCACCTTAGCACTGCCATGGTGTTATTTCTTTACACTAGGGCGGCAGTAAAGTGGCATTTTTCCCATGCCATATTTATAAAGTGGAACAATGCATGCATTGCACCACTTTTTATACTGTTGCTCCACATTATGCCTGCACCAAGCATAATTTATTCAAGGAGGGTATATCCCTGTTAGGAGGGCCAAAAATATGGGGCAAAGAAATCAAAGAGGTTTCATTGCACCATTTTTTCAGCACTGTTAATGCTTGCTCTGAGCAGACATTAAAAGGGAGCAAACCATTATTTATAATGGACCCCTATTTACATTGCAAGAGTAGCACCAAAATGTTGCCACTACTCTTGCAGAGAACATCAATAGTGTAAAAAATGACACTATCACCCCTTACCCTGCGCCATGGTGTGGTGTATTTTAAATACAGCGAACACATGGTGGCAGTAGGGGGGCGCTAAGGGGTGCAAGGAAAGCAGTGCTGCACTTGGTGCAACAACACTTTCCTTAAATCTGCCCAATAGTGTTTTCTCTCACAAAGTACAGCTACCAATCCACAATCCTCTTGCTTTCCACTGACTCGTAGGCCCCTCCCATGCACCCTACTTGTCCTGTAATGTATTTAAACAAGATATGCCAGCCTGATTTTCAGAAAATCGGAAGTTCACCCTATCCCCAATCTTACTGACGAAGCTACGCCCCTGATTACAATAAGACTGGAAATGAGGCCCAAAAGGTTTTCTCCCTATTCCATAGTCTCCAATGGTTTTTATGGTTTTGCGGTAAAGCAATTTCACACAGATGTGAATCCTCCTGGAACCCCATGTAAAATCACCCTGGTAACGTTACAAATGGCACCCTGTATGTAGACATAGACAGCAGGCCACAATATGGTGATATTACATTCTGAGAGCATGTCAAGAGCTGCTCTAATCATCCATGGATAATTGTGAACAAACGGGTTCTGAGGAATTTCAATCATGTGCTAGTCGTAATGGGCTAAAAGCGAACTGACGAGCATATTAACATGCCTTGGAGCCCTCTTGCTTACTGATGATCTACTTCAAATCAGATATGGTTGTATCCTACTTAAATGGTCTCTAAATGTGGAGTTGCATGCTGCCATATTTTATGTAGGCTGGAGCTAAGAACAAAGCTCTGCCGAATCTCTTCTAGCTTGCCAACCTGTTGATCTTATTTTCCTGAACGCTTTAGCCTTCTGAAAGAATTTCGAGATGTGGGCATATAGTGCAAAGAAGTTATTTCTTCCTTTAACAGAAACTGGAATGGAGGTGTCCAAGACCCAATTAACTATTAGTGCAGATGAGCAGAATGGCAACTTTCTTGGTGAACAAACTCGCTGTCTGTGCTAGTTTTGAAGGACGCCGCCCTTTTTGCATTCTCTGCCAGAGTAAGCATGGGCCCAATACTAGCCCTGGGTATGGCCTTGAGGTCAAGATTTTTGTCTACTCACAAAACCTCACGTGTCTTTACTATGGTTATCTACAGTCTCCAGTTGCCTTCTGTGCTACTGAGATTGAGCAATCTGGAAGATCTCCTGAATAACACTAGGGTGATTCCTGGTGCTTACTTGTGAACACTTAAATTGTCTCTGATGTTCAGATTGCTGGACTTCACTTTTCAATATCAAGTTATGAGCCACTGGGTGTGGATCCAATGACTCAAGTTACTAGGACCTCCAGGAGATGAGATATTCATTACATTAGGCAACAGCAAACTCTAAGCCATGATCCTCTAAGCAAGCATACTTCCATGGCGTTTGGCAGTGGGTAAAGTGACATTTAATTTCACTGTGTTAGAATATTGCAGGTATCCCTTCGAAATGTTTTATTGTGGTCTAGAGAGAGACTCTGATTAGTAACTTGTAGGACTAAAGGCATTTACCATTGATGTTTAGGACCACATTAATAATGTACTACAATTCATTGCACATACCCCGTTTTAGCAATCGATCTCTCATAGAGGGACTGAGAATTCAAAACTGACTCCAATAGGTAGATTTCATTCACAGGCTTAAAAGACTTAAAATATGGTACAGCACAACAAATAATACTTTCTAAAATATATGGCCAGTGAGTACTTTCATACAATAAAAGGAGTTTAATAATATATAAGTTACAAAGTAGCCTCAGTTAAACATATGATGCACATAGAAAAACATAGCTTTCTCGTGCCATCCTGGTAAAAGACACACTCTGGCTTCCTCGTGTTAGGCACTAAGAAAGAGTTAATCAATGAGCCGCATGGTCTATGCTGTCACACGAGAGATGCTTTAGTTGCCTTGGGTCTTATTAGAAGCATTTTATTCCCTTGCCAAAAATTTTAATAGTGATTGACAGGACACAGGTAGGATACGGGCAACTAGATTCTTCTATGATCTAATCATTTGTAGTACTAAATGGACTAATGAAAAAAAGGGTCACTCTTAAAATAGACCAGGTTCATGCAATGGCGAGACTAAAATATCAAGAAAGTTCCAGCTCCTAAGAATCCACCACCCAAACATCAAGTTGCCCACCATAAAAAACATAGGGGCATATTTATACTCCGTTTGCGCCGAATTTGCGTCGTTTTTTTCGACGCAAATTAGACGCAAAACTAACTCCATATTTATACTTTGGCGTTAGACGCGTCTAGCGCCAAAGTTCATGGAGTTAGCGTCATTTTTTTGCGTGAACACCTTCCTTGCGTTAATGATATGCAAGGTAGGCGTTCCCGTCTTAAAAAATGACTGCGATGCATATGCGTCGTATTTATACTCCCGGGCAAAAATGACGCCCGGGAGTGGGCGGGACTAAAAAACCCGCATTTGCGCCGCATTTTAGCGCCTGGGTCAGGGCAGGCGTTAAGGGACCTGTGGGCTCAGAATGAGCCCAGAGGTGCCCTCCCAAGCCCCCAGGGACACCCCCTGCCACCCTTGCCCACCCCAGGAGGACACCCAAGGCTGGAGGGACCCATCCCAGGGAAGAAAAGGTAAGTAGTGGTAAGTATTTTTTTTATTTTTTTTTTGTGGCATAGGGGGGCCTGATTTGTGCCCCCCTACATGCCACTATGCCCAATGACCATGCCCAGGGGACATAAGTCCCCTGGGCATGCTCATTGGGCAAGGGGGCATGACTCCTGTCTTTGCTAAGACAGGAGTCATGTTAATGGCGTCTGGGCGGCAAAAAAAAATGGCGCAAATCGGGTTAAGACGATTTTTTTGCCTCAGCCTGACTTACCCCATTTTTGGACACCCAAACGCCATTTTTCCCTACGCCGGCGCTGCCTGGTGTACGTGTTTTTTTTTCACGCACACCAGGCAGCGCCGGTCGGCTAACGCCGGCTAACGCCATTCAATAAATACGGCGCCCGCATGGCGCTTCAGAATGGCGTTAGCCGGCGCTAATTTTTTTGCCGCAAAACTGCGTTAGCGCAGTTTTGCGTCAAAAAGTAAAAATATGGCCCATAGAGTTTTGCTGGGTTGTCCTGTGGAAACAATAACAGGTTTGGGGCACAGTCAAGTACCTGTACCTGTCACTTTTATTGGGTTAGATAAAATAAACCATGATAAAATCGATAACGATACAATAGGTTAAAAAATCATGATAAAATTGCTAATAAACAGTAGGTGAATGCGTTAGATAAAAAGTCTTGGTTAATGAAAAGCTCAGATACAATAATAAGATGTCTGCTATACATTACTCCCCATGATCCCGGCACACATGACTGCACACATGACTCAGTGCTACAGGTAGCAAGCTACAGTCTTGTAGTGCTAGATTTCTGCCTCAGGGAATTTCATAAGGGGAGAAGTTAGGACAGCATAAGATTACTAATCAGATGGCCTGATTTAGATCTTGGCTGAGGGGGTTACTCTGTCACAAACAGGACGGATATCCCGACCGACGTATTTCGTTCCCATTAACTCCTATGGCGATCATAATACAGCGGATGGGATATCTGTCTCATTTGAGACAAAGCTTTCCATCCACCAAAATCTAAATCAGGCCCAGAGTGTTTAGAAATACAGAGCGATGCTATGAAACAAAGGGCATGATTTAAGAAAAGTGGTGCTGCATCCCCTGCAGTGCCACTTTTTCTTGCTACTCTTAGCCCCCCTAATGCCACTGTGTGTGCACCTTATTTAAGATACAGTGCAACATGGCGGTAATTAGGGAACTAGCATCAAAACTTTTGATGCTAGTTTGGCGCATTGGCACATTGAGGCCCATTATAAATAATGGTGTGCCTCCTTTTAACGGCTGATCAGTGCAGACATTTAAAATGCAGCAAAAATGGCACAAATAAATCTTTTAGATTTCTTTGCACTATATTTTCAGCCCCCCTAACAGGTGAACGACCCCCTTGCATACATTATGCCTGGTGCCGGCAAAATGTGTCTCAAGGGGTTACAAAGTGGCACAATGCATGCATTGTGCTACTTTGCAAATCTGACAAGGTGAGTTTGCCTTTGTAGAGACACATTAGAGTAAAAACAAAATTACGTTAAAATGGCACAAGGAGGGGCTATGCCCTCTTGAATCTGGGCCAAAATGTTAACGCAGTGTAGGATTCAAAGATGTTGTTGGATAGTGAAGTAAAAACACCATAAAGTGCAAAGTCAAAATTCTTTAAAAAGTATAGCGAAATATGATGGGACAGGATGACAAAATGAGGCATACAATGGGATGTTCAATAGTTAAAGGAATTAGGTAGCATAAAGTGTTGGAATCACTTTGGCTAATGAGGCATCCACATTGGCAGTAGCCACGGATTCTATTTCTGCGATTACTTGTTCTCATATGAGACTGGATGATAAAAAACAGGTTGTTGGGAAGGCTTTGGCTTTGGAAAGCCCTTCCCAAAGGCATATCCTACCAGATATCCCTACCTCTTAAGTGACCAACACATTGAATTTGCAACAATACCTGGGGTGGGTGCTCGTGTGATCCACCATCCAGACCAGAGTCTAGATCCCATAAAAACAGCACATGAGGGGGTTGCTTCTGCACATGCAGGTGTGGCAGCTACTGTGAGAAAACAGGACTGATTTTGCCCCCATTTTCCACTTTTTGCTATGTTTTGCTGACTCTGATGGTGCCCTGGTTACTGCTAACCAGTCCCAGGGCCTGTGCTCTTTATGAAATAAGTATGCAAATTAGGCCAATTATAATTGGCTATGTCAACCTCCCTATAAGGCCATAGGATATGGTAGGACATGTAGGTTTAGGGACCCCTGCATAGGCAGTGACACATAGGTGCACTACTGAGGTTCTGAGGGTCACTGTAAAGGCAGGCCTGCTTGCTGGCTGCTTTTATATTAAAGTTACATGCAAATATTCAACTTTGGAAGTAAAAGTACTTCCAAAGTCTTAAACTACCTTATTTGTACATGTAGGTCACCCCTAAGGTGTGTTCTACGTGCCCCTAGGATTGTGTACCATGTTATAAGCAGGGGCCTTATAAAAATAGTTTTATAAGCCCTGGTGAGGTAAAATAGCCAAATTTGTTTTCTCCTCACTGTAGTGAATGGCCTCTATAGGCTAAAATGGGGATACTTTATTTTAATTAACAAAGTCCCCTTACGAGTCAGATACCTCAAGTTTGGTATCAAATTAATTGTTATAATAAATCCCAAAACTTACAATTGTTGGATTTAATATAACTAGTTCAGGTAAAGAGTTTTGACCTCTACCTGAAAAGTTGCCAACTTCAGTTCTGTAGTGTCCTTCTCTGATTGCCCAGCCTCTGACAGCCTGGCAGGCTGCCTTGATGAGGTGTGAAGTGGCCAGGGCGGAACACAAAGGATGTGCCTCGGAGAGGAGAACTACCTCAGCAGATAGGGAAGCAGGAAGGGGGGAGAGCTGCCAAACTGGTCATCAAAGGCAGGGAAGGACATCTGGAGTAACCCATCACTTCGCTCACATCTTGTAACCCCAGACAATTAGTTGCCCTCTTGATTAGATTAGGGAAGGGCAGGAGAACGGTGTGTTTAAGAAAAGATTTTTAGTCACACCAGTGAGTGGGCTCAGCCAGCTGTAACCTCCAAAAAGCAGTTTCAGCCATGATGGATTTTTGAAGAATGCTGCTCCCTGGGATTGATTTTTGCCACGTTTCCCTGGAAGTGGTCATTACAGGGGGAAGGGCCCTGCATCTGATTGGAGAACCAGGACCCCCCTGTTTTTCACGCAGGAGGAAGGATAAATATGGCAGAACTGCACCCACACCTCAGATCCCTACAAGGAAGAACGTCAGAAGAAGGACTGCTCTGCTGGACTCCTGACCTGTGCCTGGACATTGCACTCTGAAGGACTGCACCAGCTGCACACTTGGGCTTCACCCCAAGAAGGACTTTGCCTGGCTTCAACTGGTTCAAGGAGGGACTCCCTGTTTGCTACAGGTGAAAAATTGCTAACCAGAGTCCCCTGCATCAAATCCTGAATACACTGACCAGCTGACCATTGTTCAGTGGCCGATTTGGGTTTGAGCCAGGTGCATCCTGGGAGTTATAGACTGCACCTTCAAGGAGCTACTCAGAGTTTCTGGAACTCAGAGGTGAGCTGTTGACTCCTATAAGATCTTAAAAGACCTGCTTGAAGAAGATCCAGAAGTTTGGAGAAGTTTGGGGAACTTTTTTGGAAAAAGCTCCATGAAGGGACCGACCCGCCGTAGCAACTCTAGTCAGCTTGCCTCAACCATGACCCAGCTTAACTTGCAGGTTCATCCCACTGAAGAAAATCTGTGAAAAAGTGACTTCATCCAAACGTAGAAAGTTGACCGGGACCTCCCGCACAGTGTATCCGAAGAAGGTTCGAGGGACATCTGATCAAGATTCATGTTGGCCCCAGTCAAATGATTTTCATCTCGAAAACTTGTCTAAGTCAGAACGTAGAAATCTTCACCAAGGGTTCCCCGAATGTGAATCTGAGGAAGGGCTCCAGGAAGGTCGGATCGGACTGGCGACTTTGTCCCACTGAAGTCCAAAGTTAAACTTTTGACCAAGGCCTCCCATTTGCTGTAGCCAAGCAGGGCTCCAATGCGGTCGGCCTTAAACTTTGCCCCAATCGAGGTGCGACCAGATGACCAGAATGGCGCTATTAGTTTTTGAGTGCAAAAAAAACATTAATTCTTAAAAAAATCATATCTCTAGTTTCCCATATTCGATTTTATTTGTTTTGTGTAATTTTAAAGATAAAAATATAATCTATTTTTATGAATTGGTGTTGGATTTTAATTGTGTTTTGTGTTTTACTTATTGCCTGTTTTGTGATTTGTAAATGCTTTACACACTAGTCTCCTAAGTTAAGCCTTGTTACTCATTGCCAGACTACCAAGGGTTGAGCTGGATTTAATTTATTGAGACCTAACTGGACCTAGATGGAGGTTAGTGGCCTATTACTAAGTATCGGTACTTACCTGCGCTTACCAATAATCCAGTTTCCAATAGCTACTATTTCATTACTTCAAAAACGCTCTTGGTAGGCAGGTCCATACAAACAAACCAAACAGTATGTCCCTTGTTGTGACATCTGCCAATAAAATAAAGGGCCCACCATCAAGAGCCAATTGGAGACACCGCTATTCGTTCTACAAACCACTTCAGTGTGTGTACCTGGACCACTGTGGTCCTTTCCAACCTGATCGTGCATAAAAATACATCTTAGTCTCTGTTGACTCATGTTCCAGATTCCGATGGGTATGGCCACAATGAGCAGCTGATGCTCAAACTGTAAGTCTTCATCTTGACATATGCTGTGTCAGTATTCCACTCAGACTAGGGCCCTGCCTTTGCCTCCACTGCATTCAACAATACCATGGTGACATTGGGTATTTAACTGCATTTCTCGTCTCCATATCATCCTTAGAGAAACATGATTGTGGAGCAGAAAAACTGAGACTTAAAGCATTCCTTAACAGCGAGAGTACTAGGTACAGGTCATATTTTGCTACACCACCTGCATGGAGTCCAGAGAACACTAAAAAAACTGCACAGAAGGCCTTTGTGGGGACATATCTTGATGGTTCAGTTCAGTGGTGGCAGAAACACATTTTGACATAAATGAACATATCACTGCAGGAATTACAATAGTTCTTTGGTGAAAACTCATCTGCATATGCTGCAACTTGGGAACTGCCAACAACATCCACCGGTTGGATTCCTAAAGGTGAGGATCCAGTGCATTAAAAAAAAATGCTGTAAACAGAAATTTAGCCCAGCATATAGAGCTGTGGTTCCAGAACTGGGGATACATGGTACCAGAATTTTCTTTTTACCACCACTGCCTGGTTCTAAAGAAAACTGTTTCATTTCATTTGACAATGTCATGCTACACCATCTGGCCAGACTTGCACAGTAGACCACAAGGTCTCCTGAATAGTTCCCTTAGCCCTCTCACTGCCAATCAGGATGTGCCTCTAAAACAATTAAACAATGATGAAGAAACATCCACAAGCTTCGGGAGGGTGGAAAATGATCTTTCATTGGTTCCTGTCACCACATCATCGACAAGGAATTCAAAAGTTCTAAAATCTTTTATTCAAATTCAACACAAACGGATGGAATAATTTATTATGAACCACCATGAAATACATCAGCTAGTTCTCTTTCACCTGTACAGCTACAGTATTTGCAAGAACTGGTTCTG
The DNA here is from genome assembly GCF_031143425.1 of Pleurodeles waltl. Classification (NCBI taxonomy): domain Eukaryota; kingdom Metazoa; phylum Chordata; class Amphibia; order Caudata; family Salamandridae; genus Pleurodeles; species Pleurodeles waltl. Next base: position 292,674,092 of record NC_090447.1, read on the forward strand.
GGTATTTTGCTGACATAAATGACTCATTTTCAAATTCTTCAGCATGTTCTGCAGTACCTGTGTCAAGAGCACATGAGCTTTTCAACTGGATTAAAAACAACTAATTGATTAATCATTGATATTATCTGTAGATGTTTCTGAATTTGCTTTCTTTTCTACTTTGAATCAGTTTTGTCATCATTTTCTTTTTGATGATAAATGGTCTCTACCTTCCTGAGTGCTCTGCTGTTGACCTTTTGGATGAGGTTTTAAAAGCTTACCTATCCTCACAGAAGGTCCGAAGAGACTTATCCCTTGTGAAAATTTCAGCTGTTCCAATGCTTGATGGGATTGTTTGGGATAAAAGTATGGTTCATGATCTTTGGTCCCATGGAAATGATTACATTTCCATATGTATTCACAGTCTCAATGAATTATATAACACCAGGGGTTGTTTCTGATGACTGAGGTGTAAAAATAGTTGATTCTATGCTTTCTGAGCTTGAATATTACACTGTGTTTGAAAGTGGAGATGTTTATCAAACAACTGCAAATTGTGGGCAAATATATTGCTACCACCATTATGGACAATATTTTCTGCACAAAGCCATCACCCCAAGAACAAGTTATAATTACACAAATGAGAATATTGTCTGGACCCACCAGTGGGGAGTTCAAAAACATAGATAGAAAAGTTGTAATATTTTACTGGGTGTGATGTTAAAAATGCTGATTCTTATTATTGTTAATTGAAACCTTTTAAATTGAGGATAATTTTGATTTACATTTTTTTAACTGATACCAAATTGATGTATTCTGATTCCTTTGTTTCCCAGTGGACTATAACCAGTTATGAATTTTGGTTGGAGTGGATTGACTTACAAAGTGTGGGGGGATGATTTGTAAATAGCAGTTCTTGCACAGAGCATGTAATGCTTCAATAGCATGTTGAGGGGCATATTTAGGAGCCCTTAGAACCACCTTAGTGCCTCCATAGCATACTTTTTTATGCTAAGGCGGCATTAGAATGGCATTTTCTCATGCCATATTTACAAAGTGGTGCAATGCATTTATTATGCCACCTTGTAAACTCTTGTGCCACATTATGCCAGGTATAATGTATGGAAGGGGATGTTCCCCCAATAAGGGGGCCGAAAAAATGTCACAAAGGTAATGTAAGGGATTTCCTTCCTCCATTCTTCTCAGCACTTTTAACGCCTGCTCAGAGCATACCAATGGGCATTCCATTATTTATAATGGGCCCCTATGTACTCTGCAGGAGTCATGCCAACATTTTGGTGCTGCTCCTGCAGAGTACATGAAGAGCATAAAAAAAAATGACGCTACTGCCCCCTACCCTGCGCTATGGTGTGCTGTATTTTAAATATGGTGCACATGCGGTCACAGTAGAGGGAGGCTATGGGGCGCAAGGAAAGTAGCGCTGCACTAGGTGCAGTGCTAGGTTTCTTAAATCTTCTCCTGAGCTTGTTTTCTGAAGGGTGTTCCTGTCCCTTTGATTTGCTCAGCATTGCACATGCTCTTGAATAGGAGTTATGTGATGCTGAACGATGAAAGCTTCAGTGGTATTCAGGCAGACATAGGGGGTCATTACAACCCTGGCAGTCGGTGTTAAAGCGACGGTAAAACCGCCAACAGGCCGGTGGAAAAAAAATTGGAATCACGACCATGGCGGAAACCGCCAACACAGACAGCCACTTTAACACTCCGACCGACAAGGCAGTACAAACAAACATTGCGTCGGTAACCGCCAACAGACAGGCGGAGGACAATGTACCACCCACAGAATTACAACAGTCCAATCCACCACCTTTTCCAGGGCAGATTCACCGCAAACAGAAACATGGCGGAAACAGGACTTGGAAGGGAAAACGCTCACCTCTACACACCCCACGAGGAACCAGGACGCCATGGAACCGGAACTTCAGATTCTACCTGCCTTTGTCTTCCTGCTCCTCTACCAAGAGCACGAACGCGGGCGGTGAAGACCACGGTGAGTACTGCACCTACGACAAAGGGGAGGGGGAGGGAAAAGAGAGTGACACTCACACACAACATGTAACACCCCCACCCTCACCCACTACAACACACACACTAATACATCATGATACATTACAGCTACACCCCCCAACCTCCCTGGAAGAATGCAAGTACAAAAGGAAATTAGTCGAATAATTGTAATATATTCAAAGACATGAAGCAAAAAAACATATACATATATAAAGATATTCACACTATAAACAAATATATACACCAAGAATACAAGTCCAAGGAATTCCACCATCATAGTCCGTGGACCACTGGGCCCAAAATGCATGGGCGAGGCCCACACATGATACCCGAACAAGATGGAGAGAACCCTGCTGGGGCATCAGATAGAAATAAAACAGGCACCTCAGGGGGGAAGGGAGGGGGGGCACCTCAGCCGGATGAGTGCACGATGCCAGATCCACGAGGGGGCTCCATGCCCATTGATGTATCCTAGGGAGTGCAAAGCCACAGTCTCTCAAGTCTTTACAGTGGGTGGTTGCCCACTGATTTATCCTGGGGAGTGCAAAGCCACAGTCTCTGAAGTCTCTACAGTGGGTGGGTTGCCCACTGCTGCATCCTGGGGAGTGCAAAGCCACAGTCTCTCAAGTCTCAACAGTGGGTGGCTTGCCTACTGCTGCATCCTGGGGAGTGCAAAGCCACAGTCTCTCAAGTCTCTAATGAGGGTTGTTTGCCCACTGCTGCATCCTGGGGAGTGCAAAGCCATAGTCTCTCAAGTCTCTACAGTGGGTGGTTTGCCCATTGCTGCTTCCTGGGGAGTGCAGTCACAGTCTCTCAAGTCTCTATAGTGGGTGGTTTGCCCACTGCTGCATCCTGGGGGGTGCAAAGCCACAGTCTCTCAAGTCTCTACAGTGGGTGGGTTGCCCACTGCTTTTTCCTGGGGAGTGCAAAGCCACAGTCTCTCAAGTGGATGTCATTCTCCACTGGTTCTGGAGGGGGCTGTGTGCCCAGAGTGCTTCAACCTGCCAAGGACAGAGGTAGTGGATGTATCTCTCCACTGGTTCTGGAGGAGGCTTTGTGCCCAGAGTGTTTCATCCTGCCAAGGACAGAGGTAGTGGATGTCATTCTCCACTGGTACTGGAGGGGGCTTTGTGCCCAGAGTGGTTCAACCTGCCAAGGACAGAGGTAGTGGATGTATCTCTCCACTGGTTCTGGAGGTGGCTTTGTGCCCAGAGTGCTTCATCCTGCCAAAGACAGAGGTAGTGGATGTCATTCTCCACTGGTTGTGGAGGGGGTTTTGTGCCCAGAATGCTTTATCCTGCTCGTACCTGTTCAGCGGTGCTGGTGGCGGCGGTGTCCTTGGCAGCGGTGCTGGTGGCGGCAGTGTCCTTGGCAGCGGTGCTGGTGGCGGCGGTGTCCTGTTCAGCGGTGCTGGTGGCGGTGGTGTCATTGGCAGCGGTGCTGGTGGCGGCTGTGTCCTTGGCAGCGGTGCTGGTGGCGGTCTTGTCCGCCGTGCAGGTTTTCCCAGACTTGCCAATTTTAGTGTGCCCCTTCCCCACCTTGGATGGTGGTGCAGCTGTATCCACACTCCCACCTGTACCCTTGGGAGCGGCATTGTTCGAAGATTTTTTTCCTCTCTCCCTCGGGGCACTGGCCAACTTTTGGTGTTTTTGAGGTGGGGGACTGTCCGTGGTCTGGCTCCTTGGCACACTGGCTGCCCTGCTGCCTAGTGCACTCTAGAAGCCGGTCACTACGGGCACCACTGCTCCCGCTGATGTTGTGGCTGAGGCGCTGGGTTGGGTCCTGGAGAGGCGGGCCCTAGGAGACTGAAGGGGTGGGGAAGATGAGGGGAAGAGGTCAACGTTGGACAGGAAAAGTTTTTTGGATGCACTGGGACAGGTAGATGGAGGGTGTTTGGGAGTGGAGGAAGAGGTAGTGATTGTAGGAGGTGTACGTTTGGTGACTTTGGGTGAAGGTGCATGGGCTGGAGGCTGTCGTGAGGTGGATGGCTGTTGGGTGGGTGTGTGGCTGCGTTTGTGTACCTTGGGAGGTGGGCTCACACACACACTGGGAGAGGACACAGGGAATGTGTGAATGGTAGTTGGGGTGGTGACTGCACGTGAGCGGGGTGTGGTGGTGGGTGTGCTGGTGATGGAGGTAGTTGCTGATGAGGAAGTGCATGCAGGTGTGAGTGGAGACGAGACTGGGAGGGAGACGAGGAGGAGGGAGACACAGTGGAGGCAGTGGCTGTTGGTATGTCTGAATAGGTATGATGCTTGCGTGAGTGCCTGTGGGATGTGTGGTGCTTATGTTTGCCTGAGCTTCCCTTGTGTGTTTACGTGTGTGCATGCTGGTCTGAGGGTGTGCTGGGGATAAGCTGAGGTATAGGGGTTTGGGTCTGGGTGGAGGAAGTTGGAGGGGGGAGGCTAGAGACAGGGACAATGGCTGCCATCAGTGCTGAGGCCAGAGTCTGAAAAGCTCGCTGATGGGCTGCCTGACCAGAATGAATGCCCTCCAGGTATGCATTGGTTTGTTGCAACTGCCTCTCTACACTCTGGATGGCATTCAAAATGGTAGACTGCTCAACAGTGAGGGAACTGAGGAGGTCAATGGCCTTCTCACTGAGGGCAGCAGGGATGACAGGGGCAGGGGCTGAGGTGCCTGTGGCGAAGGAGATGCCCACCCTCCAGGGTGAGCGGCCACAGGGCAAACGCTGAGAGGCTGCTGGGAGGGCGGTGCTGGTAGGGGGGGGTGGCGGCTGTAGGGGGGGAAACAGAAGAAAAACATGTTGAGTGCATGCAATACTGCTACCGTTGGCGGAAACTACAGACACAGAAGCCCCTGTATTACGCCATGCACTTGTTCCCTAATCAATCCCAGGGACATGGTTTACAACGCTATGCCTGATTGCTGCACACATGGATGTCACAGGAGCCTGACTAGGTTTAGTTGGCTCTGGACACAGGTGGGGTGGGGTGCCACAGGACCTGCCTTAAGAAGGGACCCTGCCTACTAAACTCGCCCTGGCCTAGGGGAACCCACAGCCCACCTCCCCCACCCAGACACGTCCACTGAGCGCTTAATCAGCTGAATGAGAATGTACTCACCCCCTTGTGGCTACTGTGATGCCCTCAAGCACCCATCCAACTCCGGGTACGCCATCGCCAGGATCTGGAATATCAGGGGCTTCATGGTGCGATGGGCACCCCTTCCACGTTGAGAGGCCATCCCCAGCTGGGCCTCCACTGTCTTCTTGCTCCAGTGGCGAATGTCCTCCCATATTTTCCGGCAGTGGGTGCTCCGTCTGTGGTAGACCCCCAGGGTCCGGACTTCCTTGGCAATGGCACGCCAAATATCCTTCTTCTGGTGGGCGCTGACTTACACGAATAGTACAGGGGAAAAGGAGAAGATATAAGCGCCTGCACCGTCACAGTCATTGGCCCGCATCCCTACCCTTGCCATGTCGCACATGCACTCACCGTCGTTTCAAGCACGCCTCCTTCTACCCCCCCAAGTTTTCATCCACACCACTCCAAACAGCCATTGCCCATACAGCATGCTCAGAGTGTACTCACCTGTTTGTCTGGAGGACCGTACAGTTGTGTGTACTGGGGGAGGACCCCATCCACTAGTTTCTCCAACTCCTCCGTGCTGAAGGCAGGGCCCTTTCCCCAGACACACAAGCCATTGTCTCTTCCAGACTGAGGCCACAGCAGCACTTGCAGTGTAGGTCCTCTCCTGTCGAAGATCAGGTATTAAGTGATTGAACAGAGAGAAAATGGCAGTCACGTCCACAGCGGTGCGTACCGTCACTGCCGGCGTACATCGTCATTGGCTCCTGGGACCCATAGGGTCCAATGTTAACCAATGCAGGTTTGCGCCGCGGTCTTCGACCGCCTACTGCTACGGTGTACAACGCCAGCGCAATTATCTCATATCCCCTTGTCCCACCTTACAGGTCAGGCAGCCGCCATTTCAGGGGGCCACAAGGCCTTATTTTTAAGTGTGCCACATATGTATAGGCCTTGATTATACACTAAGACAGCCATATGTCGATTTTGCTAAATTTTCATATAATGTTGTGTTTACGTACCTCAGTGTTGGTTGACTCTCTGCTCGCTGTTCTCCTCCATAGAGCACGTCCGCAGGGGCAGGTGAGGAGATGGCGGCATTCTCCGGTGTACAGACCGCTGGTGGACCTGTCGACAATGGAGGAGTGACATGTGATCATCACCTACAGACTTGATCGTGCCACAATCCAGGAACTGTGTGCCCAGTTGGAGCCAGACCTGATGTCAGCTATCCGCCATCCCACAGAAATCCCCCCTCTAGTGCAGGTGCTGTCAGTACTCCATTTCCTGGCAATTGGGCCTTTTCAAACAACAGTGGCCATAGCATCAGGTATGTCCCAGCCTATGTTTTCCAACGTGTTGTCCAGAGTGTTGTCTGCCCTGCTGAAACACATGCAGAGCTACATCGTTTTCCCTCAGGTGGAGGATTTTCCTACAGCGAAAGGTGACTTCTACGCCCTGGGACATATCCCCAACATCAGAGATTCCATCGATGGGACACATGTGGCCTTGGTACCCCCCGCAGGAGTGAACAGGTGTACAGAAACCGGAAGAGTTACCATTCAATGAATATTCAGATGGTGTGTTTGGCAGACCAGTACATCTCCCATGTGAATGCCAAATTTCCTGGCTCAGTGCATGACGCCTACATTCTGAGGAATAGCAGCATCCCTTATGTGATGGGCAACTCCAGAGGCACCGTGTGTGGCTATTAGGTGAGGACATGGGCCCAATACAGTGTGACTACGTGTCTGGGTCTGGGGATGTCCCTAAGAGTTAGTGTGTGTCTAACAGTTGTCCCTCGATATTTGCAGGTGACTCTGGTTACCCCAACCTGTCATGGCTACTGACCCCAGTGAGGAATCCCAGGACAAGGGCAGAAGAACTCTACAATGAGGCACATGGCTGAACTAGGAGGATTATAGAGAGGACCTTCGGCCTCCTGAAGGCCAGGTTCAGGTGCCTTCATATGACAGGTGGTTCCTTATTCTACTCAAAAAAGAAGGTGTGCCAGATCATCGTGGCCTCCTCTATGCTTCAAACTTGGCTTTGAGACAACAGGTGCCTTTTCTGCAGGAGGATGGTCCAGATGGAGGTGTTGTGGCAACTGTGGAACTTGTGGACAGTGAAGACAAGGAAGCAGAAGAGGATATAGACAACAGGAACACGGTGATCCAACAATACTTCCAGTGAGACACAGGTAAGAAGACAACACTGCCTGCTACATCTGTTTGATCCTTCTACCTCTCATCTGTCTGTCATTTTCGCACAGTGTATGGACCCTGAGTTGTCACTTTCCCTTTCGATTTCACAGATGTGGGTCCCACTGTGTGACATCTACTTTGTTTCCTCATGGACTAGAGCTGTGTGATATAGGTATGTTGACAATACAATGGACATAGCGTTTTTCAACAGGTATTGCAAATACACATTTGTGAAAGCACAGACTGACTCCAGATAGTTTTGTGATTTAAGGGTGTTTATTTAAGTGCTCAATATTGGAGGGGGTTGTAAAATGGTCAGGGGTGATGTTGGAGGAATGTCCATGGCAGAGTCCAGTCTATTAGTCTCACAGCTGCATTGTCCAAAGGGGCATAGGAAGTGGAGCTGGGGCAATTTAAGTATGGACAGGGTGACAAAGTGGGACAGAAGGATGACAATCAGGGTGGTCTCATTTCTTGGTGGGGGTCTTGGCATTGTTCTCTGTCTTTGTCCTGGATCTCAGGGACCGCTTGTGGGGTGGTTCTCCATCTGCAGGGGGTGGGGTGCTGGTGTGGTGGTCCTGTGGCGGTGCCTCCTGTCCACTAGTGCCGGCGGAGGTGGTGGGCAGTTCATCATCCAGGCTAGTGTCAGGGGCCCCTTGGTGTGCCACAGTGTCCCTCCTGGTATTGATGAGTTCCTTCAGCACCCTACAATGGTGCCCAGGGTGGAATTGATGGATTTGAGTTCCTCCCTGAACCCCAAATACTGTTCCTCCTGCAGCCGCTGGGTCTCCTGAAACTTGGCCAGTACCATTGCCATCGTCTCCTGGGAATGGTGGTAGGCTCCCATGATGTTGGAGAGGGCCTCGTGGAGAGTGGGTTCCCTGGGCCTGTCCTACCCCTGTCGCACAGAAGCCCTCCCAGTTCCCCTGTGCCCACTGCCACTGCCCCCAGGTCCCTGGTGTTGTTGGGGTGGTGGGCTAGCCTGGGTTCCCTGTAGTGATGGACAAACTGCTGCTTGACGTGTCCTGGGTACAGAGGTATGGGCCCACTGGGTGGGTGCTGTGTTTGTGTTTCCAGAGGGGGGAGGCTCTGTGGTGGCCTGCGCCAGTGTGAGGGGAACCGACTGTCCAGAGGTCCCATATGGGCCGGACTGGTCATCTAGATCCAGTTGGACAGAGCTGCTGTCATCACTGTGGGCCTCTTCTGTGGGTGGAGTGGACATGTCTGGACCCTCCTGTCTGGTGACGATGGGTAGGGGTCCTGCAGGGGTGTAAAGGCATAATTATTGCATTGTTGTGTGCCAAGGTGTGCAATGGGTGGGTGACCCTGTACCCGAGTGCTTGCATTCCTGTTTAGGACCTTGTGTGATAATGGTTTAGGGGGGTGTATGAGTATGTGCAGTGGACATGCTTTGGTGATGGGTGTTAATTCTTTTGTGTTACATTTAGGGCTTGGGTTTGGGATGTGTGGTTTGTGATATTGGGACATACGTGAGGAGTTGGAGTGATGGGGTTCAGGGCGAGGGTGGGGGTATGTGATAGCATGCAGGTGGGTGAGGGATCAAGTAATGAAAGATTTGACTTACCAGAGTCCATTCCTCCTGCTACTCCTGCGAGGCCATTAGGATAAAGTATAGCCAAGACCTGCGCCTCCCATGTTGTTAGTTGTGGGGGAGGAGGTGGGGGTCCGCCGCCAGTCCTCTATACCATGATGTGGTGTCTTGAGACCACGGAACGCACCTTCCCCTGTAGGTCGTTCCACCTCTTCCTGATGTCATCCCTAGTTCTTGGATGCTGTCCCACTGTGTTGACCCTGTCTACGATTCTATGCCATAGCTCCATCTTCTAGCTATGGTGGTGTTCTGCACCTGTGATCCAAATAGCTGTGGCTCTACCCATATGATATTCTCCACCATGACCCTGAGCTCCTCCTCAGAGAACCTGGGGTGTCTTTGCGGGGCCATGGGGTGGTGTGGGTGATGTGTGGGGTGGTGTGTGTTGTGATGTGTGGGGTGATATTTAAAGGTGTGTTGTGTGAGGTGCGTGGATGTTGTGTGAGTGATGGTGTAGGGTGCCTGTGGATGCTATAGTTCTTTTAGGTGGTGTCTCTCTCTGGCCTTCTGTCGCAATTGTGGTCATAAGGGTTTGTGGGTGATGTGGGTGTGTGTTTTATATTGTATTGGGTGTGTGGGAGTGGTGTGTGTATGTGTATCAGGTGTGTGTATTTGGAATTGTCCAATGTGGTTGTGTTTTGTAAATGTGTGTGTATTTTGAGCACGGCGGTGCGTACCGCCAATGGAATACCGCGGTTGAAAGACGGCCGCGTGGATTTGTGGGTCGTGATAGTGTGGGCATATTCCTGTTGGCGTGACGGTGGAGGTTTTGTTATCTTCAGTGTATCACTGACCTTTGGTGTGGCGGACTTCTGTGGGTGTCTGGATTTTGGTGGATTCCGAGCTGTGGGTCATAATGACCGTGGCGGAACTCCGCGACTGCGGCGGTGTGTTGGTGGTCTTCTGCACTGTGGTAAGCGGCTTTTACCACCAATGTTGTAATGACCCCCATAGTCTGCATGGTTCCGGTCTCCCAAATTAAGACTTGTGGCAGAAATGTGCTTTTTTTCCCCACGTGAGATACAAATAGCAGACATATGGCCTCATATTGCTAATTCTAATGTACATTTTGACAAGCTTAGCTGACTGAAGGCTTTTTTGTCTCAAAAACATGCACAGTTTATATCTGCCTATGAAACTTATGATCTTCAAGTAGCAAGGTCTTCTGCAGAGACACAGTCCCTATTAAGTACCAAACTCCCAAAACATTTCAGTGAACTGATTTTTCACATTTGTAATGCATCTAACACCACTGGGATTGTACACTTTTTTAACCTCCTAGCTGCTGGACCTTCTCTCACCCCCGAACGCTGAGCCCTTTTGTTGGCTATTTGGGGTAGTTTGCACTTGGACCTTCATATTTTTCTGTCCACATAAGCTATCCACACCAAATTTGTGTCCTTTTCCCCAACATCCTAGGGATTCTAAAGGTACCCATAGTTTGTGGGTTCCCCTGGAGAAGACCAAGAAAGTAGCAAAATACAGCAAAAATTTCATTTCTTTCAGATAAATGGGAAAAAGAGCAGCAGATTAAAGCATGTGTTTTTTTTCCCATGAAGATGCCATCAGCAAAGGGTGTACAGTGCTAAAATCACCATCTTCCTAGATTTCAGCAACAGACAGACTTGAATAAGAGAACCACATTTCTCAAGTCAGTTTTGGCATTTTACTGGGACATACCCCATTTTTACTATTTTTTGTGCTTTCAGCCTCCCTGCAGTTAGTGACAGAAATGGGTGTAAAATAAATGCTGTATCCCGGACAGTTAAACATTCCTGAAAAATAGGCAAAATTCTGAATTCAGCAAGGGGTCATTTGTGTAGATCCTTCAAGGTTTTCTTAAAGAAAGTAACAGCTGAACGAAAAATATATTCAAAATGAGGTGAAAAAAAGAGGCATTTCTGGCAATGTTTTCTTCTATAACTTTTTACAGCTATGGCATATTTTGAAAGCAATATACCATTACATCTGCTGGACTCTTATGGTTGCGGAGATACATAGGACTTGTAGGTTCATCAAGAACCCTAGGTATCCAGAGCCAACAAATGAGCTGCACCTTGCAATGGGTTTTCATAGCATACAGGATATACAGCAGTTCATTTGGTAAAATATAAAGAGTGCAAAAATAGGTATCAAGAAAATCAATGTATTTCTGAAATAGGCACAAAATAAGGATCTTTGAAGCAGTAGTTATTTCCACATCTCTGATATCGGGGGTACCCATAATAGCATGTGAATTACAAGGCATTTCTCAAAATGACTTCATCCCTGTACACTGCCTTACATCTGGAAGGCACAAATATAGAGAACAACAGTTGGCAATGACACTTGCTCTTCAATTATGGGGTCCCACAAGTCTACTGATAAAAGTGTTACCTCTCTTGCATGGGTAGGCCTAGTGCCTACTACAGGGAGTGCCCCAAAACACAACGTGGACACATCACATTTGTACACTGAAATCTGATGCGTTGTTTTTGCAAAGTGCCTAGCTGTGGATTTTGGGCTTTAGCTCAGCTAGAACTAAGGGGAACCTAGAAAATCTAGTAAAACTAGCCACTGAGGGGAATCCAGAATCGGGTGACTTATGGGGCTCTCAGCAGGTTTTGTCACCCAGAATTCTTTGCAAACCTCACAATTTGTCTAAAACACATTTTCCTCACATTTCGGTACTGCATACTTCTGCAATCTAAGGGAAGTCACAAACTTCCTTCCACCCAGCATTCCTCCAAGTCTCCCAATTAAAATGATACCTCACTTGGGTGGGTAGGCCTAGTGCACGTAACAGGGAATGACCTAAAACATATTGTGCAAGAATGATAACTAGGGTGAGTGTAATAATTAGTCCTGGGATCGGACACTATTTAGAGAAACATATCAAACCCAGACATTTCTGAAAATTAGAGATCAAGAGGAGTCCAGTGAAGTATCACTTTTGTGGATTCCCCAAAGAGTTTTTACCCAGAATACCCTGCAAACGTAAAACATTGAATGAAAACACTATTTTTCCTTGCATTTCAGTGATGTAAACTACAGCAAACGTCTTACCACCCAGCGTTCCCCATCTTCTCCTCATAACAATGCTACCCCACTGGTGTGCCTGGGCCATGTGCCCACTAATAGGAATGGATAACACAAGGGTCAATTATAGTCCTAGCATGGGGGCTCATGTTGACCCTGGGGTGATCCATTCCTGACATGGACACTAGGTGCAAGCACACAAGCGGGCTAGTATTTTTACCAGGATATGTGGGGAAACTCTGAGTGGTAGGAATTTTGTGGATCCCTCCACATTCCTTTAGTTTAAGTGACGGAAATTCAAGGAAAAATAAAGTTTTCATTCATCCTTACAGGATATTCTGGGTAAGAAAATTTTGGGGAATCCACACAGGCCACACCTCTGTGGACTCCCTCGGGAGTCTAGTTTTCAGAAATGTATGAGTTACATAGGTTTCCCTATGTGGCAGCCAAGCCTAGGACAAAAAATGCAGGTGTCCACCTTACAAAACCTGGTTGTTTTGTGCTAGATAATTTTGATGTCTCCACAATATGTTTTGGGCCCTTCCCTTTTTCTTGGGAGACTCAGGGTGGTAGGAAATGTGTGGCTGCCTGCAGATTCCAGGACTTTCCCTCATGGAAATGCAAGGAAATGTGTTTCAAAGAAATATTATTTGCAGGGGATTCTGAGTGAAGAAAATCTGTTGAGAGCCATGTAAGTCCTGCACTCTTGGACTCCCCTGGTACTAGTATGTTAAAATTAATGCACCACTCACATTAGTTCGTTTTAGCACATTCAGAAATTCAGGTTTCAAAGCATAAATACTTAGCAAAGTACATGAATATTGAAACGAATCCCACTGAAGTTACGCCATAAAGCCTCTTCACGGAACCAACCATGTTATGTTCCATTCACACGCCATTCACGCACAACACACGCTTTCACATTGCCTGCCAAGGGTCCAATGCAACCTATCACTGCACTCACATCAACTTACTGCCACTAGACAAGGGCCCACCATATTCATATACCACAGGACAGAATAAGTTTAACTACATTTTACCACCTGACAAGAAGCCACATGGGGCTCCAGAAGACATGTCTTTCATGCACCTTCAGCACACTCACTGTGATAAACCCAACTACTTCAAATTTGTGGATGCAAGCTGGGGGTGCCTGAAGATGCCCTGTGAGGCCCATTCATTGAACTGAGTGAGCATATCTACCTTTGAAACTAAGGCAGACATGCTGGGGAATGTTTGCAATTTTCCCTATCGAGAACATCATAAACTATGAAGAAAGATAGTCTTTGGCACACAGGGTAACCCCTGAGAACATAGCAAATGTCCCAGCCACCATTATGTGCAGGCAGTGCACCTATTATACAGCAAAATAAACATCCACTAATTTCTGATGGAGGATGAACATGACAAGCAAATCAAACATTGACCCATAGGTGTCCTAGTATGTGCCATAGTAATTCAGTGCGAGAGCAGCGCCAATGAGTTTGAATCCATAGGTGCAGATGCCTGTGTATCTGTACCACCTTTACTATCTGCCTTCTACCGATTGCAATATCTTGGGGAAAGCATGCCTACATTTAGCTTTTCTTACCCGTTAAGGTCCTGTCCTGATCAGAGTCCTACTAATCTTGTATAATTGCCAAGTGAACCTATACTAATGGCTTCCATCCCTAGATACTTGAAGCTTAATAAAACATGTATTTTGTGCACCATCTGTGCACTTACTGTCAAAATCCAACTCCTTCCAGTTTGAGGATGCAAGTTGGGGATGTCCAAGTACACCTTGTGAGGCCTATTCCTCAAATTGATAGAGCATATCTACGGTTAAAACTAAGGCAGACATGATGGTGAATATTACCTAAGGTCTCTCAATTGAAAAGACAAACAAATATCATTTGGGCCTCATTTGTCAACAATTCTATATTTACTTTGAAAGTGAAACTAAAAATGTAGTTTGCACACTTTCAAACATATATAAATGTTGGTGAATATGTCCCACAGGACATTTGTTTGACTTATTACACTTACATTGGTTCTCGTTGGCAATCAGGGTGGTCCTTGTGTAGCACACATAAGTTCCCTATCAAGAACTTCAAAATTCCATAGCCATAGAGAAGTTCATGATTTTCTGAAGTAGATGAACTAGAATTCTGTGGCTGCTTGCCAAAGAAGAAGTGAGCCAAGGATGTTAGGTGTCTATGCACAGCCATTGAAAGGTTACTCAGTGGTGGCTCCATCTCAGTCAATTTCCCAGCAGTTTGCTTTAATGTGATACAACATAAAGCAAGCAGGAATATACAGGCCTGGCTGAAATGTGAACTGGGTAATAACAATAAAAAAAACTTTCCTTCCTCTTTCCCTGCTTGAGGACACTTTACATCAACAATATGGTTGATCCTTTTTGGATGCTTCTGCTTCTGTACAAGCAGTGATGTTTTCAATCACAGAATACTGAAAGCCAAGGAAATACATGAATCTTCTTGTGTATGTCTGATGATAAACAACATTGTATGTGCCATCTGGATCAGGTGGGTAAATAGTTTCTTGTACCAAGTGCAAGGTTTACAACTTGCATTGTATAGTTGAAGAACCTGTCGTTCTTATCCACTCCGACCATGAACTTATTGTAATCAAGTATACAGGTGGGCTTGAGGACTTTGGCCATCTGTCCCCAAACCGTGATGGGGGAAGTGCACTCATCATGAATTGTAATGAGCACATACACATCAGGCCTATCCAAGAACTTGACTGTGAGCAGTCTGTTGGAACACAACACAGTACCGTGGGATTTCCGTGGCTTCTTGTAAACAAACTCCCGTGGGAATACTTTGTGGTGACAACAAACTATATCACAGGCAATAGTGCCAGCTTTGTAGAGCCCCCAATCCTGCCCCTAAAAGTAAAACTAACCAAACTCCCACCCCACCCTTAATACTAAAACCACCCAACCCCCACACCAGCCCCTAATACTAAAACTACCTGTTATTAATATTTATGAATGTAATCATTGTCATAATAAAATATCTTAAGTGAGCCTTGAGGGGGTATATCTGATGGAGAATAAAAAATGGCCCACCTCTTAATCTTTATGCTCTGGAAATATGCACATGAATATAGACAAGAATTTTACTAATCTAACATTCAATGTAACATTTAACAGAAGAGATGCTATAATGGCCTAGTTGCTTGTTCAAACTTTCAAAATGTTAAACTCCAACTGGAGTAGTAGCCAGCGAGCTTTTAATACCACAGGACACAGGCATACCACTGTACAATTGTTTCCCGGTCTTTTACAGAGAGTCTGCAATTTGCCTCAGGTGGTCACTTTTGAACAGCTCTACTCCTGTATAGCTATTGCCCACCCACATAAAGGTTATAACCTTTGTGAAGGAGTGGCTGGACAAGCTCCCATACAATCTTTCCTGTGAACCCTAGCATTTGAGGGCAACCTACAGTGTTTAGCGTGGAGTCCTTCCTGTATACACTCTCAAGCTGTACACATAGCTGGTGGAGCTCTCACACAGCATATACAGCTTATTGGTATAGCAAGCTGTTTTGCTTCCAATGCACTGCCTGAACAGCAGCCGCCCTTTGTACAGGATCAAGGACTCATCAACGGCTATATTCTCTTCAGGAGAATAGATCTCTGGAAACCTGGCAGACAAAGGTTCCACGATAGGCCAAATTTTGAACAACCTGTCACGGTCTGGATGGTCCCGGGACAGAGCAGCAGAATTGTCAGTGAAATGCAGCATGTGCTGCAATAGAAAAAACAATCTCTGCTTATATATGGTGCGAAGATGGGGGTTACCCAAACTGTGCGAATCATCCAGTAGAATGGTAAAGTGTGTTTCTGCATGAACCCCATTTTGAGCGTAAAGCCCAAAAATATCTTCAAATCCACCAGCAAAGGGGGAGTCAATTTTTGTGCCACAGAACAGGGCCAAAGAGTGCCTCCATGCTCCCTTAGAAATTGTTTGGCATGCACATTTATTTGATGCACAATTTGCTGAAGGAAGTTAACATCCAAAAAGAGATGGACATAGTTAATTGGCAAAAAGTTGTTTGTATTCGACATCCAGCGTCACCAGTAAAAGGTGGAATTTAGGACTGCCAAGAGATCACTCTATTGGTGCTTGCTGCTGCACACACCTGCTCCCTGCATTGGGCTAACCAGCTGTTGTCCTGCTGCACAGACTACCTGCAAAGGGAGAGCACAACTGTCCTCATCGTCTCCCTCAGAATCACTGGAAGAGGAGTCATCGGATGAGAATCCTCCGACTGAAAATATCACTCCCAGATTCTGCTCCATTGTTCTATCCGTCAGATGCTGTCTCAGTATCTGCTGTCTCATTCTCTGATCATTCCTCAGAGCTGCCCTCCATAACCTGAGTTAGGGCTTGAACATCAGTCATCCAATGAGATGTCATCTCTGGTAATGGCTAAACTGTCCTTCTAAAACACTAGCCTACATAGGAGGCAGATATGGTCACAAAAATGTTGGTGTGTGATGTGTGCAACAGTAAATGTCAGTCACCTTATCTTTGCATCTTCCCTCCACCAGCGGGTTTTCTAAAAACACTGGAAAAAACAAAAAGACACACTATTACTTCACCTTGCCACATACCTATCATAACAGCATTTAGAGCTGGTGGCGCCTAATGTGACAATCATTTTTTGGTGCTGACCATCCCATGACCTCCTCTTCGGATTCTCTCACTACCAGCAAAAGTGCCCTTCATCTCTCCATAGCCCCCTTGCAAAACAGTTAATATGTTTTAAAGACCATGTAAAAGCTGGCTTTACTAATCCGCTCAGTTATTCACATAAAATACAGATCTGTTCTTTGCAGCAGAAATATAAAACTTTTCCACTACTTTATGGCCTTAAAACTACCACTAGACAAAAGTCAGATCTTTTTCTCTAGCAGGAGCATAGTCACAAGAGTTATCTTGACATTTTCATTGCTGCCTGAAAGCTATATGTGCCTGAAAGCTATGTATCTATATAGATATATATAAATATATATTTCTTACAGATATACCCTTCTCTATATATAAACATACATAGAGACTCTACCTTTTTATTTATTTATTTATTTATACATATATATATGTGTGTGTGTGTGTGTATATATATATATATATGTATATATATATATACAGATATACTTGTAAAATATTTACATATATACATATGTTAGAAAGTGGATTATTGGTAGGGACAGGTAAGTACCTATGGCTAGCAACAGGTCACTAACTTCCGCTAGGTCCAGCTAGACCTCAATAAATTAAACCCAGCTCAACTCTTGGTAACTTGGAAATGAGCGACATGGCTTATCTTAGGAGACAGGTGTGTAAAGTATTTAAAAATAAAAAAAGTAAATAGGTAAAACACAAAAGACAATAAAAAACACCATTTTATAAAAATAGATTATGTCCCTCATTACGACCCTGTTGGTGAGTGATAAAGTGGAGGTAATACCGCCAATAGACTGGCGGGAAGTACCGCCAAATTATGACCATGATGGTGATAACTCTCATAGACTGCCAAGGTACCACACCAACTGCCAGGGTGGAATCAACATTCACCATGGTCGTAGACAAAGTACTGCCCACCATATTAAGACATTGCAAACCTCCACCTTTTTTAAGGTGGTACCAACGCCAACAAAAGCTTTGCAGAAACAAAGCTGAGAAGTGAAAGGACTCACCATTGGAGACCACAGGGAAGAACTATGCCGCCATGGAACCTGAACTGCAATTCTTCCTGATGATGTTCCACATAATGCTCCACCTGGAACACAAATGGCGACAAAGAGGCTGACTGTGAGCACTGCCACCCAGCACACAAGGGAGGGAGGGAGGGAGGAAAATGACAGTGACACATACACGCACAACACACACCCAGCACACACACACCATACATACAGACAACCAGCTGCACACTCAAACCAATGGCACAGGGCAAACAGCATATTAAAGCATTGACCAGATTGCTGAAGTACTGACAATGTATTAGTTTAGCAAATCCCATCACACAAACCAAATATATTTACAGATGTTCATAAAGGACCAATGCCCAGTCCAAAGTCATGAGGGTACATAAGGCCACAGGGCAAAGTCCAAGGCCCAACCTGTATCCTGACACATCCATTGAGAACAGTGCAGGGGCATCATTTTGCAAGTGGGATGGCACCTCAGGGGGATGGGGTGGGGGAGCACCTCAGCCGAATGCGGGAACTTCCCACTGGTTCTGGAGGGGGCTCCATGCCCATTGCTCTTTCCTGGGGAGTGCAAGGCCACAGTCTCTCAGGTGGGTGACTTCCCCACTGGTTCTGGAGGGGGCTCCATGCCCATTGCTCTGTCCTGGGGAGTGTAAGGCCACAGTCTCTCAGGTGGGTGACTTCCCCACTGGTTCTGGAGGGGGCAACATGCCCATTGCTCTGTCCTGGGGAGTGCAAGGCCACAGTCTCTCAGATGGGTGACTTACCCACTGGTTCTGAAGAGGGCAACATGCCCATTGTTCTGTGCCGGGGAGTGCAAGGCCACAGTCTCTCGGGTGGGTGACTTCCCCACTGGTTCTGGAGGGGGCAACATGCCCATTGCTCTGTCCTGGGGAGTGCAAGGCCACAGTCTCTCAGGTGGGTGACTTCTCCACTGGTTCTGGAGGGGGCAACATGCACATCAGCCCCTGGAGTGTGGCCTACATGGCGTCTGCTGGCAGTGATGGCTGCAGTGTGTTGGTGGATGGAGGAGCCTTCTAGGCAGCCTCTGCACTGTCTGATGGCTGCATTGTGGTGGATGGGGGAGCCTCCTGGGCAGCCTCTGCACTGTCTGATGGCTGCATTGTGGTGGATGGGGGAGCCTTCTGGGCAGCCTCTGCACTTTCTAATGGCTGCACTTCCTCAGTGGGTGGTGGGGGCCTCATGACAGCTAGTAGTGGTGGAGGTGTTAGCCTGATGGTCTCAGCTGACGTAGAGTGCTTCGTCTCCTCCAGTACATGGGGTGTGGATCCCTTATCCTTCCCAGTAGAGGTTGATGGCTCTTCCCCTCTCTGCCTGGTGGTGCAGGCTCCTTCCACTTCTTTCCTGGTGCTGCTGGCTTCTTCCCCTTCTTTCCAGGTGGTGCAGTCTCCTTTCCCTTTTTTCCAGGTGATGCAGGCCCCTTCCCCTTCTTTCTTGGTGGTGCTAGGTCCTTCCTGTTCTTCGATGGAGGTGTGGTACCCTTACCACCACGAGTAGGTGGTGCTACTACTAACCCCGTGGACTGTCTGGCTGAGGTGCTTGGCTGTCCTTGGTACCCTGAACGTACAGGCAGGACGGGGGGAGGGGTAGGGAGGAGGTCAAATTGGGAAAGGAAAAGCTTTTTAGAAATGGTGAGGCGGAGGAGGGAGGAGTAATGGAGTGGAGGATGAGGGAGTGGTTGTTGGAGGTGTATGTCTGCTGGACTTGGGTGCACGTGTATGGGCAGTATGCTGGTGTAAGGTGGATGGCTGTTGGGTGTGTGAGTACTTGCGGTTGTGTCCTTTAGGAGGGGGGAACAGATAGCATGGGAGAGGACAGAGGGGACGCATGCATGGATGTTATGGAGGTGTCTGCAAGCGAGGTGTGTGTGTTCTGCTAGGTGTGGTGATGCTGGTAGTAGATGTTGATGTAGTGCATGCAGGTGTGAGTGTGGACGGGACTGGGAGGGAGGTGGTGGAAGAGGAGGAGGGGGAGACAGTGAAGACACTGGATGTTGTCATGTCTGCAACTGTATGGTGTTTGCATGAGTGCTCGTGTGATGAAGTGTGGTGCTTGTGTTTGCCTGTGCCTCTCTTGGGTGTTGTCGTGTGTGCATTCTCGTCTGTATGTGTGCCTGGAATGGTTTGGGGCTGAGGAGGATGGGACTGGAAAGTAGTAGTTGGAGGGTGGATGATAGAAACAGGGACAATGGCTGCCATCAGAGAGGAGGCCAGAACCTAAATAGATCTCTGTTGGGCCACCAATCCACTGTGAATGCCATCCAGGAATGCAGTGCATTGCTGCATCTGGGATGAAAGCCCTTTGAAGGCATTCACAATGGTTGACTGCCCTTCAGAGATGGATCTCAGGAGGTCAATAGTCTCCTCACTCAGTGCAGCAGGGCTCACTGGAGCAGGGCCTGAGGTGCCTGGGGCGAAGGTGATGCCCACCCTCCTGGGTCAGCGGGCACAGGCAACTTGTTGAGGGGCTACTGGGAGGGTGGTGCTGGTACGGGGGTGGTGGCTGTAGCTGGGGTGGTCACAGAGGTGTCCACCACCACCAGGGAGCTCCCATTGGAGGAGATATCAGAGTTTGTGTTGCCTCCTCCAGTCTCCGCTGTGGTGCTCCCCTCGGTCGCACTGGTTCCCTCAGCGTCAGTGTACTCTGCCTTCAGGGTCCTGTGGGATGCAGCTCCCTGTGTCGCCGGTGCCCCTGGTCCTCTGCCAGATGATGCTAATGCACACAAGGACAGGATGACAAAACAAGAAAGGGGGGGACACAAAGGATACGATTGGTCAATGACTGCGCCAACACCACCATTGGTATGCACATTACAGACACACACTGAACAGGCTTAAGCACTATCCATTGCACTACCAGTGATATGGCTAGTCACTAATGTAAGATGAGGACCACACACCACCAACTGCAGCACACCTGGGACCCGTGATGCTCTGTCTGAAATGGACTACTTACAAGCTAGGTTACCTGTATTTGCCATGCAACTATTACCCTTCAGTTGACCCATGCTGCGATGTCTGTCCTGGCCTTAGGAGAACCCACTAACACACATCCACACCCCGGATACCACCCCACCAGCCAAAATATGTAAGGAAACCCACTGTACTCACCCACTTATGGCTGCTGTGATTCCCTCAAGCACCCATTCAGCTCAGGGAGCACCACCACCAGTATGCGTGCCATCAGGGAGGTCAGAGTCCGATGGGCACCCCTTCCTCGTTTGGAGGCCATCCCCAGCTGGGCCTCCACAGTCATCTGTGCCCAGCGTCTCAGGTTCTCCCAAGGTTTCCAACAGTGGGTGCTCCACCTGCCATAGACCCACAGGGTCCGCATGTCCTTGGCAATGACATGCCGTAATCCCTTATTTTGATGGGCTCTGACCTGCAGAGGTAATACAGACAGGAGAACTCCATTAAACAAAGAGTCCAGCCTGTTACACACGTGGCCCACCATACCCGATTCCGTAACCATTGGCATACACATAAGCCAGCTCACAACATGTACACGGCCAACAGACAATCCCCTCATCCCCATCCACCCGTACACGATGCCTTCACACACATTTCCATGCATCCATGCCACATGCATTGTTGCCAAAGTGTACTCACCTATTGGTCTGGAGGCTCATACAGCTGTCCCTACTGGGGTAGGACCCTTTCCCCAGTCACACGGGCCACGGTAGGTTCCAGACACAGGTCCCAGCAGCCCACGCAGCGTAGGTCTTCTCCTGTTGATGGTCAGGAAACAAGTGAGGAATCAGATATAAAATGGTGGTCACGTCCATGGCGGTGTACAGCATCACCGCTGGCGTACATCCCCATTGGCTACTACATAGAGCCCAATATTATCCAATGAGGAATTGCACGGCGGTGCAAAACCACCTACCGCCACGATGTCCAACAGCAGTGGAATTACCTCTCTTCCACCTGTCCCTCCATACAGGACATGCAGTCGCCATTGGGGGGGAGGGGGGGGGGCAGGCCTATCGACAATTACTGCATCACAGGTTAAATAGGCACATACTTCAACATTTACACTGTCCCAATACATAAGTGCACCATGTGGACTGATGTTGTGGTTTAGTTGTTCAGGAATGAACAGAAGTACAGTCTTACCTGAGTGTCATTGGAGGTGCTGCTGTATCAGCTGTGTCCTGTTGTCCACATCCTACTCCTCCCTCCCCATCCTCATCACTGTCTTCAGTGTCCTCTGCTACCAAAGATACATTGCCTCACCCCTCCTCCTGCAGGAACGGTGCATGGTGTCTGAGGGCCAAATTGTGCAGCATGCAGCAGGCCACCACTATCTGGCAGATCTTCACAGGGGCGTAGAGTAAGGATCCACCAGAAATATGCAGGCACCTGAACCTGGCTTTCAGTAAGCCAAAAGTCATTTCAATTACTCTTCTGGTTCGAACATGTGCCTCATTGTAAAGATTCTCTGGTGCTATCCTTGGATTCCTCACTGGTGTCAACAGCCTGGATAGGTTTTGGTAGCCAGAGTCACCTGGAAGTAGTGAGAGTCACACATTACTCCTGTACAATAGCACAGAGGATAACTCCAGGTGGCATACAGTGACATACTTTTGGTGAAACCTCATGCTCACCTGTGAGCCACCCTTTCTCTCTCTCTCTGTAGTTGTGCCATCATCTGGGGACCCGCTGCTAATTCTCAATGTATAGGCATCATGCACAGATCCTGGAAACTTGGCAGTAATGTAAGAAATGTACTGATCAGCAAGGCACACCATCTGGACATTTATTGAATGGTAATTCTTCCTATTCCTGTAAGCCTGCTCGTTTGTCCTGGGAGGGACCAAGGCAATACGGGTCCCATCCATGGTCCCAATCACATGTGGTATGTGTCCCATGGTTTAGAATGCAGCCTTCACAGTTGACAAATCATCACTGTGGGGGGAATGAGATATAGCTGATCATCTGTTTCAGCAAGGCAGCCAAAACTCTATTCAGCACATTTGAAAACACTGGCTGTGACATACCTGCAGCCAAGCTCACTGTCCTCTGGAAAGAACCACTGGCCAGGAAGTGAAGCACGATAGCAGCTGTACTGCAGTGGGTATTGCTGTAGTACTACGAATAGCAGGAATTAGATCTGGCTCCAATTGTTGATGCAGTTCAGTGATTGTGGCCCTGTCCAGGCGATAGGGGAGTAAATGTGGCATTTCTCCAGTGTAGCCTAGTTAACTAGGAGTCTGTACACTGGTGCAGGTGTCCCCCTCCTCTGCAGTGGTTTGTACCTAATTAAACAAAACATCAGAAGTGTGTCACAACAGGAAGGATGGACAAACAAGATCACAGTACACAGAGCAGTCACATCCAATTCATGCATAAAGGGACAGGTGGAAGTCACCTCACTACGCCGCCGTTTGGCATCATAGTGGGGGGGCGGTCTGTACCACTGTGCAACTCCTCATTGGTTAACATGGAAGTCTATGGAGCTCAATGGCCAATGATGATCACCGCCTGGCGGTGACAGTGTTTACCAGCATGGACGTGACAACATTTTCTGTATCCCACTTCACTTGATTCCTGACTCTCACCATAAGAACACTTCTACTGCGTGTGCTGCTGTGTCCTATGTCTGGAACCCACAATGGCCCATGCAACAGAGGATAGGACCCCAGCCTTCACATCTGAGGAACTTGAGAAGATTGTGGTTGGGGTCCTATCTTTGTATGGACAGTTGTATGGGCCTCCAGATCAACAGCTGAGCACCTTTTGGGTACTTTTAATGCGACATGGCTGTATGTAGATGTATGTGTGCAGGCTTTGTGTCCTTGGGGGAGTGTATTTATGCTTTATGCAATGTGTATGCAGAGGTACGAGTAATGTGTAAGGTTAATGTGGGAGCTATGCAGTATGTAAACCATTGCTGTAAAAGAATGTGGTGTTGAGTTCATGGTGTCCTTCTTTCTGTGTTCAGCAGGTCAGCGCCCATCAGAAGAAAGAGTTATGGCGTGCCATCGCCAAGGACGTGCAGACCCTGGGGGTTCACATCCAGGAGGGCACTCATTGCAGAAAGAAGTGGGAGGACCTGTGACACTGGGCCTGGAAGACTGTTGAGGCCCAGCTGGGGATGTCCTTCCAATGAGGTTGGTGTGCCTGTCGAATCCTGACCCCTCTAATGGCCCTCATACTGGTGGTGGCCAATCTAGAGTTGGATGGGCACTTAAAGACAGCACAGCAGCCACAAGGGGGTGAGTACACACTGGCCCTCATTATGAGTCTGGCAGTCCCATGACCGCCAGACTCATGGTGGTGGTCCCACCTCCAACAAGCTGGCGGTGGGACAGGCACATTATGACTGTGGCACCACAGTCAGACTACCGACACTGCCAGGCTGCTGCAAGCAAGCAGCCTGTGGTCCTTAGGGTTTTCATCCTCCAGGGCAGCGCTGCTTGCAGCGCCGCCGTGGGGATTACGAGTCCCCGTAACACCAGGGGCCCCCATGCACAGCCCTGTCACGTATTCCACTGCCAGAATTACGGATTATAAATTAAGGCTGCACCCGCCGCACCGCCATATTGGTGCCGGCTCCTAATGGAAAATATTAAAGCCCTAAGATGAACTCGTAATAGGGCTGGCAGGGTTCAGGCCACATAGGCAGTCTGAAGGCAGGAAGAGTTTGCCCGCCAAGCTCATAATGAGGGCCACTGTTTTAAATTCTTTCCTGCTGCCTGCCATGGTGTTTGGGTGCAAGGTTCTAGTCAGTTTATGGTCCTAAATGCCTGTGTAGATAATCTTGGTGAGTGGTATGTACATTTGGTATTGGCAATTAGCTAGTATTCCATCTTCATCTGAGCCCTACTCACCGGTATTGTTGTGATGATCCGATGTCCACTGCCTAGGTGGTGTGACCAGGCATTTGCACGTTGTGCAATCACTTGGTCAGAATTGTGTATCTGTGTTTTTGTCAACAGGCAGACATGGCTGAGTGAGTCTTAGTAAAGTACATTTCAGCTGTTGTTCCCACGCAATGGTTTCGTGTTGTGGTTGTTACTGCATACTTAGTTCCAGTGAGTCATTGTAATGTGCATGCCACATGTGCTGTTAATGCTATGATTTACCCAGTGGTCCCTGTTTTTCTCCCCCACTCTCTCTCCTTTTCTTCCCCTGTCCTTGTGTGCATTAGCGTCATCTGGCAAAGGAGCAGGGACACCGGCAAGTGGGGGAGCTGCAGCCCCTGGGGCCCAGAAGAGAATGTCAACCGATGCCGAGGGGACCAGTGGTTTGGAGGGCGAGGGGAGCACCACGGTGGAGATAGGAGCTACAGCTACTGACTCAGATACCTCCTCTGATAGAAGCACCCTGGTGGTGTTGGGCCCCTCTGGGTTCATCCCAGCTACAACATCTTCTACCACCCCTATGCCAGCACCGCCCTCCCAGTAGTCCTCCACCCAGTTGCATGTGCCTGCTCACAAAGGAGGGTGGGCGTCTCCTTCGCCACAGGCGATTCAGCCCCCTGCCCAACTCAGTCCAACTGCCCTCACTGAGGATGCTATTGACCTCCTGAGATCCATCTCTGTAGGGCAGTCAACCATAGTGAACGCCATCCATGGGCTGGCATCCTAGATGCAGCATTGCAATGCCTGCTGGAGGGCATTCAGGGTGGCTTGGCTGCCCTACAGAGATCGTTTCAGGCTCTGGCCTCCTCTTTTACGGCAGTTAGTGTTCCTGGTTCTTCCGTCCCCCTCCAACTGCCTGTTCCCATTCCCAGAGCCCTCTTCCCCTCCCATCCAAGCACACATTCAGACAAGCATGCACCCAGCACAACAGACAGGACTTGCAAAGACAAGCACAAGCACCACAGATCACACCACAAGCACACACTCAACAGAAACTGCCTCCACTGTCTCCCCATCCAACTCCTCCCTCATAGTCACATCAGCACTCACATCTACAAGCACTGCATCCTCAGACCCAGATCCTGCCACCTGTACAGCCTTGCACACAGTCACCACATCAGCAGACACACAGACTAGCACCCCATTCACCATATGCGCGGTCACCACCACCACCATCACAGCGACATGCAGCACACCCACCTCACTTGCAAACACCACCACAACATACATGCATATGACCTGTTTGTCCTCTCCCACCCAGTATGCCCCCTCCAAAGAAACATAAATGCTCCCACTCAGACACTCAGTAGCCATCCATTTCACAAATGCACACTGTACATGCACCTGCCACCCAGTCCAGCACACCTACCCCTCCTACAAACACTCCCTCTACCTCCACTCCCAATCATTCTCCAAAACTCCGCTCCACTGTACATAAGAAACTTTTCCTTGCCTGCCTTGACCTCTTTCCACATCTTGACCCACCCTGTCGTGTCCAGAAAGGGAAGGTCCCGCTACCCTAGCCCAGTACCCCCAGCACCCAATCCCCTCATGGCCCCCCTGGTTTAACACATGCCCCTCCCCCCGCAGACACCTCCTACTGCAGGCCACAGGACAGCCACTCTGACCCAGTGTTCCAAGCACACTCCTCCGGCCCCTAAACAGAGGAGCCAAGGCCTGCCCCCTCCCATACACAAATCCAAGAACCCCGTCTTCCAAGTAAGGCCCCCCCACCACCCCCAAACCTCCCTCCCTGCCCCCTGAGGTACCTGCCTTCCATGTTGATGCCCCTGCCTAATGGAGTCACTTGGCCTGTCAGGAGACAAGTTGGGCCTCTCATGTTGTCATGTGTAGTGGCATGGACACTTTTGGACTGGCCAATAGCCCTTTGTGTATATAGTTTGGTTTAGTTTTTGTTATCCCTGTTCCCACTGGATTGCAATGGTTAGACCAAAGGTATTTGTCCTGACATCTTTTTTACTTCTGGCTTCTATTGTTGTTGTACTTTTCAGCGGATTGTTCTCTGTGTGTGGTATGTCTGTTTGGTGTGTGTTGTGCATGTGTCACTCTCCCCTCCCTCCCTTGTGTGCTAGGTGGCTGTACTCACCATCGTCATCTTCATAGGCGTTGCTGCTCCTGTGCTCCCATTGTGTGATACAGCATTGGCAGGGCTTCCAGTTTGGGATCCATGGGGGCCACTGACTCCTCTGCGTCCCTGGAAGTGAATGTCTCCTTTTAAATGAGTTGTTTCAGCCAGGCTTTTCATGGCGGGTCCCACCTCAGAAACCCTGGCGGTCTGCTATGTCATAATATGATGGGCAGTGAATGGTGTTCCGAAGCGTGCAGATGGCAACCACTGTGGTCGGTGGCTAGACTGCACTGGCGGTTGAGGCGATGCATTGGCTGTATATGGTAGGGATCACCTCCATGGTCATAATATTGCAGTCTTCACCGCCTTTGCCGACATGACAGTTAGCTGACCGCCAATGTAATAATGAGGGCCGTAGTCTTTTTCTTGAAGATTTTCTTCAGTGGGACTAGGTCACTAATTCAATCGAACCTCCCTGGAGCCCTCTTTGGATACGCTTCACAGGAGACCTCGGTGAAGAATTCTACCTTCGGAATTAGATGATTTTTCAGGAAGGAAATCTTCATCAAGGCCAAAGTTGAATTTGTATCCAACGTCTGTGGAGCCCCTTCTTGGAAACACTGCGTCTGAAGTTCCCGTCAACTTTTAACATTCGGACTTTGTCACTTTTTTGGAGCTCTTTCTCTCCGATGTCAGACGACACTCCACAGCAAGTTGATTTAGAGTCGGAGATTTTCAGCGGGTGTCCAGTAGGCGATGCGTCAAATTTTCCATTGCAAGGCAGGCATTGCATCAAATTTCCTGTCGGAAAGTTGGGGCTGCATCATTTTGGTCGGTTGTGTGACAATTTCTCAGTCGCAGTGCAGGCTTCGTGTCGATTTTTGGCAGACGCACAAGGAGTTTCCTGAAGAGATGAAGTCTTTTTGGCCCGAGACTTCAGAAAATCCAAGCCATCAAAGAGCACTTTTGAGAGCACTTTTTCCAACAGAGCCTACTCACTACAATGAGAGAAAAAGTAATTTGGCTATTTTTCCTCACCAGGGTTTATAAAACAATTTTTATAAGGTCCCTGCTTACAATTACATAGCACCCAGCCCTAGGGACACTTAGGTCACACCTCAGGAAGTACTTTTAATTCCAAAGTCAAATTTGCACATAACTTTAGTTTAAAAGCAACCAGCAAGGCAGGCCTGCCGTTAAAATGAAACTGGGCACCTCAGCAGTGCACCTATGGGTGCACCACCTATGCTGGCGTCCCTAAACCTTCATGCCCTGCCATATGATAGGGACTTATAGGTAGGTTGACATAGCCATTTATAATTAGCCTAATTTGCAAACTACTGTTACACACAGGCCCTGGGACTGGTAAGCAGTTCCCAGGGCAGCATCAGAGACAGGAGAAGACCAGCAAAAAGTGAAAAATGGGGGCAAAAATTTTGGGAGCTTCACTTTTGCTATATATGTGTGGCTTTCCTGGGGGCGAATCGTGGATCCTAGAAAACCACACATGTCTAAAACAAAGTGCGCCTTTATAATTGTTTTGTTTCTTTTATCCCCTGGGTGAGGCATGATCCTCCTCCAGGGGAAAACCATTTGTTTTAAACAAAAAATAATGCCCCCATGGTGGTGTGGCCCTCGTACACAGAGGCCAACCACCCAAACAAGCCCTCTGGGGCCCAGGGCCATTTTCTGTCTATGTATCACAGCCACAGCCTAAAATGGTGCCAGGGGGGCATCAACGGAACGGGAGACTCTTCCCTTATTATAGATGCTTCCCTGGCATCTAGGGAGGCAATTGTGGCCTTTTTTCCCCCACCGGAGTGGGGAGAGGATGCTTAACTGCTCCTTTTATCATCCTGTGGGGAAAACTGTGATGTCAGCATGCCTCGAAAAGCTCTGACATGACGGATAGGGGGAGATGCCGCAGCTATTTTGTGTCTCCTGAGGGCTTTTTTGAAAAAGAAAATTTTCTGTTGCAAAGCACTGGAGTAATTTTTAAAACCATCCCTGGTGTCGGCCAATGGTTGTAACCTGCACCAGGGAGGGTTGTGTGTGATGGCCATTGTCCATCACACACATTGAAGGAATTAAACACTGCCCCAGTGAGGTCTGCTCTAGCGCAACCACATTTGGCTACAGCAGGAATAAATCCCACGATTGTGCAATTAATAATGGGTAAGGTACCCGCCAAATATGAAGAAATTCTGTTTTGGTTAGCATAACACACATTTTCAGTACAAAAGTGCATATAGCACAGCACTTATGAACAATCTAGTACACAAAAATACAAAACAACCTTGGATAATTCCAACAGTTTTTCTGCCATAATTTAGCACGTGGAAGTCAGGATTTGAGTACCTTCAGTGCACCTGGCTCCCAAAGGAAGTTTTGCAAACTCACTCAAGGGTATAAGAAAAGTCCAGAATTGATCTCAGCCTGTGTAACATCAATACTACCTGATTTTGACCCAAGGTGTTGTCCTACGTAGATGATATCTACCTCACAGATGATGACCTCAGAACACACCTAAAATGGGTGGACCGCTTTGTTGTCAGATTTGCCAAATTGGCCTACAAATGTAATTTTAAGAAAACCAAAATTGCTTTTCTCTGAGTCCTATTTTTAGGATAACAGGTATCAGATGAGGGAAAGAGTTTATCAACCCACTATCTAGAAAAATGCGCACAACTATAACCTTCCAGCACCTTTTAAAACCTGCTGTCATTGCTGGGCTTTTTCAACGTTGACAGAATTTACATTCCATAATATGCACAATGCATAAAACCATTTAATGATTTATTAAGACCGTTTTTTTTCAAGCAAATATTGGACATATGAACTAACAATCATTCTTAGAGCATTGCAACAGGAAGTCCTTGAAGCTAAACACTTACACACATGTGACAACAAAACAAACTTGGTCATCTGGGTAATTTCTGGTGTGATTGGGTTCACGTATGTAACATTCAATGAAGGTGACACCACGCCCATATCATACAAATTATATTTGTATTCCAACGCCGAACAACATTTTGTCCCTTTGAAAAGAAATCTGACTGCTATAAAGATGGCTGTCATAAAAGAGAGACCTCTTGCCCAGGGTAAACCTAATATTGTCATTACCTCAATACCAACACTTGGGGCTGTTACCAAGGTGAGCGTCCTGAACACAAAAGCATTACATTCATGGTGGATCTAACGTCTCTGACAGCCACTGATGTTGATTATGTTTTTGATCCAAAACTCCAGATGCAAGAATTTATTGAACAATACTGGATCTTCATTTGCACTGATGGTCCAGCTCAACCAACAGTAGGTACCAACATTAATACTCTGCTGCTTGCACAGGAGCGAGTAGGGTAATGAGGGATGGTACCTTCCTCCCTCAACATACCTACACACAAACCTTAGGGGTCAGCACAGCACAACTTACATAGCTTAAGACTCTGCTTTTAGCACTGGAACACACAGATCCTGAACTTTACACATTGTTTGATTTGTACTACAGTGTCCAGTACTTCAAAGAATATCTGTACTATTGGTGCTAAATCGGTTCATAGATTCCAAAGGAAATAATACAAACACAATTTTTTGTGGGGGGGAGTAGCAGATCATAAAGATGAGCTACTAAAGGCACATGTAGTTCATACATTGGGTCACCAACATGTTGGAGTACACATTGTAGGAAACACTTTGGCTGATGAGGCAGTCAAATCAGCAGTAATCACAGCTTTTGTTGCTGTGATTACTCGTTCTCACATGAGACTGGCTGATAATACACTGGCTACTATGAAGGCTTCAGCTGATAGCAAGCCCTTAAGAAAGGCATATCCTGCCAAATAGTCCTACTACCCAAAACATTGCATTTGCAACAATACCAAGGATAGATGATTATGGGGGTCATTCCGACCCTGGCGGTAAATACCGCCAGGGCCGGGGACCGCGGGAGCACCGCCAACAGGCTGGCGGTGCTCCCTAGGGCATTCTGACCGCGGCGGTTCGGCCGCGGTCAGAAGAGGAAAACCGGCGGTCTCCCGCCGGTTTTCCGCTGCCCTGGGAATCCCCCATGGCCATGGGGGATTCCGACCCCCTCACCGCCATCCTGTTCCTGGCGGTTCCGCCCGCCAGGAACAGGATGGCGGTGAGGGGTGTCGTGGGGCCCCTGGAGGCCCCTGCAGTGCCCATGCCAATGGCATGGGCACTGCAGGGGCCCCCGTAAGAGGGCCCCACTTTGTATTTCAGTGTCTGCATTGCAGACACTGAAATACGCGACGGGTGCCACTGCACCCGTCGCACACCCTCCACTCCGCCGGCTCCATTCGGAGCCGGCCTCCTCATGGAGGGCTGTTTCCCACTGGGCTGGCGGGCGGCCTTTTGGCGGTCGCACGCCAGCCCAGTGGGAAACCCAGAATGACCGCTGCGGTCTTTTGACCGCGGTACGGTCTTCTGGCGGTTCCCTCCAGGCGGGCGGCTCCCGCCTCCGGCCGGGGTCAGAATGACCCCCTATGTGTTCTCCAACAAAGACCAGAGATCAGATCTCCGAAAGGCAGTGCATGAGGGGGGGGGGTTGCTTCTGCCCATGCAAGTTTGGTGGCTAATATTTCATTATTTCAAGAAATGCTACTGGTGGCATATATAAACAGACTAAACAGTATGTCCTTCGTTATGACGTCTGCAAACTTACTAAAGGGTCCATCATCAAGCTCCCACTGCAGACACCTTTCTTGGTTTCCTGCAAATCACTTCCATGTGTGTACCCGGGCCACTGTGGTCCTTTACAACCTGATGGTGCATATAAATACTGCTTAGTCTCTGTTGACTCATGTTCCACACTCCCATAGGTATAGCCACAATGATCCACAGATGCTCAAACTGTTATCAAAGATTTGCAAGTCTTCATCGGGACATATACTTGTGCAGCATTCCACTCAGTCCAGGGAACTACCTTTGCCTCCAGGGCAGTCAGGGACACCCTGGTGACATTGGGTGTTCAATTGCATTTCTTGTCTCCATATCAACCCAAGAGAAATGTGATTGTGGAGTAGAAAAGCTGAGACTTAAAGCAATCCTTAACAGTAAGAGTTAACTGTCATTTTACCACCACTGCCTGGTTCTAAAGAAAACTGTTTCTTTTAATTTCACAATGTCAAGCTACACCATGTGGCCAGTCCTATATAGTAGACCACAAGGACTCCTGGGTAGGTCCAGTACCCCTTTCACCATCAATTAGGATGTGCCTCTACAATGATTAAATAATGATGAAGACCTTCCCTGAGCTTGGGGAGGGTGGAAAATGATCTTTCATTGGTTCCTGTCACATCATCCCTGTCCACATCATTGACAATGAATGTTCAAAATTCTAATTTATTTTACTGAAATTGGACACATATGAATGGAATCATTTACTACAAACCACCATGAGATACATCTTCCAGTTCTCTTTCACCTGCACCAGCGCCAGTATTTGTAAGAGCTGGCTTCTGGTTATCAATTACTCATTTTCAATTTCTTCAGTGTCTTCAGCAGTACCTGCATGAAGAGCACATAAGATTTTCAACAGGCTTTAAAATGGCTATTTGACTTTTCATGGTATCGTCTGTGGGTATTTCTGACTTTGCTTGCCTTCCTTCCTTGGATTGGTGTGGCCATTGTTTTCTTTTTGCTGATAAGTTGTGACTACAGTTCTAAATGTGCTGCTGTTGAACTGATAGCTGAGGTTTTAAAACCTTACCTATTCTCACATAAGGTCTGAAGAGACTTGGCCCTTGTGAATATTTCAGCTATTCCAATACATGATGGGATTGTTTTGGATAAAATACTTTTAGATATTTGGGCCTTACGGAAATGATAAGATTTCCATATGTATTCAAAGTTTCAATGAACAATATTACCACACCAGGTGTTGTTTCCGCTGATTGGGATATAAAAACGGTGTATTCTATCCTTTCTGTGCTTGAATATTACACTGTATTTGAAAGTGAAGGTGTTTATCAAACAACTGCAAATTATGAGGAAATGTTTTGTTACAATCATTACAGACATTATGATTTGCAGGAAGCCAGCACCCTGAGAACAGTTTATAATTGCACATAATGTAAACAAGGTCCGACCCCACCGGTGGAAAGTACAGAAAGATATATAGAAAAGTTTTCATATTTTACTAGGCATGATGTAAAAAATGCAGAGTCTTATTATTTTGAATTTCCTCCTTATAATTTGCCAAACATTATGGCCCTCATTACAACCCTGGCAATTGGTGACCCTGGCGATTGGTGTTCATGTGGCGGTAATACTGCGAACAGGCTGGCGGTAACTATTGCCAAATTATGACCATGGTGGAAAGATCTCCAAAAGACAGCCAATGTACCACACCAACTGACAGGGCGGAAACAACAGCCACCGCGGCGGTAGCCGCCTACAGCCAGGTGGAAGACAATGTTTGGTCCACCATATTAAGACCTTGGAAACCACCACCTTTTCTGGGGCGGTAGTAATGACATCAAAAGCCTGGTGAAACTGACTCACCATTGGAGACACAGGGAACAATCATGCAACCATGAAGCCTGAACTGCATGTCTTCCCCAGGATCATCTACGTTCTGCTCCACCACGCCGGCGAAGATGACAACAGTGAGTACAGCCGCCTAGGACAAAAGGGAGGGAAGGAGGAAAACGAGAGTGACACACACACAAATGACACCCCTCCCAACACCATGCACACAGCTGCATTACAAAAACAATGTTACCCCGTAACTCGGATGAATAATGCAAGGACAAAACGACTTTGCAAAAGTGATGTAATGAGATCAACACAGCATGAAAAAAAAGTTAGGCAAGATAATAGATATATACATATGTACAGAAAAAGGGACACAGCCCAGTCCACAATGTTCGTAGGCCACATGGCCACAGGCCGAAGTCCAAGGCCACACATGTCACCTGCTTCAACACGGAGAGAACACTGCAGGGGCATCAGTTGGTAAATAGGCGGGCACCTCAGGGGGGTGGGAGTCAGTGGGCACCTCAGCCGGGAGATGTAACAAGACCACTGGTTCTGGAAGAGGCAATATGCCCTGTGCTTGGTACTGTGGAGTGCAAGGTCACAGTCTCTTATGTGGGTGTCTTACCCACTGGTTCTGGAGGGGGCATTGTGTCCTGTGTCTCTTGATCCTGGGGAGTGTTGGGCATGTGGGTGTCTTACCAATTGGTTCTGGAGGGGGCATTGTGCCCTGTGCTTGGTCCTGTGGAGTGCAAGGTCACAGTCTCTCATGTGGGTGTCTTACCCACTGTTTCTGGAGAGGGCATCGTGCCCTGTGTTTTTGATCCTCAGAAGTGCAAGGTCACAGTCTTTCAGGTGGGTGTCATACTCACTGGATGTGCAGGGAGCAGGCTGCACAGCAGCCCATGGAGGCAGGATTACATACCGTCCACCGGCGGTGCCGGCTGCTCAGTGATGCTGCTGTAGGTGGCGGGAGGCTCCTGCCTATCCCCTGGAACCTCGGACAGCTGCTCAGTGGAGGTGGTGGTGCTGCTTGGGGGAGGCTCCTGCCCATCCCCTGCAGCTTCAGATGGCTGCACAACCATGGTTAGTCGTGGGGCCTCCGTCACAGTTCCTGCCCCAGGCCCCTTGGTCATCCTGCCTATTGGTGCAGGCTCCTTGCTCTTCCTGGAAGCTGGGGCACACTCCTCTCCCTTCTTGGCTTCTGGTGCAGGTGCCTTTGTCTTCCTGGCAGCTGGGGCAGGCTCCTTTCTCTTCTTGGCTGCTGGGGCAGGCTCCTTGGTCTTTCAGGCAGCTGAGGCAGGCTCCTTTCCCTTCCTGCCTGCTGGGGCAGGCTCCTTGGTATTTCTGGCAGCTGGGACAGGCTCCTTTCCCTTGAGACTGCCTGGGGCATGCTCCTTCACCTTCAGGGCATGTGGCCTGGATCAGTTTCCACCACAAATGGGTGTGGTGACGACTGGGCCTGTGGACTGTGTGGCTGAGGTGCTTGGCTGGGTTCTTCCAAACCTGCCCATACGTGCAGGACAGGGGGAGGGGTAGGGAAGAGGTCAATGGTGGATAGGAACAGTTATTTGGGACATTGGGTAGGGAAAAGGGGGAAGGAATGGGAGTGGGGCAAGAGGGAGTGGTTGATTGAGCTGTCTACTGCTTTTGGGTGCAGGTGCATGGCCTGTATGCTTTTGTGAGGTGGATGGCTATTGGGTGTCTGAGTGCTTGTGTTTGTGTACCTTAGGAGTGGGGGACAGACACAGTGGGAGGGGATACAGCAGACGTGTGCATGGCTGTTGTGGAGGTGTCTGCCAGTGAGATGTGTGTTCTGCTTGGTGTGGTGATGATGCTGGTAGGTGATGATGATGTAGTGCATGCAGGTGTGAGTGTAGATGGAACTGGGAGGGAGGTGGACGAGGAGGAGGAGGGGGAGACATTGAAAATGGTGGATGTTGGTGTGTCTGAATCTGGATGGTATTTGTGTGAGTGCCTGTGGGGTGAAGTGTGGTGCTTGTGTTTGCATGTACCACTCTTGTGTGTTGTCCTGTGTGCATGCTCGTCTGGCTGTGAGCTTGAGATGGGTTGGGGTTGAGGAGAATTGGACTGGGAAGAGGAAGTTGGAGGGGGGGAGGGTAGAAACAGGGTCAATGGATGCCTTCAGAGAGGAGGCCAGAGCCTGGATCGATCTCTGTTGGGCCGCCAATCCAGTATGAATGCCCTCCAGGAATACATTAGTCTGTTTCATCTGGGCTGCCAGCCCCTAGATGGCATTCACAATGGTTGACTGCCCCACAGAAGTGGATCTAAGGAGGTCAATAGCCTCCTCACTCAGGGCAGTAGGGCTAACTGGGGCAGGTTCTGAGGTGCCGGGGTCAAGGACATGCCCACATTCCTGGGTGAGCGGGCATGGGCAACTCGATGAGGGGCTTCTGGGAGGGCAGTGCTGGTACGGGGTTGGTGGATGTACCTGTACCTGGAGTGGTCACAGAAGTCCCCGACACCACCAGGGAGATTCCATCGGAAGAGGTATCTGTGTCAGAACTGTCCGCTGTGGTCTCTGCCGTGGTGCTCTCCTCACCCTCCTCCCCACTGGTCCCCTCAGCGTTGGTGGACTCTGCCTCCTGGGTTCTGTGGTATACAGCTCCCTCCGTCGCCGGTGCCTCTGCTCCTCCACCAGTTGATGCTAATGCACAGGATGACAAAACAAAAAGAGGGGGAGAGAGACAAAGGATACACCTGGTCAATGGCTGCACCAACACCACTGTTGGCGTGCACAGCACCCTCACACACAGGAAACAGGCCTAGTCAATATGCCATAGCACTAGCAGAGAAATAGCTTGCCACCAAGGCATGAGGAGGGGCCCTCACTGCCAAATGCAGCACACCTAGGACCCACACAGCCCTGACCAGTAGTGGATGCCTATGAGCTAGATAGTAGGATTATCCCCTCAGAACCCTAGCCACCAGGGGACTTACGCTGCAATGTCAGGCCTGGGCTAGGGGCACCAACTGACACACATCCCCTACCCGCATACCACCCTACCACGCGTAAGTTGTAATGATGGGCACTCTACTCACCCCCTTTTGGCTACTGTGATGCCCTCAAGTGCCCATCCAGCTCTGGATAGGCTACCGCTGTGGATGTGTGCCATCAGGGGGGTCAGGGTTCAACGGGCACCCCTTCCTCATTGGGAGGCCATCCCCAGCTGGGCCTCCACCATCTTCCGTGCCCCGTGTCTCAGGTCCTCCCACCGCTTGCGACAGTGGGTGCTCCGACTGTCATAGACCCCCAGGGTCCACACGTCCTTGGGGATGGCACACCAAATACCCTTCTTTTGATGTGCTCTGACCTGCAGAGGCAATACACACAGGAAAATAAAAGTAGACATACAGTCCTGCCTGTTACACTTATGGCTCACCATACCCCTTCACATCACCATTTACACACACATGGCCCAGCACACAACCTATATGCTGCCCAGAGGACATCCACCCCTCCCCTTACACTAGGCCTTCACACACACCACTCCATGCATTCCTGCCGCATGCATCGTGCCCACAGTGTACGCACCTGTTGGTCTGGAGGCCCATACAATAGTCCATACTGGGGTAGGACCCCAGCCACGAGTCTCTCCAACTCCTCCAAAGTGAAGGCTGGGGCCCTTTCCCTAGTCACACGGGCCATGATAGGTTTCAGACACAGCTCACAGCAGCACATGCAGTGTAGGTCCTCTCCTGTGGAAGATCAGGTAGCAAGTGAGGGTTCAGATAGAAAATTGCAGTCACGTCGGCAGTGGTGCATACCATCACTACCAGTGTAAATCAGCATTGGCCACTGTAACCCATAGGGTCCAATGTTAACCAATGATTTTGAATTGCTTGGCGGTTCCCGACCGCCTCTCGCAACGACGCACAACGTCAACAGAAATACATCACTTCCACCTTTCACTCCACACAGGACAGGCGGACACCATTTCAGGGGAGGGGCAGGCCCAGGAAAATTGTTGCGTCACTGGTGAAATTAGGAGATACTAGACAAATCACACTGACCCATTACAAGTTAACAGCATGCAAAGTTCTGTTGTAGCTCCATTGTTCAGTTTGTGACTGGCTCCTCACTCTTTTGCCCCTTAGATTCCTACCACTGCGGATGAATAGGAGGTGGAAACAAACCCCCATATACAGACCCCTGGTGGACTTGGCAACATTGGTGGACAGGCACATAATACTCACCTATAGACTTGAGAGGGCCACAATCACAGAGCTGTGTGCCCAATTGGAGTCTGACCTGATATCTGCTATCCGTCATCCCACCAGGATCCCCCCTTTTGCGCAAGTTCTATCAGTGCTCAATTTTCTGGCAACTGGTTCTTTAAAAATGACAGTGGTCTTGAAAGCAGGAGTGTCACAGCCAATGCTCTCAATAGTGCTGACAAAAGTGTTGTCTGCCCTGATTAAAACACATGTGCAGCTACATTGTTTTTCCCCAGGTTGAAGCTTTGGCCACAGTGAAGGCCGAGTTCTATGCAATGGGACATATGCCCAACATAATTGGGGCAATTAATGGAACACATATTGCATTTGTCCCCCCGTCAGAATGAACAGGTGTTCAGAAATCGGAAGAGTTTCCACTCTATGAATGTACAGATGGTGTGCTTGGCGGACCAGTACATTGCCCATCTCAATGCTAAGTAGCCTGGGTTGGTGCATGATGCCTTTGTCCTGAGGAATAGCAGCATCACAAATGTGATGGGCCGAGTACAGAGGCACAGGGTGTGGCTAATAGGTGAGCTCTGGTCCCCACCCAGTATATATTGGTGTATGGGTATGGTGTGGGCCATATGGGATAGTGTGAGGCTAAATGTTGTCCCTCAATATTTCAGGTGACTCTGGTACCCCAACCTCTCATTGCTGCTGACCCATGCTAGGAATCTCAGGACAAGGGCTGAAGAACATTATAATGAGGCCCATGGGCGAGCCAGAAGGATAATTGAAAGGACTTTTGGTCTCCTGAAGGCCAGGTTCCGGTGCCTCCTTCTGATAGGTGGACCCCTGTGTTACTCACCCAAGAAGGTCTGCCAGATAGTGGTGGCATGCTGCATGTTGCATAACCTGGCCCTCAGAAGCCATGTCCCATTCCTGCAGGAGGAGGAAGCTGGAGATCCCCGTGTGCCAGCAGTGGACCCGGTGGACAGTGAGGGTGAGGATGCAGAGGATGGGGACGAGGACAACAGAACATCAGTGACCAGACAAAATTTCCAAATGAAATTTGATTGAATTTCTGTGGCACTGGTATGCTGATATTTCCCACTTCATGCCCACTTATTGTTCCCTCTGGCAATTCATTTTGCAGATGTTGGTGACCTTATGTATAATCCTGGTGTGATCACTGCAGCCAGCTACAGGACATTAGCCTATTCTCATTTTCTGTTCAGTTGAATTGCAATGTTTGTACCTGTTTCAATAAATAAATAATTGAAAAACATGACATACTCCATTTTTTTTTCTCCAAGGGTGTTTATTGAACTGCTAAAATACTGAAGGGCAAGTGCAAGGGGATGGTTGATGATGGAGAAAAGTCCAGGATATTGTTCCAGTCTGTTTGTAGCACAGGTGCACTGTCCAAGGGGACACAGGAAGGAGAGCAATGGCAGTTCAAGGTGGATAGGGTGACTGAGTGGGACACAAGGATGACAATCAGGAAAGTTTCATTTCCTGGCGGGGGTCTTGGCAAGTGTCTCTGGCTTCTGTCTGGATTGCAGGGAATGTTTGTGGAGTGGTTCATATTCTGCAGGGGGAGGGGTCCTGGTGGCCTGTGAGTTCTTTGGTGGGGCCTCCTGGCCACTAGCGGCACTGGAGGTGGAAGAGTGTTCAGATGTCTGGCTAGTGGCAGGGGCCCGCTGTTGCATGACTGTCTCCCTCATAATGTTGGCCATGTTTGCCAGCACCCATGCTATGGAGATCAGGGTGTTGTTGATGGCCTGCAAGTCCTCCCTGATGCCCTGGTACTGTCCCTCCTGCAGTCGCCTGTTCTTCTGCACATTGTCCAGGATCTGGCCATCGTGTCCTGGGGATGTTGATAGGCTCCCTGGATCTCTGCAAGTGCCTCCTGGAGAGTTGGTTCCCTGGGCTTGTCCTCCTCCTGGTGCACAGCAGTCCTCCCAGTGTCCCTGGTGGCCTGTGCCGCTGTCCTCTGAACAGTGTGCTCACTGCCACTGACCCCAGGTCCCTGATTGTCTTGGATATGAATTGTTCCCTGGGGTCCCTGTAGAGGTGGACACACTGCTGATTGATGTGTCCTGGTGACAGAGGTGTGGGTACGCTGGGTGGGTGCTGTGGTGGTGTTTCCTGATTGGAGAGGCTCTGTGGTGGTGTGTGACTGGGCCTGGGAAACAGGCTGTCCAGAGGTCCCCGATAGGCCAGGTAGGTCATCCAGATCCTGAGGACCAGAGCTGCTGTCATCAATGTGGGCCTCTTCATTTGGGGGGCTGACATTGCTGGCACCTCCTCTCCGCTGACATTGGCTGGGATACCTGTGTGGATGTAAATGATGTGTTATGGTTTCTGTGTCTGACATATTGTACATCCGTGGCTTGCCCTCTGTGGTTGTATTTGACCTGGCAGCTTTCAATTGTGCATGTTAGTGTATGGTAGGATTGTTAGTTCTCCATGATGTGCATGCTTTAGTGATGAGTATCCATGCAGGGCTGTGAGTGGTGTCCCTGCATTGGTAGAGCATGCAGGGCTTGGCATTGGGATAAGAGAGATATGATGGTGGGGTGTGTGGGAAGTGGTGAAGGGATGGGAGTGAGGGTGGGGGTATGTGATGGCATGCAGGTAGGGGGATAGTAGTAGTAGAGAGTTGACTTACCAAAGTCCAGTCCTCCTCCTACTCTAGCCAGCCCCTCAGGATGAAGGATTGCCAAGACTTACTACTCCCATGCTGTGAGTTGTGAGGGAGGTGGTGGTGGTCCACTGCCAGTCCTCTGTACAGCAAGCTGGTATCTTGCTGCAAAGGAACATACCTTCCCCCATAGGTTATTCCACCTCTTCCTGATGTCATCCCTAGTTCTTGGGTGTGGTCCCATGGTGTTGACCCTGTCCATGATTCTCTGCCATAGCTCCATCGTCCTAGCTATAGATATCTGCTGCACCTGTGCTCCAAATAGCTGTGGCTCTACCCTGATGGTTTCCTCCACCATGACCTTTAGCTCCTCCTCTGTGAAGCGGGGGTGTCTTTGTGGTGCCATGGTTGTTGTGTGAGGTGTGTAGGTGAGGGTGTGTTGGGTAATGTGTTGGGTTGTGTGATGTGGGGTGCGTGAGTGGTGTATAGGTATGGATAGTGTGTGGCTCTGGTTGTGTCAGTGGTTTTGGTGTCAATCCCCTAGCAGTAATTGTTGTTTGTAAAGGGTTGTGGGTAATGTGTGTGTGTGTTTTATAGTGGTGTGGGTGTGGTGTGTGTATGGGTGTCTGGTGTGTTCGTTGGCGTAACATGTGGGTTTTGATACCACAAGACCTTTGGAGAGGCATATGTGTGTCTGTGGCTGAATACCCAAGGATTGATATGTGTGTGTCAAAATATGGTGAACGGATATCCGCCGCAGTGGCTGTAAGTTGGCAGCAGTGGGCGTGGCGGTAAGTGGGATTTACCGCTAATGTCATAATGAGGGCCTTTGTCAGCTGTTAACAAATTGTTTTATTCTGATTTCCTTGTTTCCCAATTGGCTATAGAAGGCTATAAACATTAATTGAAGTCAATTGACTTAAAAAGTGTGCAGAAAACGTGGGGTTGGCAAATATACGGTAGCAGAGCTTTATTTAGAGCATGCCTTTTTCTGTTACAAATTATATTTCTCAGTATTAACAAATTATGTTTCTCTTTCCTTGTCACTATTAGAATTGAGTTGTGTTTCGTCTCTCTAATAATCTCAATTCATGCCTCTATGTAGAATGCAGTTGCTTCAATAAATGTATTGAACCAAATCCTGCCTTCCATTTGTCTTTGCATGTATGAGACTTAGGAAACTGTGACCGCTAAGATCTAAATCAGGCCCTTAGTCCATTATAAGACCACTCCCTCTTCTTCCTCTATTTCTTCCTCATCTTCTGTCTTATCTTCCTCTTGCTCTTCTGCTGTAATCTTTAGCAAATGGACTTTCTCTCGTATTTGAGGGTTATCTGGTACTCCACCT
Organism: Pleurodeles waltl; assembly: GCF_031143425.1. Taxonomy (NCBI): domain Eukaryota; kingdom Metazoa; phylum Chordata; class Amphibia; order Caudata; family Salamandridae; genus Pleurodeles; species Pleurodeles waltl. The sequence continues at coordinate 292,715,361 of NC_090447.1, forward strand.
TCTTGGACCCCTTTGCCAACTTACACACCTTCCTACGATCTGCCATGCTGACACTCTCAATACTGCTCAAATCAAATTATGTTCTTTCAAAAATCACAGGTGCAAAACATTGAGGGAAGGAGTGAATTTTGAAAAAAAACATTAAATGACCTATGAAAAATATTAGAAGAATTTAAAAAGTCACACATTCAACATTTATGTTAGATTACACAAAGGTTTGTTGATTGTACCTGAAATCACACAGTGGTTCAGCAAAATACACAACCAGGATCCCACCACAGTATCTATGTACACAATGAGTTATTAGCTTAGAGGGATTAGAATATAAATCAAAAAAGATCCGCAGTGCTTGCCAGAGTTATCCACAAAAGTCACAAAAAAACCTGAGCTCAACTTTCTAGTACCTTTGCCACAGAGCGGGTAGAATTAACTTTAGAGGCAATGTGAAAAGTATTTATTCAGTAATGAAACATGAAATAACGTCAAAATCCAACACAAGAAAAATATCAAAACAACTTTAAAAATAAGGGACATTTTCATAAATAAAATGATACCAAAAAAAGCAAGATGGGAAACTGGAGTTTTAAAGTTTAAATTTAAAAATAGTGCCAAAAATACAATAATAACCAACTGCGGTCATCTACTTGTGCTTGGCCGGTGCTAGGACTAAAGTTATGGCTAATAATGATAGGGTGGGGGTAAGATAAAGGGACAAGATGAGCCCTGGCTAAAAGTATTACCTTTGCACTTTGAAACTCTTATGGAAGTTGAAAGTCTACAGAAGGACTATGCAAACGTCTGTAGCCAAGAAAGGGCTCACCAGTGACAGATTGCCAGTGAACAGTGTCTGAAGTTAGCAGGAAAACCTCTAAGCAGGAAAGGTTCAGAGTATACACCCAGGAAGTCTTTGACACCTATCAGATATTTTCTCTGGCTTCCCCCAGAGCACCTAACTATGTTCAGATTAGAAACATTTCAGGAACTTGAATTTCCTCAGCAGGGCAGGGATGCAGACTATAGCCAAAGAGGACTCAACATTTACAATTAATTTCCAGCATCAGAAGATTCCACTGAAATGGATTTGCTGCTGTTGGGGAACACATAGAGGGAGCTATGGGTATCTTTGGCCCAGAAGCAAAGCACCTTTTTTACATACGGTCTGTATGTTAGTCCTGGTCCACTATAGGTTCTCAAGTCAAAACTGTGATATTTCTAAGTCTCAGGTTTTAAAGTATGAGGAATACACTTTGAGACCAGTCTAAGGTCCTGGACCTTGGAAACAGAACTTAGAAGTCAAGACTCTCTCCAGCAGAGGCCATCAGCAGGGTTCACTGGACAGCTGGGAAAGCAGGAAAAAGGTATTTTGAAACGTGTTGTGTCTCTGTAGCTCAAACAGGCGTGCAGCCTATGACCTTTGGAGTCACTTCTGGTGTCCTGGGTGCAAGGAAAGAAGATCCAGACTACACGTCTTGTTAATGTGCCTCATGTCCAAAACAGTTCTTATTAGGGTGATGTTGGTGCCACATATATCCCTGGCACCAGTCTGTGGATGGAGGATAGTCCTGGCTACTCCCTAATCAATGGGTACATGTTGCCATATTTTTAGCATTTCTTGCATGCCGTACTGCACAAAATGTACAAAATGCAACAGTGCCCGCCTCTCTATAAAATCTTTCTTCCCCAGTGCAGAACTCCTATACCCACCCTAGAGGTGTGGCCAGGTACAATTGCAACCTGTCCTATGTGGTTACTCAAAACCAGTTCTAGGGGCAGCTCTTCTCTCAGTGCAATTGGTACCTGGCTGCCTACAGGGACAAAGGAGGGAGCAGGCCCTTGCATCAGTTACATCTGCCTGTGACAGCGTAAGCCTATTTAAAGATAAGCACATTTGTGGCATCTCTTACGCTGTCAGCCTGTCAGAGGAACGGAACACCTCCCATCACATTATAGACATTTGTCTCAACTCTGAAAGTGAGTTCACACATCATCAAGCTCCTATTCTGCTCCTGTGTGACAACTATAGCTTACGCAAATGGCCGTCCAGAGGCTTTAGGCAGGGTAAATGTAACTTTTCTAAAAGTGCTATTTCCAAAATATTTATTAAAGCATGACTTCACTATTGATTTGGCGTGCAATAAATACTTTAAAAAGTTGAAAGAGGAAATTTGTAGCTTCTTCTTAGCCAGCAATAACAATATGAACTCTTTATCATAATGATTACCTATAAAACAACCAACCCTGCTACAATGAAATTTGCATTAGAGCTGTTTTCACTGTAAGGACATGTTTAATATTAAACATTTACATGTCCTAATTTTAACTACCATGCACCCTGCCTTATGAACATTAAGGCATGCAATAGGATGACGTTTCAATATTTAAAAGGAGGGTTGTGGCTTGTCAAGTTATTTTTGGCTGATCAATTTTTCAGTTCATATCTGAAGAGCCAGACCTCAGAGGGAAAGCCTGTAGTCATGCTTCCATTGTCAATGCAGTAGTTGGCACAATGAGTGCTGCAGCCCACTGGTGACATTTACATTACAAGCCCTGGGTACATTTGATACCATAAATCAGGGACTTATAGGAAGTTAAACATGCCATAGAGGGGTATGCCAATTTCTTCATTTTGTAAGAAGGAGTACAGGCATTTACTCCTGGTTACTGGGATAAAGTGCATGGAGACCTACTGCCAGCAAAAACAGTCAAGGAAAAAATCTGACGGAATTACTCACAAAAGATGGTAATTTTCAACAGCTATTCTCTTTCACAGCATTTGTCTAGGACTGATAATCAGAGCATGGCTGAAGGTCACTTCTCTTCACTTTTCCTGTGCTTCCTTTGATCAAGTGTGGTTGTCACTGCAGACCCACATGACCTCTGACAAGATTCTCCTAGGGCAGAATCCCACTGAATATGGTCATATATATAGATTTTTATAGTATCTGATCATCAATATCATCAATATTATTTTATATTTATAAAACAAAACAATACTTGAAGACACTAAAGCATCAATAATACTGAAGCAATATGGCAATACATGCATCATCTCTATTCCTGTGTCAACTATATGCTCCTATAAACTAAAAATAATAAAAAAGGAATGTTTGTATTGTAAGAGATCATGATGGTATGACAGCATCAATAACAAAAAACAATAACATTTGTCAGCTTAGATATGAGGCAGACATGATACTGACACTTATGTGCATTTCAAAAGCTTCACACTTCCAAGTATAGGAGATAAACGTATCTGTGAGCAGGCACATAATGAAAATAGAAGAATTATAAAATGAACGTTTCACAGTGTCGACAACACTGACCAAGAGAATAATCACATTAGGTGGACAGTGCAACAACAGAAGGAAGTACTTTACCAGACAGGAGATAACGAGGTTCAAGAATAAAAAAAAAAAAACAGCAAACAGGCCTTTTCCATCTATGCATCAGGATTTGGAACATCAGCACCATCAGTGTTAAGCCTGAAGCAACCCTGTTGCACGTCATGGAGAAATTAAAGTTGCATCTCTCAAAGGAGTTGCACAAACCTTTTACCAGCCTCATTACAAATCTTCATGTTCTTGGGTTCCCACCTCTTCTCCAGTCTTGCATTGCTTTCCAGCTAGGTGTTTGCTGTATAAGTAGAATTACATAGACACATGCATGCATATATACATACATAACAGAAATGTTGATTGATGTTTGGTCCCTACGCATGCTTACTGCCACATCTAGTACCCAATGTATTTTATGCATGTTTGTTGACATTTAGTTAACCAACTTTCAACAGAAGTGCCTATTGGTAACAATGCTACCATACAGTAATCATGATTTCTGCATAACTAGCATATGTTCTGACAGGGCCACCCAAGGAAAGCGCACAAAGTTACCTAATGTCTTCTGTTACCTATGCTGCCTGCTGACACCCACGCATACATTCTTACTACTTGTCTAAAGTACACCTAATTTGTACCTTCAACCTTACTACTCTAAGCCTAGACTGTATCAGTATCAAAGTGAATCCTCAAAATCACCTATGTTGCATTCAATGGGCCTGATTCACAAAGGCATAACATAGACTTCTGGTTTAAGTTTAGACCAAAAGTCAAAGTTTATGATTTTCAGGTATTCACACAGGTAAGTTATGAGTAGTATCTTTAAATCCTCACTAGCTGCGGATCATCTTCATTGGGGCGGATCATGTGCACTCGGGCCAGATCATCTACTCTCAGGGAGGATCATCCACAGTCGGGCCGAATAAGGCAAAAATGGATACTGACACACCTGTGTAACTGCCTACCATTCCCCCAACCAGCTCTAGCTGAAACTCCTCAGTCCACACCTAAAACCAAGCTTGCTGCACACATAAAAGCAAATCTGACACAAACAAACCTTTTCAGACCTTTCAACATGTCGCTGAATGTGTTTGTTGGTTTGCTACTTGCTATGTGACAGAATTATTTGAGAAGGAGGAGGAGGGGGAGGGGAGTAGAAACCTCTTTGGGATGTCCAGCCAAGATGTCATGGCCAGATACAGTTTTTCCCCTGATATCATCTTAGAGATGGTTTGTGAGAGGGAGCAGGATCTTGACTCTGTGACCTGCTGCTCTCATGCCATCCCAGGCTATGTCAAGACCCTAGCCGCTCTCCATTTCTTTCCTATGTGGTCATTCCAGAGGGTCTCCGGTGACCTTGTGGGCATCTCCCAAGCAACCCAGTCCTGATGATTGCATCAGGTACTGAGCTGCATCAATAGGAGACCACATTCCCACATATGAATACACTGACCAGAAGGCAAAGGGTAGCTAGGGATTTCTACCTCATTTCCTGCTTCCTACGTGTGCTGGGTGCAGTTGATTGCACTCATGTGGCTCTTCAGCCACCTCACCACAATGCACGTATCTGCAACAGACTTCGCTGGCACTCCATCAACGTGAAGGGTTTCTGTGAAGCCAGTTGTAGCTTCACTAATGTGCATGCAGTGTTCCCAGGCAGTACCCATAACATCTACATATTTCACAGGTCAACTCCTGCCCCGTGGATGGCAGTGGGAAAATTTGGCAACATGTAGCTACTGGGTGAGTACCAAGCACAACACAAGTACGATATGTATAATTGTGTATTTACATGTGCATAAACATTAGACAACTCTAATCCTCATGCCACATACATGCCCCCAACAGAAACAGTATGTACCATTTCATATAGGTTGTACTCAACAGATGCATGAGGGACATTTACAAATATCACTATTTCTTTCCTCAGGGGATACTGTGTAGGAGGCTGGCCTGGTTTGTAGTGGGTACCTTACACCTTATACCAGGTCCAGTTATCTCTTATTAGTGAAATGTAGTAGTGTTCTAGCAGCTTAGGCTGATAGAGGGAGCTATAGCAGAGCAGCTTAGGCTGAACTACGAGACATGCAAAGCTCATGCAATTCCACATATAGTTACACAGTACATATACAAAAGTAAAGACAATACTCAGTGTTACCAAAAATAAATGTATTTTTTTGGGTGACACAATACCAAAAATATCTTACAGACAATACTCCTTCTGGAGGTAAGTATTATACACAATATATACACTAGGCAACTAAAATTAGACAAGTAAATAGTCATAGAACAATGCAAACAGTAGGAATTCCTATAGAATGCAATGGGAGAAAATAGGTCTAGGGGCAACACAAACCATATACTAAAAAAGTGGAATGTGAATCACGAATTCCCCCCTAGACAAGTGTAGTGTGTGCAGAATCGCTAGGATAGTAAGAATACAGTAAAGGTAAGTAAATTACCCCACCCCAGAGACCAGAAAAACAGGAGTAAAGTACTGCAAATTTCCTTAGGACACACTACACCTCGTTTTGGGGATTTTGCAGCAGCCAACCAAGTCTGCAAAGAACATCTGCTGGATGTTTGGATCTGAAGACCTGCAAAAGAAGGGGACCAAGTCCAGAAGACGAAAGATGTTCCAGGAAGGACAGGAGCCTCTGCCAACCCAGAAGAGGGTGCAAAAGAAGAGTCCCTGGTTAGGTGAAGACTGCAGAAATGCACCCTAGGAAGATGCCAGCAGGTTCCTGCATGGTGTGAAATATGATCCACGGCGTGAAGACTGTTGCAGATGAGATTTTGTGTTGGGAGGCGGCAACAAGCCCTGGCTATGTCAAAAGTGTGTTTTTCATCAAACTGGTGCTGAATGGACCCAGGAAGGACCTGGAGGCCTTAACTCTGTGTGAGGAGGAAGAGGAGACGCTCATCACTTTAGAGAGCCCTCAGAGTGCCAGCCAGCATCCCCAGAAGCTGCAAAATCTAGGTTCAAAGGAGATGCAAAACACAGTTGATGCAGCACAACAAAAGAAGGTCCCAAGCCACCGGAGAACAACTCAGTGAGTTGAGAGCTGCAGGGTGGAGTGCTGGGGACCTGGGCCAGGCTGTGGATTAAGGAATTTTGCAAAGAGTGCACAGAGACCTCAGGAGGTGAAGAAGACACAAAACATAGGGTACCGTCGTTCTCGGGGAAGGCAAGGTCTTACCTCCTCCAAATTGCATCAGCACAACCTCAGGACAGTCTCTGTTGATGATGTCTACCCTCTGTGTCCTTAGGAGCACGCTCATCACCGTGAGAGGAGTCCCAGGGTACCAGTGGTTGCCTTGAAAGGTGCCTGCTTGGAGCAGGGGAGTGACACTCCATGGGAGATTTCTTCGGTCCTTCTGGTGCAGGATGAAGACAGGGAGTCCCCAGAGCATGCACACCATGGAAACTGTTGCAGTTGCTGACTTGGAGCTGAGGTTGCTGAAGAAAAGTGTCTATTGTAGACACTTTGTTGCAGTTACAGCATTTCTTGGAGCAGGCTGCGGTTTATCCGAGGTCAGAGGATGCTGAAGTTGTTGCAGAGGATTCCCGAAGGAAACTTGCAAGTATAATCTCAAGAGAACCCAAAGGAGAGACCCTAATTAGCCCTGAGAAGTGGATTGGCTACCTTATCAGGTATGGACCTATCAGGAGGGGTCTCTGACGTCACTTGCTGGCACTGGCCACTCAGAGCCCTCCAGAGTGCCCCCACACCTTGCAAAGCAAGATGGCTGACGTCTGGGACACACTGGAGGAGCTCTGGGCACCACCCCTGGGGTGGTGATGGACAGGGGAGTGGTCACTCCCCTTTCCCTTGTCCAGTTTCCCACCAGAGCAGGGGAGAAGGGGTCCCTGAACTGGTGTAGACTGATTTATGAAAGGAGGGCACCATCTGTGCACTTCAAAGCTTTTCCAGAGGCTGGGGGAGGGTGTAACACCCTGCTCTCAGAGGAAATGCTTTGTTCTGCCTTCCTGGGACTGGGCTGCCCAGACCCCAGGAGGACAGAACCCTGTATGTGAGGTGGCAGCAGTTGTAGCTGCAGTGCAAGCCTCAGAGAGCTGGTCTGGCAGTACTGGGGGGGGTACATGGGGGAACCCCCTGGATGCATGGACTTGGCTTCCCAATACCAGATTTGGAATAGGGAACAATTCCATGATCTTAGACATGGTACATGGCCATACTCGGAGTTACCATTGTGAAGCTACATATAGGTATTAACCTATATGTAGTGCACACAGGTAATGGCGTCCCTGGACTCACAAAGTCCGGGGAAATTGCTCTGAACTATGTGGGGGCACCTTTGCTAGTGCAAGTGTGCCCTCACACTTAGTAACTTTGCACCTAACCATCAGCAAGTGAAGCTTAGACATATAGGTGACTTACAAGTTACTTAAGTGCAGTGAAAATGGCTGTGAAATAGTGTGTGCACTATTTCACACAGGCTGCAATGGCAGTCCTGTGTAAGGGTTTGTCTGAGCTCCCTATGGGTGGCAAAAGAAATGCTGCAGCCCCTATGGATCTCCTGGAACCCCAGTGCCCTGGGTACCTAGGTACCATATATTAGGGACTTATAAGGGGAGGTCCAGTGTGCCAATTGAAATTGGTAAACAAAGTCACTGGCCTACAGTGACAAATTTAAATGTAGAGAGAGCATAAGCACTGAGGTTCTGATTAGCAGAGGCTCAGTGACACAGTTAGGCACTACACAGGCATACATATTAGGCCACAAACTATGAGCACTGGGGTCCTGGCTAGCAGGATCCCAGTGAGACAGGCAAAACACACTGACATATAGGTTTTTATCTATGAGCACTGGGGTCCCAGCTAGCAGGGCCCCAGTGACACAGTAAAAACACACTGACACACACTCACAAACAGGCCAAAAGAGGGGGTAACCATGCTAGAAAGAGGCTACTTTCCTACTTACTGCAGATGCGCTCTCTCCTCATTGCCTCACACCATACATTTGTTCAACCACTGTACCTTAGCAGAGGCACAATAGGGCACACAGATGTATACGAGCCATCACTGAGGTAAATTTGGAGCTCCTGAAGTCAAGATTCATATGTGTTGACTGTACTGTGGGGGGTGCTGCTGTTCTCTCCTCAAGTTGTATGCAAGATTATAGTAGTCTGTTTGTTTTTGTTTTGTACAACATAGCATTAAATCATGGCTTACACATTCATCTGGACCCTCAGCCCGATCTGAATCTGGACAACTGGGTGACTGTACAAACCAGAGGACAGAGTATGCAGGTGCATGACCAGCAGGTTGACACTTTTTTCCCCTGAGCAACATGTGTCTTGGTCTTCATGTGATTTGTAGTTTGTTGTCAAAGATTATTGGTGGACTCCTAACACTCTGTCTACATATGCCATCTTGAGACTACTTTGTAAGCTATACATGATGTCTGTACACAACAGTTGTTCCCAAACATCAAAAGATTGGTCCTGCATTACGTCATATGCAGATGTCATGGGCTAGCATGGACAACGTCTCTTAGGGCTTCATTGTCTCTGGGAATCATATGTCTGCATGTTTGCGACCTCTATAGACAGTGTCACAAAGGGCTTTGCTTCACAATGGGCCTTGCCTATTGGGGTGAATGTGCTACATCAGAGGGTGAGTACCTGTCACCAATGGGGATTTCCTGCTATGAGATTTCACAGTGCAGTGATTGTTCCCCATGTGCAATGATTGAGGGAACTCTGCCACTAGTGCACAGGTTGTGGACATGGCCGTCCTTGCCAGAGGGGTTGTTAGGCTTTTATCAGCGGGGATAGTGGGTAGGGGGCAGGCCTCTTTACTGTGTTTTGGTTCAGAACTGGCACAGCAATGTGTGCCCCCATTTTCAAATGAGCAATCCCTCATGATACACACACTTGTGATTACTGTTTCTATATTGGGGCTGGTGTGACAAACTTGCCAGTGCTGCTATGGCTTCCCAGCACTGGCTCTTGGCACTATGGGACTCATTACAAGTTTGGCCAAACTTGTTCCTTAATCAGGTCGCCTGTGCGGCCTGAACACCACTGGCCCTATTAAGAGTTCACCGCAGGGCCAGTTGGCGGAAACAGCATTTCTGCCCACCGGACCTGTGGTGATCAGGGCCCTAACATTGACACTGGCTCCTAATGGAGCCAGTGCCAATGTGGTGGTGCGCAGGTGCAGCAGCAACCGTTGTGCATTCCACTGTCCATAATTCAGGCAGTGGAATGCGTGACGGGGCTTTGCATGGGGGCCCCTACAGTGCCCATGCCAGGTGCATGGGCAGTGCAAGGGCCCCCAGGGGCCTCCGACATCCCCATTCCACCAGCTTTTCCATGGTTGTGTAACCGCCATGGAAAGGCTGGCAGTATGGCGACTGGTAATCCCCAGCTGCCCTGGTGGATTATAACCACTGGGACCGCCGGGACTGCCTGGCTGCAGGCTGGCGACAGCCTGGCGGTGTCGGCGGTCGGACCATGATGGCTCTGCCACGATCATAATGTGGCGGTCCAACCACCATGACGCTCGGTGGTCCGACCGCCAACATGGGTCTTGCTGTCTGAAGACCACCAGACTCATAATGAGGCCCTATGTGTCCAGGGATTGACATCACTACCTGCACCTAGTTTGGTGCAGGTAGTGACCAAACTAGTAGTCTTCTTAGATGTAAGCAAGATATGTTGACCACATGTACCATAGTGCAATGCAAAGGGCCAAACTGTGCTGGGAAATGCTGTAGTAGAGTGAATTTCCAAGACATTCCCTTCCACCTTAGTAGTCCTGTCCTTCCTATGGATTTGCATATGTCACACTTGTCTTTTTTTTACTCAGCTCTGATTACAGATTCTCCGATCCCCATAATGTGCCTCTGCCCCACATGCGGATCCTAAGCTCTGTGTGCGAGCATATGCTCCAGGTGTGGATAATCTGCCCTCAGGCGTAGAATCAGGAGACAGGCAGGAACCCAATGATATTCAACAGGAAATGACACAGAGGAAATGCAAGGCAGGAAGTTCATGACATGAAGTTGCAGGCAGCCGTTTTCTTGTAATTTTAAGTCACCCTCACCTACAGACAGGATCCTTTGCCATCCTGGTGCTCTGTATGCCCCCAACATGGCTGAGGGAGTTGATGAGAGGGCACCCCCCTTCAGTGAGGCAGAATTGGACATTTTAGCAGGGGGTGCTAGACAATTACCCTCATGTTTATGGGGTGCAGAGGACCAGCTGAGCAATGCAGCATGTGCCCAAAAGTTGGAGGACATTGTGCAGCGCTGCAGTACAGTGGTCGTCTACCACTGGCGCACTAGGACATGACCCAAGCGCTGGGAGGACCTGAAATGTTGGGCCTGACTAAGGACACAAGAACCATTGAGACAGTCCTGTCAGTCCCACGTGCACCAGCCCCACCTCATGCCACTGTACAGGAGGGTCCTAGGCACAGCCTGGCCAACCCTCCAAGCCCAGCTGGAAGAGTTCAAGCTGAAGAGACTTAGTAAGCGCATGGGCTGCATACTGTGTCTAGTAGCATGGTGTGAGTGGTGACTGATCTATACCAATATGTATCACATCATCATGTACACATTCTGAGCAATTGTTGCAGCAGTCATAAGGCCAATACCCCATGGAATCACATTGGAAGCACCAACCAAAGTGCATCCTGGCACTTGTAGTGTCCAGAACACTACAGGGGAAATAACCATCATTCTTGCACTTATATGAAGAAATGCAATGCCAACTACATGACTGGTGAAGCAAGAGCCTTATCACTGCTGCGTGCAATGGCAAATGGATGGTCCAGACACTGTCTAGTGTGGTGTCAAGAGGTTATGTTTCTTCTGTCAAATGCTGTAACATGTATGGTTTCTGTATCTCTCTCATATCTCTTTTCACATAATCCCAGCAATTGCCGCAGCAGTCATAAGGGCAATGCCCCATAGGATCACATTGGAAGCACTGACCAAAGTGCATCTTGGGAGTTGTAGTGTCCAGAACACTACAGGGGAAACAGCCATAACTCTTGCATTTATATGAAGAAATGTAATGCCAACACCATGACTGGTGAAGCAAGGGCCTTATCACTGCTCTGTGCAATGGCAAAGGGATGGTCCAGGCACTGTCCATTGTGGGGTCAAGAGGTTTTATTTCTTGTGTTGGATGCGTGCCTTTGTTGTGTGTTTCATCAGTGTAAAGTATTAGTTCATGTATCCTGGAGTAATGTCTGACTTTGGAATACTTGTCTCACACAAAATGGTTCCAAGATTTCCAAGGTTAAACAAATGCACGTCTTCACAGCAGTGGCTCTTATGTCTTATGTAACATCTAGCTAGCTGAGCCAACTTTGCACATGTGCTAACTGGCGTACAGCACCAACAAGCAGACTAGACCTGCCAAATCTGGCAAATGCCATGGGGATTTGGCTGATACTTTCAGGGATATTCCAATACATGTACTAACAACTTAGCAAAGGTAAGAAGCAAGGGTTGATTTTTACATGTACACCCATTCATGCATTTATGTTGAATCAGACCATGTTACACAGCAAATAACATGCAATAGTTTGGGACTTTCAAGTCTGCACTTGACAGGGTGATCATAGACACATGCTTTGGGGCAGACAGCTTCATCCAGACTGTGTCCCATCTCCACTTGTAGACTGAGTTGTGAAGATGACTAGGTAGTGAGGACAGGAAACCCTTGGCCCAAATTACTTAGGTAAATTTGAAATTCTATCCAATTTTTCACACATGCTGCTTTTACGGCCCTTTGGAATCTGGCCTAGATTTTGAAATCTTGCTTAACGTTAGGCTTTGTCACTATATAGAAGGGTATACCACCCACATTTGTGACAGATGTCAATGTGTGAGTTATGTCTGGACTTCTCAGTGATAGTATATGTACATTTGGGATCTGAGTCACTTGGAATTGGTGAGTGAGATTAAAGAAAAACAAAGACAGCACTTGCTTCTTGTACTCATGATCTATACCTTGATTTGGAAAACAACTACATAATGCTCTCACTTCTATTTCAGTGGAACTGGCTGGCCAGTAAGACCTAGGAGAGGCCCGGTAACTGAGAAGAGCTTCCTGAGGACATCGCCTGGCACAACCTCTTTCATCTACAGAAGCGGAGGAGGAGAAGGCAGGACAAGGAATCTCTACAGGCAGGGGGAGTGCGCCCACCTGGTCAGACTCAGCAGTCAATGACTGAGTGGAGGCTGTGAAAACTGTAGGGGGGGCTTTGAACTGGACACCTGTGGCCGGGGGAGGATGTTGTCTCTCCCCTGGAAACTGGCGAACATGACCTCTAAGAGGTCTCCCCAGAGAGGGAGGTTTTTATACCTGGGCCTGTCTTTGACCCTTCCCTACAACATGGAGCCCCAAGTCCATCCACCCAGGTGGCACCCAGCTGCCACTATTCCCCTTCAAAGTGCCTGCCTCAGTCCCACAAGGAGCTCCCATGTCCCTGACACCCCACATCCCTTATGTTCCACCCAAAGCCTTTCCTAGTTTTCACCCCTGTGGCTGCATCCTACAGCAGATCCTTGAGGAACTGCATTGGTCTCAAAAGGAGACTGCTTGTACCTTTGCTGCCATCAATGCCTCCTTCACTTCCTTGGGTGCAGCCATGATGGCTTCTCTGTCCAAGTTTTCATCCCATACCACTCTCCATATGTCTCTCTGTTGGTCCTCCAACTCTGTTCACCCATATCCCTCTTAACCCAAGTGTGCCAGTCAGCCAGGAAGAGGCCACCACTGTAGAGAATCCAATTGTCAGTGAAAAAGAGGATGCCCAGAATAACATTTGACTGGACATTACGCTTTGACTGGACTTTTCCTTTGCCCCTTGTACATAGGCTGATTTCTTTGATGTTTCCTCCTGTGTTTTTATTCAACTCCCTCTTTGTTCCCTGCTCTATGAAGAGTATTATTTGATTTTGTTTCTCCCTTCCCAATGGATGGTTATTGTTTACCTGACCATGATATTTATATATAAAAAAAGGAAACAAAAACAGTGTGTCATGTAGTTCATTGTCTGTGCTGGAACCAAAGTATTGAAGTATAAGTCTGGAGTTGGTTAGCTAGGACATGCACATGACACAACTGTACACAGATGGTTCTAGTGATGAATATGTCCTATCCACGTTGTTGACAAATAAATGGCCTACAACCACATGAAGCATTTGACCATCATCAAATAATGGCCAACTCACTGTAAATGTGAAATATTTCTTTTATTTACATATTACTGTGAGAAGATATGTTACAGTACTTATGGGGGATCTCGCTTGCGTCGTCTCAGTTTTGGTGGTGAGGATCGTTGTGATGTGGCATGTTTGTGGGGTTGTAGGTGGGTGTGGTTCCTGTACAGTGTAGGTACCTGCCTTGACAGGGGTTGGTGTTCCCTATACAGTGTGGGGGTCTTCCTGGAAAGGGGGTATCGGGCCTTGTACAGTGTGGGGTCTGCTTGGACAGGGGGAGTTTTTCCCTGTACAGTGTGGGGGTCTGTCTGGACAGGGGGTATCAGATCCTGTATGTGGAGATTTTCCTGGACAGGGGTATTGGACCCTGTACAAGATGGGGGTCTGTCTGTACAGGAGGTGTTGGACTCTGTACAGGGTGAGGGACTGACAGATCAGGTGTTTTTGGACCCTTTGGAGGGTCAGGCTCTCCCTGGACAGGGAGTGTGGGACCCTGTACAGGGTGAGGAAGTGGATGTGCACTGAGCATGTGTGCAAGGAGCCTGTTCCCATTGTGGACTGTTGGGGGCCCTGTGCAGGTTGCCTAACCATGGCTTGGGGGTGAGATGGTGCAGGTAGATGTGTTGGCTCTCCTCCGTCATCTTCATAGCCAATGCCTGGTGTCTTGCACTCTCTTCCTTCTGTATGACCATGAGGTCATTCAGTCTCTTCCCAAAGTCTTGCCATGATCTATCCATCCGCTCCAACACCTGGGACATTCTGTGCACCAACTGTGGGAGTCGGTGCATGTCCTGTAATAAGGCCGACATGTCAGTCAGTGTAGCCCCTATGTCACAAATGTCCTGCCTCACATCTGACTGCTGCTAAAAAAATCTTCCTCCTACTCTCCAACATAGATATCTGCCAGACCTTTCTGTCTGAAATGGCCTAGGATGCGACCACCCGGTCCACCAGCAGGGGGAAGTGGCAAGGGAGAGTTTGGGAGGAGTCCATTTGTGCCTAGGAGCTACCTGCTCCCCACCAGGGCTGGCATGTCCCTTAGATGTTGGAGAGAAGGCATGGGAGACACTGTCAGAGTAGGAGTGTACAGAGGAACCAACAGGTCTGACCTGGATGTGAGGGTTGTAAAGAGGTGAGCTTCGGGTTGGGGTTTATGGGAAATAGGCAATCCTTTGAGGTGTAGGATGAGACACTATGCGAACCACAGCATATGTGGATTTTGCTGGTGAGCTTCATGGGCCAACAAGAGTGGTCAGGGGATTAGCATCCGAATCACTTGAACTTGAAATCAGCCACTGATCTTTTTACCTCCTCTACTTCCTCCTCCTCCTCCTCCTCCTCCTTTGCTGTTCTGGCAGCCCGCAAGGCAGCTTGGAAGAGGAATAGGTTCCCCTTCAGATTGCCCAGTGCCCGTCACAGGTAGCTGATTCTTGCCCCAAACTTAAGTCTTCGTCCTCACCACCTGTGAGACAGAGGTTGCAACAGGCTAAGAAATTGGATTACAAAATGAAGCGGTGCAAGACAGGGATTGAGTCTAATTATCCTCACATCAATGGATGTTACACATGTAACCTGGTTTGTGTACCTTTACACTAGATAGCTCACACTGTGGCATTGAGGTGTTCAATGCAAATGTGAAATGCAAAAGCAAACTCACCAGTTCCAACCACAGGTCTCTATGGTATTGGGATGCCCCTAGATGTCAGCTGATGGATGGGGCTCCTTGAGTGTGTAGCAGAAGAACTGGCCTGTGATTCAGCAGCTTTGGAAAGAAGTGACACCATGGTTAATGTTCTGCATGTTTTATATGTGATTATGCACACCTGACACACACATCACTAATCTTGTTGGGTACATGTTACACATCAACTACAGGAGTAATCCTAAAATGGCAAAATCTGCTCATCTACTTACACAAGGATTTGGTTCTTCTTCATGGGTAGCTTATCAATAGATCACAATACTAATGACATGCTTACCTGATGGGTGGATGGCAGTGGGTTAGACTGCTGCAGCAAGGATGTCTCCTAAACTCCTGGATGGTGTCATTGTATCACTGAAGTAGCCCTGACAGTAGCTATATTGTAACATGTATCTATTACTGAGTGCAAAGGATGGTGATGATGATTCCACATGTACATGTCAGAGGTATGGACTGGTGATCTACAAGCTATAAGTGGCTCTCATGTCAATCAAGTATTCCAATTACAGACAAACATGTATTTGGTGGTTACAGAAACCTATAGGATGGAAATACCTAGGGTGTCCTGCTCTGGCTACCTTTGGACACATCTACATCTTTATTGGCATCATGCATCCTATGTATGATGTGATATCTGCTAATTTGTAAAGGAGTCTTCCAGAACATGCAGAGCTGGTTTGCATTTTCATGTCAGCTTTTTTCAGTACATTGACAAGTACATGTTTGATATACACAATTATCCACCAAGGTATGGGTAACATATATTATCCCCCTCAACAGGATAACATTGCTAATTTTGGACTGTGAGGTCAGCCATTTCTTTTGTGCACGTTTCTTTTGGCCTGTGATTCTAATGTGCATGTACAACATCATGGTCTATTTTACCTGACACTGAATACGGTCATGTACATCACACATCCTATAGACCTCTATTCAGAGGTTCACTCACTTGTGATCCTGGTGGCAAAGTTTAATAAACATTGCTCTAGGATCAAGCTATTTGGTCAAGTGGAAAAGCTGGGCTGATCCCCACAGTTACTGTTTTCACATTGTGCAGTTCACCCACTAGGTGTCTAGCTTCCCCTCTTCTACACCCAACTTGCTAGCAACTACCACACTCTCAAAATGCAAGCTTGTTGGTATCAGTACATCCCTCACCAACATCATTAATTTAGCTGTTGTTTCCTGGCATTTTGTCAGCAAGTATCCATGTCATGAACTTAGAAACAGATTGTGACTCCACCTCTCCACTATGGACTTGGGGACACAGTAATGAGTCCCTCAAGACATCAGAAGATCAGTCTTTGTGCAACTCAAGCTGCACACACCAGTAAGTCATGTCTATGAGGCCACAGCAAGCCACTTTGCATGGTTTGAAATGGGTGCCTGAACTATGTCACGGCTGAACAAACCACTGTGTTGCCTCACTCTCCACTTGAGTGACATTTCAGAACAATGGAAACACTTGTGACAGTGTCTGAATAATGTATACCTGTGAAGGCATGGTGATTTGTAATATGTAGACTTGCTGTTCTGACCCACGCATAATCAATCTACATGAGGGACAATATAAACCATTTGGTAGGTACTATAAACAAACTTTTTTGGTTGACCTATCATTGGCCAACATGTCAGGATGGTGTGTGGTATACTGGTATGAGTCATATATGAGCATATGGGATGAGTGACAACAGTGACATTAGATACACACCACATATTGCTGCCATTTACACCACAGTTTAGGAGAATAAGCATTTGATAAAGTCATTTTTCATGTATCCTTACCAGTGTCTGACATCCACCCAGTGTGTCGTGTCTGACCAAATGGCACACCCATACATGTTGCAGGGGTCACTGCAGGCTGTTCCTTTCTAGATAACATCACAGGGCCTACAATGATATATGTGTGTTCAGTTAACATATTAGTTGACACGTGATACACAATATTACCTAGTTCAGGTTTGCCACAGTTTATGAATTCCATGTACTATAACTATGATTTATCTGGTAACAATGTGGGACATAATGCCTTCCCGGGCCATATTTATGTACTAGTTTGTGCTGATTGTATGGGTTGTTGGGCTCTGAGAGGCTGCCTCCCTGATGGTGCAGAGACCTGTGCTCCAGTGTGAGACTGTTCTCTGGCTGTTTGTGGCAACAGAAGGGAAAGGTCATCAGACATGACCAAGATATTTGATTATTAGCAACTTGTCACATAGCTACACATTTGCACCTAAATGTCAGCAGCAGTAGTAAATGAATAAGTGACATTATTGATTACCATGCATCAGTGTTGAATGGATGAGGCAGCAGGGATGGGTCACTGTTTGGGATAGAGGGTTGTAATTTGCAATTGTCATCACAAAGGATTCCGGTTCTTGTAGTGTAATGAACTAGCTGAGACACATAAGGGTCTTAGGGGGTCATTCTGACCTCGGTGGTAAAAGGCGCTCACCGCCGGTCAGAAGACCGCCATAACACCGCCGCGGTCGCGGTAAACCGCCACGGTCATTCTGACCCGCAACTGGCAAACCGCCAAAAACCCGACATCAACAAAAGTCCGCCACACCAACGGCCAGCGAAAAACAGGCGATGACCAAGCCTCCACCGTCACGCCAACAGAAATACGCCCATGCCATTCCGACCCACAAATCCCCGTAGCGGTCTTTCAACCGCGGTATTCCATTGGTGGTACACACCGCCGAGCTCAAAATACACATACAGCTCCAAAAAACACCGACATTGGACAATTTGAAATACACACACCTGAGACACATACACACAACACTCCCACACACCCAATTAACTATAAAGCACACACCCACATCACCCACAAACCCTTACGACCACAATTGCGACTGAAGGCCAGAGAGAGACAGCACAGAATAGAGTACACCATCACACAGAGGCAAATCCCAACATCACCCACACAATATCCACCCACAAAACACCACACACCACCACACTCACCACACTCTACAACACATACACCACCCCACACCTCATCCACACCACCCCACGGCACCCCAAAGACACCCCAGGTTTTCTGACGCAGAACTCAGGGTCATGGTGGAGGAAATAGTTCGGGTAGAGCCCCAGGTCTTCGGGACACAGGTGCAGCACACCACCATTGCCAGGAAGATGGAGCTATGGCAAAGAATAGTGGACAGGGTCAATGCTGTGGGACAGCATCCATGAAATCGGGACGATATCAGGAAGCGGTGGAACTACCTACGGGGGAAGGTGCGTTCCATGGTATCAAGGCACAACATTGCGGTGCAGAAGACTGGCGGCGGACTCCCACCTACTCCCCCAGAATTTACAGCATGGGAGGAGCAAGTCTTGCACATCCTGCATCCTGAGGGCCTCGCAGGAGTAGCTGGAGGAATGGACTCTGGTAAGTCAAATCTTCACTACTTCATTCCCCCACCCCACCTGCATGCCAAATCATACCCCCACCCCATCACACCAACTCCTTGCAAATGTCTCACCATCACAACCCACCCATCCCAACACCTAGCCCTGCATGTGTCCACAAAGCATGGACACCCATCAACAAAGCATGCCCACTGCACATACCCATCTACCCCACAAGCCACCGTCACAACAGCCCCCACAAGGGAATGCCAGCACTGGGGTACACGGCCACCCACTCATTGCACACTATGGCACACACAGAAGCAATAACCATACTCTTATACCCCTGCAGGACCTGAACGCCACCACACCGCCCAGGAGGGTCCAGAAATGTCCATCCCACCCCCAGAAGAGGCCCCCAGTGATGACAGCAGCTCTGTCTCCCTGGACCCTGATGACCAGCCCGGCCCATTGGGGACCTCGGGACAGTCGGTTCCCCTCACACAGCCACAGGCCACAGCAGACCTACGCCCCTCTGGGAACACCAGCACAGCTCCCACCCAGCGGGCCAATGCCTCTGTCTCCAGGACACGTCAATCAGCGGTGTGTCCACCACTACAGGGCACCCAGGTTGACCCACCACCCCAACAACAGCAGGGACCTGGGGGCAGTGGTAGTGGGCACACGGTCCAGGGGACAGAGGCCCAGGGAAACAGGGGAACTGGGAGGGCTGCTGTGTGACGGGGGGGGGACAGGCCCAGGGAACCCACTCTCCACGAGGCCCTCTCCTCCATCATGGGAGCATACCACCACTCCCAGGAGACGATGGCTACGGTACTGGCCAGGTTCCAGGAGATCCAGGTACTGCAGGAGGAACAGTACATGGGGTTCAGGGAAGAACTCTGAGCCATTAGTTCAGCAATGGGGACCATCGTCGTGGCTCTTAACCAGATTGTCACCACATTGCGGGACCAGGTGGCACCACAAAGGGCCCCTGTCACTAGCATGGACCAAGAACAGGCGACCACCTCCGCCGGCGCTAGTGGACAGGAGGCCCCCACACAACAACAGGCCACCAGAACCCCACCTCCTGCAGAAGAAGAACCACCCCGCAAGCGGGGCCTGAGATCTCGGAAGAAGACAGAGTAGGATGCCAAGACCCCCACCAGCAAAGGATACCCCCTGATGTCATCCCACTGTCCCACATTGTCACCCTGTCCAACCTTAAACTGCCCCTGCTCCATCCTTCCACAGGCATATGGACAATGCACCTGTGAGACTGAAAATCTGTACTCTGCCATGGACATTACTCCACCATCACCCATCACCGATTTTCAATCATGTCCCTAAATTTAGCACTTAAATAAAATCACTTATTGCACTAAAATTATCTGGAGTCTGCTTGTATTTTGAACAAATGTATTAGACATAACGGTGCCAAAATGTTCAGTTACATTGTGATGACAACATACCACTGTCACACAGCTGTAGTCCATGGGCAAAAAAAGCAGAGGTCACGGAGTGGGGCCCACATCTCTGAAAACGGAAGGGAAAGTCACAACTCAGTTAACATAAACTGGGGGGAAACTCAGACAGTAGAGAGGCAGGAAACTGTAAGTACATGTAAAATGGCGGTGTTGATTCGTACCTGTGTGTTATTGAAAATACTGTTGTATCACTGTGTCCCTGTTGTCTGTGTCGTCCCCGTCGTCTTCCTCCTCTTCACTCTCCCAAGGCTCCACAGCTGCCACAACACCACCCTCTGGACCATCCTCCTGCAGGAAAGGCACCTGGCGTCGCAAAGCCAGGTTGTGAAGCATACAGCAGGCCACGATGATCTGGCACACCTTCTTCGGTGAGTACATTAGGGATCCACCTGTCATATGCATGCACCTAAACCTGGCCTTCAGGAGGCCGAAGGTCCGCTCGATCACCCTCCTAGTCCGCCCATGGGCCTCATTGTACCGTTCCTCTGCCCTGGTCCGGGGATTCCTCACTGGGGTCAGTAGCCACGACAGGTTTGGGTAACCAGAGTCACCAATTAGCCACACACGGTGTCTCTGTAGCTGTTCCATCACATAAGGGATGTTGCTATTTCGCATGATGTACGCGTCATGCACTGACCCAGGGAACTTGGCATTTACATGGGAGATGTACTGGTCAGCCAAACAGACCACCTGGACATTCATCGAATGATAACTTTTTCTGTTCCTGTACACCTGTTCACTTTCACTGGGGGGAACCAAAGCCACATGGGTCCCATCAATGGCACCAATGATGTTGGGAATATGTCCAAGGGCATAGAAATCACCCTTCACTGTAGCCAAATCGCCCATCTCAGGGAAAATAATGTAGCTCCGCATGTATTTCATCAGGGCAGACAACACTCTGGACAAAACCTTAGAAAACATAGGCTGAGACATCCCTGATGAAATGGCCACTGTTGTTTGGAATGATCCACTTGCCAAAAAATGGAGTACTGACAGAACCTGCACCAGAGGGGGAATCCCTGTGGGTTGGCGAATGGGTGACATCAGGTCTGGCTCCAGCTGGGCACACAGTTCCTGTATAGTGGCTCGGTCAAGTCTGTATGTCAGTATGACATGTATTTCTTCCATTGTCGACAGGTCCACCAGCGGTCTGTACACAGGAACATTCCTCCATCTCCTCGCAAGTCCCAGCGGACGGTGCCTAGGAAGGACAACATGGAGCACAGAGTCAAGCAAACCACAGGTACATTCCCACAGCTTGCACAGTACACGATTCGCTATGCATTGAATGGTTTGTATGAGTGGGAATGCAAGGCCTAGGCCTGTGTGACGCAGTAGAAATTAGGCCATGTGGGCCCTTGAAATGGCGGCTGCCTGACCTGTGAAGTGTGACAATGGGATGTGAGGTCAATGCGCTGGCGTGGCACACCGTGGCGGTAGGCGGTCGAAGACCGCGGTGCAAAGCCACATTGGTTAACATAGAACCCTATGGCTTTCAGGAGCCAATGACGAAGTGCGCCGGAGGTCGCGGTACACACCGCCGCGGGCGTGACCGCCATTTTCTATCAGCTTAATCACTCGAGACCTGATCATCCACAGGAGAGGACCTATACTGCAAGTGGTGCTGTGACCTCGGTCTGGAAGAGACAATGGCTGCTGCGACTGGGGAAAGGGCCCCTGCCTTCACTTCTGAAGAATTGGAGAAACTCGTGGATGGGGTCCTCCCCCAGTATGCGCTAGTCTACAGTCCTCCAGACCAACAGGTTAGTACACTGGGACCATGCTTTGTGGGCAATGCCTGGGTTTAGTGGGGTGAATGAACAATGGTGCGGAGGGGAGCGTGTGAGGCATGCATTAAACGACAGATGAGAGCATGTGCCACATGGCAAGGGTGGGGATGGGGGACACTCACATCGAGCATGCAGAAAATGATGATATTTTATTTTCTCTCCCTGTACGTGTCACATGCCCATCAGAAAGTCGACATTTGGCGTGCCATCGCCAAGGACGTCCAGACCCTGGGGGTCCACAACAGACGGGGCACCCAATGCCGCAAGAGGTGGGAGGACATCCACCGCGGGAGCAGAAAG
Organism: Pleurodeles waltl; assembly: GCF_031143425.1. NCBI lineage: Eukaryota > Metazoa > Chordata > Amphibia > Caudata > Salamandridae > Pleurodeles > Pleurodeles waltl. Next base: position 292,737,544 of record NC_090447.1, read on the forward strand.
ACCGCGGAGGCTCTGCTGCGGATGGCCTCCCAACGTTGGAGGGGTGCCACTCGTCAATTGACCCCCCTGATGTCTCGGATCCTGGCGGTGGCCTACCCAGATTTGGATGGGCGCGTGAGGACATCACAGCAGACACAAGGGGGTGAGTACAAGCACATTCTGCTATCTTAGCGCGCAGTGGAGGTGTCTGGGTGGGGGAGGAGGGATGTGGGTATCCCTAGGCCAGGGCGATTTCTGTAGGCTAGTCCCCTCCGTAAGGCATGGCCCTGTGCCCCCGCCCTCCACCTCTGTAGGGTGCCAAGTACAGCTATCCATGGCTATGTGTGCAAATGTCGTCCATTGGCTTGTAGTCCAAGTCTCACTGATTGAGTAGTGTACCCCAAGTGCGCGGCGTAGTGCATGGGGCTTCTGTGTCTGTCCTCTCCGCCAACTGTGTTGCCAATGCATGCACTGAACATGTCTTTATTTCTCCCCCCCCCTTTTTTGGTCTGCTCTTCCTGTTCATGTGTGCATTAGCATCATCTGGAGGAGGAGAAGTGGCATTGGAGCACGAGGGAGCTGCATCTCACATGGCCCCGGAGGGCCATGCAATGGACTCTGATTTCACCAGTGAGACGGAGGGCGAGGGGGGCTCCACAACGGGGACACGTGGAGACATCAGCGACACCGACACGTCCTCAGAAGGGAGCTCCCTTGTGGTGGCGGCAACATCCGTGCCCACGGCAACAACAGGTACAGCCGCCACCCAGCGCACCATCTACGCCCTCCAAGCAGCCTCTCAGCGTTCGCCCCGTGCCCGCTCGCACACCAAGGCGGGCATCTCCTTCGCCCCAGGCACCTCAGGCCCTGCCCCAGTTACCCCTGCTGCCCTCAGTGAGGAGGTCATTGACCTCCTCCGGACGCTCATTGTTGGGCAGTCTACCCTTTTGAATGCCATCCGGGGGTGGAAAGGGAGGTGCATCGGAGCAATGCATACCTGGAGGGCATTCATTCGGGTCAGGCTGCCCATCAGCGATCGTTCAACGCTCTGGCCTCAGCACTGACGGCAGCCATTGTCCCTGTCTCCTGCCTCCCTCCTCCAACTCCCTCCACCCAGTCCCACTCCCCTGTTCCTCTGCCTATCCCAGACACACCTACAGACCAGCCTGCACACACCTCAACACCCAAGGTCAGCTCATCCAAACATAAGCACCACACATCCCACAAGCATTCACACAAGCAACATCCACATGCAGACATGCCAACAGCCACTGCCTCCTCTGTGTCCCCCTCCTCCTTGTCTCCCTCCTCCCTCCCTGTGACGTCTCCACTCACCCTTGCATGCACCACTTCATCAGCCACTACGTCCATCACCAGCACACCCACCAGAACACTCCGCACACGTGCAGTCACCACCCCCACTGCCATTTACACGTCCCCTGTGTCCTCTCCCTGTGTGTCTGTCACCCCCTCTTCCAAACCACACAAACGCAGGCAGCCACCCACCCAACAGCCATCCACCTCACGACAGCCTCCGTCACAAGCACCTGCACCCAAAGACAGCACACTTGACTCTCCTACAACCACATCCTCTTCCTCCACTCCCATACCCACTGCACCTACCCTTCCCATTGCTCCTAAAAAGTTTTTCCTCTCCAAAATTAACCTCTTTCCATCACCTGACCCACCCCCTCCATCTCGTAAAAGTCCAATCTGCACCTCAGCCACAAAAACCTCCGGAACTACAAGGACCATAGTCCAGGGATATTGGAGTCCACCACCTTCGAGGGCAGCTACATCGGCCAGCAGCAAAGGGACAGCCAGCCCACCCCCTGGGAAAAAATCCAAAAAAGTCAAGGGCCGGCGCAAGAGGACAGAGACGGCAGCCTCCACAGGCACCACCCTGGCACCGTCAGGAAGTGGGGTGCCACCTGGCACATCTCCAAAGGGAGGCAAGGGCCACAGAGGATCAGGCAAGGATGGCAAGGGCAGCACGGCCGACAAGTCCGGCAGCAGGCGAGCTGCCCAGGAGGGCCCCACCTGCCCCATTCCAGGGGGGGAAGGAGTACACCCACGGGACACCAGCACAGGAGGGCCCCGCAAGCGAGAAGTCGGATGGCGAGTGAACACCATCTATTGGCCGGATCTGGTGCCCTGGAGACACATGTGAAGAACCGCTGAACAGGGCCCTTCAAGACAAGCACCGCTGAACAGGGCACCGCCGTCTCAAGAACCGCTGAACAGGGCCCTTCAAGACAAGCACCGCTGAACAGGGCACCGCCATCTCAAGAACCGCTGAACAGGGCCCTTCAAGACAAGCACCGCTAAACAGGGCACCGCCGTCTCAAGAACAGCTGAACAGGGCCCTTCAAGACAAGCACCGCTGAACAGGGCACCGCCGTCTCAAGAACCGCTGAACAGGGCCCTTCAAGACAAGCACCGCTGAACAGGGCCCTTCAAGACAAGAACCGCTGAACAGGGCACCGCCGTCTCAAGAACCGCTGAACAGGGCCCTTCAAGACAAGCACCGCTGAACAGGGCCGTTCAAGACAAGCACCGCTGAACAGGGCACCGCCGTCTCAAGAACCGCTGAACAGGGCCGTTCAAGACAAGCACCGCTGAACAGGGCATCGCCGTCTCAAGAACCGCTGAACAGGGCCCTTCAAGACAAGCACCGCTGAACAGGGCACCGCCGTCTCAAGAACCGCTGAACAGGGCCCTTCAAGACAAGCACCGCTGAACAGGGCCCTTCAAGACAAGCACCGCTGAACAGGGCCCTTCCTCTCAAGCACCGCTCCGCTGGGCACCGCCGTCTCTGCACCGCTCCGCTGGGCCCTTCAACTCTAGCACCGCTCCGCTGGGCCCTTCCTCTCAAGCACCGCTCCGCTGGGCACCGCCGTCTCTGCACCGCTCCGCTGGGCCCTTCAACTCTAGCACCGCTCCGCTGGGCCCTTCCTCTCAAGCACCGCTCCGCTGGGCACTGCCGTCTCTGCACCGCTCCGCTGGGCCCTTCAACTCTAGCACCGCTACACTGGCCCCTTCCTCTCAAGCACCGCTCCGCTGGGCCCTTCCTCTCAAGCACCGCTCCGCTGGGCCCTTCAACTCAAGCACCGCTCCGCTGGGCACCGCCATCTCTGCACCGCTCCGCTGGGCACCGCCGTCTCTGCACTGTTCCGCTGGGCCCTTCCTCTCAAGCACCGCTCCGCTGGGCACCACCGTCTCAAGCACCGCTCCGCTGGGCCCTTCCTCTCAAGCACCGCTCCGCTGGGCCCTTCAACTCTAGCACCGCTCTGCTGGGCCCTTCAACTCTAGCACCGCTCCGCTGGGCCCTTCCTCTCAAGCACCGCTCCGCTGGGCACCGTCATCTCTGCACCGCTCCGCTGGGCCCTTCAACTCTAGCACCGCTCCGCTGGGCCCTTCCTCTCAAGCACCGCTCCGCTGGGCCCTTCCTCTCAAGCACCGCTCCGCTGGGCCCTTCAACTCAAGCAACGCTCCGCTGGGCACCGCCGTCTCTGCACCACTCCGCTGGGCACCGCAGTCTCTGCACCGCTCCGCTGGGCCCTTCCTCTCAAGCACCGCTCCGCTGGGCACCGCCGTCTCAAGCACCGCTCCGCTGGGCCCTTCCTCTCAAGCACCGCTCCGCTGGGCCCTTCAACTCTAGCACCGCTCCGCTGGGCCCTTCAACTCTAGCACTGCTCCGCTGGGCCCTTCCTCTCAAGCACCGCTCCGCTGGGCACCGCCGTCTCTGCACCGCTCTGCTGGGCCCTTCAACTCTAGCACCGCTCCGCTGGGCCCTTCCTCTCAAGCACCGCTCCGCTGGGCACCGCCGTCTCTGCACCACTCCGCTGGGCCCTTCCTCTCAAGCACCGCTCCGCTGGGCACCGCCGTCTCTGCACCGCTCTGCTGGGCCCTTCAACTCTAGCACCGCTCCGCTGGCCCCTTCCTCTCAAGCACCGCTCCGCTGGGCCCTTCAACTCAAGCACCGCTGACACATTGGCAGAAAGGGCAGGCCCGGATCAGTGTCAGCCAGGGCTGCACGATACACTCTGGGCACCAAGACTCCTCCAGTACCGCTGGAGTCTGTCATCCACTTGAGAGACTGTGGCTTTGCACTCCCCAGGATGGCACAGTGGGCAAGCCACCCACTGTAGGGACTTGAGAGACTGTGGCTTTGCACTCCCCAGGATGGCACAGTGGGCATGCCACCCACTGTAGGGACTTGTGAGACTGTGGCTTTGCACTCCCCAGGATTGAACAGTGGCCATGGAGGCCCCTCGTGGATCTGGCGTCGTGGACTCATGTGGCTGAGATGCCCCCCCTTCCCTTCCCCCTGAGGTGCCTGTAGTTTTCCTATCTGATGCCCCTGCAGTGTTCTCTCCAATGGATTCGGGTCTCATGTGTGGGCTTTGCCCATGTGTTGAGGACCATTGGCCCACGTACAATGACAGAAAGCCAATTTTGACGGGACAATTTACATTTGTGTATATAGTTATGGGATGCTCGACTTACTTATTTACTTAGCCTTACAATATATTTGAATTCCAATAACATATTATTTTGTCTTTGCATTCTTCCGGGGGGTTTGGGGGGTGTCACTCTGAGTTGTAGCTCTGCATTTGTGTGTAGGTAGTTGGGGGTGGTGTCGCGTATGTGTGTGCCCGTATTCTTTTCTCCTCCCACCTCCCCTGTGTCGTAGGTGCAGTACTCACCGTTGTCTTCTGCGCCAGCGTTCATGCTCCTGGTAGAGGAGCAGGTAGACAATTGCTGGTAGGATGTGTAGTTCTGGTTCCATGCTGTCCAGATTCCTCGCCGAGTGTGTAGGGTGAGCGTTTTCCCGTTCGTAGTCTGTTTCTGCTGTGTTTTTATCGGCGGGGCTCCCGCCCCGGAAAAGGTGGCGGATTGGTGAGTTGTGATAGGGTGGGCGGTACATTGTCTGCCGCCTGTCTGTTGGCGGTGACCGCCGCGCTGTTTGTTTGTCCCGCTGTGGCGGTCGGAGTGTTAAAGTGGCGGTCTGTGTTGGCGGTTCCCGCCAGGGTCAGAATTCCATTTTTTTGGCCACCTGCCTGTTTGCGGGTTGGCCGCCACTTTAACACCGACCGCCAGTGTTGGAATGACCCCCTTAGTCACCATGCAGATTTCATTTACTTGGGACCACATTCATGATCACATTTTTTGAGTAACACTAACATTAGTCATTTGGTGTAATTGTTAGCATCATTACATATTACCTGGCATCACATTGTGGTCATCACTCACAGGCAGCCCATGGAGCAGGTGGGGGTCTATGGTGGAAAAAAAATCCCTCTCAAGAGGAGTGAGTAGGGCTCCAGTTTGTACACCTGTGAAAGCTCTGGCCACCTCTGTCCTGGTGTACTTCTCTTTCACCCCCCTCTTCTCATCCTGCCAGTTCTTTTTGATGCCATTCATGGTCTGGATGCCCTCCCCAATGCAGTAACTGCTGTGGCAAAGTGATGTTGCATGATGCTTTCTGTGAGGAACTGCTGCTGTAGGGTGGGAGACAATGAAGTCTCTTGTAGTTCCTCACAATAAATATCAGGATCACAGTGTTCTCCTCCTCTATATAATTTGTTTCCTCATAGTGGGCAGCATGGCTTCAGGATATGCAGCGCAGGCAGGCAAGGTGTGGTTGTGGAGAAACCAGTCCCTTGCCTTTGTGCTGCTTTTATCTGTTTTTTTTAATCTGGGCTGCAGGTGGGATTGATAATGCCCGGGTTGGGTGATCCAGCCTGAGGACAGATGATCTGTCCCGAGTCTGGATGATCCGAACTAAGTGCAGATGTAAAGATACTACTCATAACTTACCTTTGTGAATACCTGAAAATCGTAAACTTTGATTTCTGTTCTAAACTTAGACCAAAAATCTAAGTTTACATTTGTGAATCAGGCCCTTTGACTTTATATTCAGCTTCCTGCTGCAACACAGTCTCATCTTGCTAATGTTTGGCTATATGATAAGCCCAATACTGCTCAAAAAATTAAATAAAGAACATGCCTTTTCACATAATTTAGAAATTCCTTTAAGGCAAACTATAAAAAGGACCACAACAACTCTTTTTCCCCAGTCATGGTACATCTGAATCTTACTGCATAACCACTGGCTGTGATTTTCAAAGTCAAAAGAGTCCTGATAAACAATACCCAACTCTCTTTTCTCTTTCTATGTAGTAAGTCTGCCCCTTACAAAAATATCTGTAATCCTCCTTCCTCCAGAACTGCTCTCTTCTTACCCATCCTCCCTTTTCCGTTGACACTTGACTGACTCTGTAGACCTATTATTCTGCTCTTTCTCTCTCTGGACTCTTCTTATATAGGACTTTGTGAGGGAAGTGCCTTTTCCAACAACAGCTCCTATACATTGATGGGAGTTCTTGCGTGCTGCATGTTAGGCAACATCCTGTTACTTATGCTGTCTCTATTTCCAATGTGTACAGTGGCAGTCCTGGTCCTGCATCATGGAAACACACACTGGTACAGAGTATAGCTGTTATAATTTTGTTTAGAAACACTTTTCCTTCTAAATAACAAACTGTTACCTTGTTACTCCTCCAAATGAATGCAAAAAACAAAGATTGTGAAGCTTAGACTCAGCATGTAACAGCTGTTTCTACTGGTTTCCCAGCTGTACTGAGATGGGTCATATCAAACCTCTCAAACCTCACTCAACACTCAAAAAAGCCTAGTCACAAGAAAGAAGGAATTTTAGACCTCACCAATTAAAAAAGATAATAATGGTACTTCAATTAATGTATTCAACCTCTGGGTAATACCTTACATCATCATAACTCAAGTACATATGCACAAGAATCAGCCCTTAAAGAGAATAAAGTAGATACTAATACACTGACAGGACAAAGCCACTCAAATACTTAGGGCTTGATTTAGATCTTGGCAGAATCCATCTTGCCATTGGATAATCCTAAGCGTTCCGCCCATTGTATTATGATGCTGGTGGACCCATAGGCATTAGTCCATTGGCAAACTGCTGTCACCTACAAAATTTTACACCTGTCTCAATTGCGCCATAAGGCAAAATAGGCTCAAGGACCACAGCAAGTTTTACCTCCAGGCCAATCACGATGTGTCTTCCTGCCAAAATAACTGTGGCTGCTAAACCTCCACACCTGAGTTGATGAATTGGAAGGGCTATCAGCTCAAAACGTACCTTTTTTTTCCACATCTCTTGCTGCCATAGACTCGACCGCACAAGTCCTGTTGTTGCTTCTTATCCTAGACCATGATGCAAATCAACCCCATTGTCGCTGTTACTAAGCTAAGTTACTATATTACCTGTTACAATTGGAATTGTCTGTGTACATTAGCACTGGAAGTATGCACATTGAAAAAATACTTGCAAGCTACAGTACAATGATGTGCAATGCATGTGTGTGTAATGCAGTAGTTTAAGAATTTTAAAGAAACACACCTCTATACTTTATTTACATTTACCAATTTGGTATAAACTGCCTTCATGCTAATGGACTCCTACACAAAAAATCACATTAGTCCCTAATTCGCAATGTGTCCACACAGGTGTTTAATAATTTTCCCTAAACTACCATATTAGATACATAAACAGTACACATTACTGTAACTACATAAATTGAATAAAATGTAGTAAATGCACTACACAATGCAACAAGTGGGTTGAAATTAAATGTACATTCAATGTTACCACTAAACGTTAAACATGTCATAGATATATTAATGTCACATTTTCCCTTGTCTAGTACAGTTTTTGTAAATTATTACATTAATTAGATTCATTTTGTCATTTTTTTCATGTGTAATGCATACTTTTTTTTATTAACACGTATCGATATAAGATAAACACGCCTGCATTCAAAAGTTACAAACAGATAAAATTGTTTAATGTTGGTGTGTCCATCATCATGGTGAATCGTTGCACCAAAATGAACATGTCTGTTACAAATGTTCATCTCTAATATATGCACTATACAAATATGTCTACAAAAAAACTTATTTCTATATGCAGATGGAACAGGTCCTGTAGGGTCCGTCACCACCAGGGACTGGTCTTGTGTGGAGGCCTCCGAATAAGATGTATAGCTTGTGGTATCTGTTCCAGTCCCTTCACCCACCATGACACTGTGTGCTTTGGTGTCCAATGTTTCTCCACCTGACTAAAGTGGCCAGTGGATTCCTCGCCTTCATGACCAATGTCTCCTTCACCTGCTGCTGCAGCTGCTGAAAAGAACACATACAACATTTCTGTCACATCTTTGCAAATCAAAATGGCCACAAGGTTATCTAACATAACATTTCTTATTTCAGTTTTTCACTTGCTTAAAGGCTGTACAATTTAGTATGCTTTACCATTACCCCATGCATGTAGGGAACATATTATGAACTCATTTGCTAACAGTTTAGGAAATTACCATCATTAGACCCATTTCATTTGAGATAATTTCCCTTAAACATTTAAATTCCTTTTGAATTGGTTAAGACCTCTGAATGTTACAGATTGTTTGCTTTGAATAATGAACAAATGTCACAAAAATAAATATCTAGTGAAAGAAATGTTCTAACAAGTACATTTTTCATCTGCAAATGTCCCTTTCAATAACTCCATTGATCCATCATCTGGACATAGGTACAAAAACATGGTATACATCTGTTAGCGATGTGCACATATTCCTGTCTGTTTCAATTCATAAACTTTGCCTACTATATTTATGTTTGTTGAAACAGATTGGCTTATTTGGACATTTGTGAACGAGTAAGGCTCCATGCCTGTTTTAGGTCCTGAGCTCGCCCCCCACGACCGCAGCACCAACCTGCTGCCTCCTGCCTCTGTCCCACGACCACGCTGCCGTTTGCGTGTTCGAGGCCCTCCTCCACCCGCAGGCATCCTCCTGCGCCTCATCCCTGGTGGCTAGTGGGCTCACTTGACCCGTGTGCCGCTTCCGCCGTCCCGTAAGTTGTTTTTCGTTTTTTCTGCGCCTCGCCGCCGGCGCTTCTGCCCCCATTGTGCCCCCCTGATTGCTGTCTCCCCGATCGTGTATTGTGCCAGTATTGTATTTCTTATTGTGTGGTTTTTCTTATTGTGACGGCCTTTAGTTTTGCTCGTTTTCTGTGTTTTTGCCCCTTGTGCGCTCCCCGATCCCTGCCGCTGCCTCCCTGCGGCCCCGCCCCCCTCGCGCCCCCATTTGCCGCTCCCTCCCGCCTCCCAGCTGCTCCTCCCTCCCCCCTCCCTTCTTAATGGCTGGCGCTGCGCGTCGCGAGTGAGCGAACTCTGACCTGTTTTAGGTCCTGAGCTCGCCCCCCACGACCGCAGCACCAACCTGCTGCCTCCTGCCTCTGTCCCACGACCACGCTGCCGTTTGCGTGTTCGAGGCCCTCCTCCACCCGCAGGCATCCTCCTGCGCCTCATCCGTGGTGGCTAGTGGGCTCACTTGACCCGTGTGCCGCTTCCGCCGTCCCATAAGTTGTTTTTCGTTTTTTCTGCGCCTCGCCGCCGGCGCTTCTGCCCCCATTGTGCCCCCCTGATTGCTGTCTCCCCGATCGTGTATTGTGCCAGTATTGTATTTCTTATTGTGTGGTTTTTCTTATTGTGACTGCCTTTAGTTTTGCTCGTTTTCTGTGTTTTTGCCCCTTGTGCGCTCCCCGATCCCTGCCGCTGCCTCCCTGCGGCCCCGCCCCCCTCGCGCCCCCATTTGCCGCTCCCTCCCGCCTCCCGCCTCCCAGCTGCTCCTCCCTCCCCCCTCCCTTCTTAATGGCTGGCGCTGCGCGTCGCGAGTGAGCGAACTCTGACCTGTTTTAGGTCCTGAGCTCGCCCCCCCACGACCGCAGCACCAACCTGCTGCCTCCTGCCTCTGTCCCACGACCACGCTGCTGTTTGCCTGTTTGAGGCCCTCCTCCACCCGCAGGCATCCTCCTGCGCCTCATCCCTGGTGGCTAGTGGGCTCACTTGACCCGTGTGCCGCTTCCGCCGTCCCGTAAGTTGTTTTTCGTTTTTTCTGCGCCTCGCCGCCGGCGCTTCTGCCCCCATTGTGCCCCCCTGATTGCTGTCTCACCGATCGTGTATTGTGCCAGTATTGTATTTCTTATTGTGTGGTTTTTCTTATTGTGACTGCTTTTAGTTTTGCTCGTTTTCTGTGTTTTTGACCCTTGTGCGCTCCCCGATCACTGCCGCTGCCTCCCTGCGGCCCGCCTCCCTCGCGCCCCCATTTGCCGCTCCCTCCCGCCTCCCGCCTCCCAGCTGCTCCTCCCTCCCCCCTCCCTTCTTAAAGGCTGGCGCTGCGCGTCGCGAGTGAGCGAACTCTGACCTGTTTTAGGTCCTGAGCTCGCCCCCAACGACCGCAGCACCAACCTGCTGCCTCCTGCCTCTGTCCCACGACCACACTGCCGTTTGCGTGTTCAAGGCCCTCCTCCACCCGCAGGCATCCTCCTGCACCTCATCCCTGGTGGCTAGTGGGCTCACTTGACCCGTGTGCCGCTTCCGCAGTCCCGTAAGTTGTTTTTTGTTTTTTCTGCGCCTCGCCGCCGGCGCTTCTGCCCCCATTGTGCCCCCCTGATTGCTGTCTCCCCGATCGTGTATTGTGCCAGTATTGTATTTCTTATTGTGTCGTTTTTCTTATTGTGACTGCCTTTAGTTTTGCTCGTTTTCTGTGTTTTTGCCCCTTGTGCGCTCCCCGATCCCTGCCGCTGCCTCCCTGCGGCCCTGCCCCCCTCGCGCCCCCATTTGCCGCTCCCTCCCGCCTCCCGCCTCCCAGCTGCTCCTCCCTCCCCCCTCCCTTCTTAATGGCTGGCGCTGCGCGTCGCGAGTGAGCGAACTCTGACCTGTTTTAGGTCCTGAGCTCGCCCCCCACGACCGCAGCACCAACCTGCTGCCTCCTGCCTCTGTCCCACGACCACGCTGCCGTTTGCGTGTTCGAGGCCCTCCTCCACCCGCAGGCATCCTCCTGCGCCTCATCCCTGGTGGCTAGTGGGCTCACTTGACCCGTGTGCCGCTTCCGCCGTCCCGTAAGTTGTTTTTCGTTTTTTCTGCGCCTCGCCGCCGGCGCTTCTGCCCCCATTGTGCCCCCCTGATTGCTGTCTCCCCGATCGTGTATTGTGCCAGTATTGTATTTCTTATTGTGTGTTTTTTCTTATTGTGACTGCCTTTCGTTTTGCTAGTTTTCTGTGTTTTTGCCCCTTGTGCGCTCCCCGATCCCTGCCGCTGCCTCCCTGCGGCCCCGCCCCCCTCGCGCCCCCATTTGCCGCTCCCTCCCGCCTCCCGCCTCCCAACTGCTCCTCCCTCCCCCTCCCTTCTTAATGGCTGGCGCTGCGTGCCAGAGGCAAGCCCGTCTGCGCCCGTCCGCGCCTGGACCACGCCCAGCGCCACCCCCCCTGGTCCTCGCGCCCCCCGCGTCCGCTACTCAGCCAACGAACTCCGCGCTTTCAAAACCCGCTCCTCCACGGAGTGCTTCCTGGCGTCCCCGAAGCACACTAAAGGACCTTTTTCCTGCCGCACCTGCAACTTCTCCTGCATCAGAACGACAAAACCAACAATAGAATCACTCAACCCCAACCACCTGAACTGCATCCTCATCAACACCCGCTCCGCACGAAAACACGCCATCGAGCTCTGGGATTTGCTCGACTCCACTGCACCCGACGTGGCCTTCCTGACCGAAACCTGGTGGAACGACTCCTCGGCTCCAGACATCGCCATCGCCATACCGGACGGTTGCAAAATCACCAGAAGAGACCGAACCAACGGAATCGGCGGCGGAATAGCCATCGCTCACAAAGCTTCCCTCAAAATCCACACCCACACTGACGACACCCTCAAGACAGCCGAACACCTCCACTTCCAGATCCACACAGACCCCAACACGACCCTCAGAGGAACCCTCATATACCGCCCTCCAGGACCAAGAGCCCCCTTCAGCGACACCATCACCGACCTCGCAAGCACCCACGCCCTCGCTTCCCCGGATTACATCCTCCTGGGAGACCTAAACTACCATATGGAAAATATCAACGGCGTCAACACCGCAGCACTGACCTCCAACCTCCTCAACCTCGGACTCCGCCAGCTGGTCAACACTCCCACCCACATCGCTGGACACACCCTCGACCCCCTCTTCACCTCAAGCAACCACATCTCGTTCAGCCACACCTCCGAACTCTACTGGACCGACCATCACTGCGTCCATTTCTCCTATAAGAAAATTACCGAGCAGCACCGCATCCATCTACCCCCCTACCGCCGCTGGGGCAAAGTCACCCAAGACCAACTGACCAGCACCCTCGTTAAAAACCCTCCACCCGACGCGACCGACCCGAGCACAGCCGCTATCAACCTCCATCAATGGATCCTCGACTGCGCCAACACCTTAGCCCCGCTCAAGAAGCCCACCGCCAACCAAGGAAAGAAAAAACCAGCCTGGTTCACAGACGAACTGACCACCTCCAAAAGCCGTTGTCAGAAGCTCAAAAAGAAATGGATCCTAGAACGCACGCCCGACAACCTCGCCTCCCTCAAAGACGCAAACCGTGAACACCACCAACGGATCCGCGTCGCCAAGCGCGCCCACTTCACCGAACGCATCAACAACAACGCCCACGACTGCAAAGAACTCTTCGGCATCGTGAAAGAACTCTCAAATCCAAAAGCCAACGCCAACGACATCCCGCCCTCCCAGAAACTCTGCGACGACCTCTCCACCTTCTTCCACCAGAAAATCGCTACCATCCACAACAGCTTCAACACCGGCCCACCGCCAGATCCCCCCCGACGTCTCCAACCGCGACTGCCGCCTCTCCGCCTGGACCCACGTGGACGATGCAGAAACCATGGCAACCATGAACACCATCCACTCAGGCTCCCCCACGGACCCATGCCCTCATCATGTTTTCAACACAGCCAACGCCACCATCGCCCCCAAACTCCGCAAGATCATCAACCTCTCCTTCACTTCCGCCACCTTCCCGGACAGCTGGAAACACGCTGAAATCCAACCCCTCCTCAAGAAACCCAAGGCCGACCCCAACGATCTCAAAAACTTCCGCCCGATCTCTCTCCTCCCTTTTCCAGCAAAAGTCATCGAGAAGATCGTCAACACACAACTCACCCACTTCCTCAAAGACAACTCCATCCTGGACCCCTCACAATCCGGATTCAGACGAAACCACAGCACGGAGACTGCTCTCCCCGCCGCCACAGATGACATCAGACATCAAATGGACAACGGCGAAACCTCAGCCCTCATCCTTCTCGACCTATCAGCCGCTTTTGACACAGTCTGCCACCGCACCCTACTGACCCGCCTCCAGGAAGCCGGCATCCAAGACAAAGCCCTCCACTGGATCTCATCCTTTCTCTCCGACAGAACTCAGAGAGTCCGACTCTCCCCCTTTCGCTCCAAAGCCACCAACCTCATCTGCGGCGTCCCCCAAGGATCCTCCCTCAGCCCTACTTTGTTCAACGTCTACATGGCCCCCCTCGCAAAACTGGCCTGCCAGCATCACCTCAGCATCATCTCCTACGCCGACGACACCCAGCTCGTCCTCTCCCTGACCAAAGACCCACTCACCGCCAAAACAAACCTCCACGAAGGACTAAAATCCATTGCCGAATGGATGAACAACAGTCGCCTGAAACTCAACTCCGACAAGACGGAAATCCTCATCCTCGGGCGCTCTCCTTCGGCCTGGAACGACTCATGGTGGCCCGCCGACCTCGGACCCCCACCCACCCCTGCCAGCCACGCAAGAAACCTCGGCTTCATCCTGGACTCTGCACTCACCATGTCCAAACAGGTCAGCACCGTCTCCTCCTCCTGTTTCAACACCCTCCGCATGCTCCGCAGAATCTTCAAGTGGATTCCAACAGAGACCAGAAAGATGGTGACCCAAGCCCTCGTCAGCAGCAGACTTGACTACGGCAACGCACTCTACACAGGCATCCCAACCAAAGACATCAAACGACTCCAGCGTATCCAAAATGCCTCCGCCCGACTGATCCTCGACATACCCCGCCGATGTCACATCTCCCCTCACCTGAGGGAACTCCACTGGCTCCCGGTGGAGAAGAGAATCACCTTTAAACTCCTCACCCACGCTCACAAGTCACTTCACAACGCCGGACCCTCCTACCTCAACTCCAGACTCAATTTCTACGCTCCCACACGTCAACTTCGATCCGCCAACCTCGCCCTCGCCGTCGTCCCCCGAATCCAGCGCAAGACCTGCGGCGGCAGATCCTTCTCCTTCCTCGCCGCCAAGTCCTGGAACTCTCTCCCCACATCTCTACGCCAGACCCAGGACCTCCTCACCTTCAGGAGACTCCTCAAAACCTGGCTCTTCGACCGCTAACTGCAGCACACCTCCACCCCCCCCCTACCCCCCAGCGCCTGACGGGTACATAGCGCGCTTTATAAATATCGTGATTGATTGATTGATTGATGCCAGTCTACTACTGTCAACATCAACTGACTTGAATCTTGCAGTGAATGCATATTTATCAAATGTGTTGCTATTGTACTCATGTTCCTAGCTATTTTGGATGCTCAATATTGTTTGGTCATTGTACCAGCTCACTAATCAACTAGTCAGAAACATCCACTGTACAATAAGTGGATTATATGTATTGCCACCTGTAATAGGGCCAATATTACCTCTTCAAATCTGTGATGGAGCATCACATCTTGCAGAATTCTCAATTGGGGGGCCTGTTTGGTACAACTATCCCTCATAACAGATACAAAATCCATGTACCTATTTTTTCCTATGCAGGCATGTGTCTGCTCAAAACAGTCCATGGGTTGTATTACGGAATCTAGTGGCAATGTTAAACACACATTTTTACACAAAACACATCATCATACCACTTGTGCAAACCTTACACTTCAAGAAATCCTCTTATGCATTGGGTGTGTGTCAACGTTTAGTTTGATGCCATAAATTATTGCTGTAACAAAAAATACTTAACTAACAATAAGAACTCAAAAAACTTATTTATCTCCTTGATGCTGCTTTGGGCTCTCAACTGCCCATCAAAGTCTGCATACGTCATTGCATTTATGCAGGCCTTGAGGGGGAGGGGTCAGTGTGTATCACACAAATTTCCAGCATTGAGAGGACTGGCCGAGCTTGACTTCTGATGACTTGCAGGTCCAGCATCATCAGTCCTCCCACCTTTTTCTGCAATGTATGCTGTGCTGCTTGTAGCCCCCCAGCATCTGCACCTTCTTGGTGACAGCCTTTCATATTGCCTTCTTCTGATGGGTGTGGACCTGCATGGATAAGAAAAAAGAAAGAAAATATTTTTTGTGTGGTTGTGTTTGTCTGTATTGCTGTGACACAATTTTGTAAAATCCCTCACAAGCTATTAAAAAAGCTAATACAGATTATTTACCAAAATGTTATTTTTCCTAGGAAATACTAAATTGTAGTGACCTGTTGAGTACCCTCATCACTTTTAAAGTCCTCATTTCACAAATCCAGGCCACAAACAGCATCTATGCCAGGATCCAAACCTTTTCATGTAGTGAAAGCTACTTCTGATCAGTACAAATCATTGTGCACTGCTGAAGACTAAACAACTTGCACATTGTTAGATCACACCCCCACGCACAGTTTCATTAGCTTAATGCCTAATGTTTCTAGAACCAGATAATATGATTTGAACAACATACAATGACTAGGGGCAATATGGAAGGGCTACTATGTGTGTCAGTGAGAGCATGGGTTTTGGTGATGTGATCAAGTGTGTGTTGGAATGGGACATATTTGTAAAGGTGGTTCTGAGCCTGTGTCATATGTACATGTAGCACAGGATATACCTTTTCCCATATGTGGCACAATTAATGGATAATAGATACAGATACTCATTTATCAGAAAATAGGATAAACTTAATGGGATAAAAAATATTCTGACAATTCCATAACTTGAACGATTTCTCTTGCACTTTACATTTCTCTCATTCTGACAAATGGCTGTATTTTTTGCTTATACTTATGGTAAAGTCTCTACTGGCCACTGAATGTAAGGGGCATGCAGTTTGTAAATCAAAATTTTGATTTGTGAGTAAATTGAAATGAATAGTCACCTTATTCATTCAGATGACTTTTCATTTAAAATTATGGACATTATGTTCCCAGACAAATTACTGAGTTGACTACACACCAATCACAACACTTTACTCAGGAACTAAAAGGGACAAATTAGCCTGTGCTTAAAAAAAGAATTACTTCAGAAATACAATTGCCATTTAAACAAGTACCTATTCCTCTGGGTCCCAAAAATCTGGCTGTACAGGAACAGGACCTCCACGGTAAGCAGCTTCCACTCCTCAGTGGAGAAGTTAGGGGCCCTGTTGCCTGCCTTACCCAGCATTGTGTCTTCTAGAGGTTGATAACAGCAGCAAAGGTGGATGAGGTGTTATTGGCTGCAGTGTTAGGAGGCAAGTGAGCATTTTTTTTAACACTGTGCACATGTGCATGGCGTACGCAATCATCAGTGGAGACGGGCACATCCATTGGCGTTCATGCATTGCTGTCACAAGTTAGCCAATTGCTGTGAACGTCGTAGAGTATTACACCTATTACACGGTCAACTTCTGCCAACGTCTGTCGGATTGCCAATGTCCTGATGACATGGTCTGGTGGGGACCCTTTTAGGATGTGAACCAGTCTATTTTGAAATGTTAAGTGCGCCACCACCACTCAAAATGGTGGATAGTTTGTTTACTATTTCAAAATACTATTTTTTGCCAAGTTTTACAGAGTACAATGTAGTGTGTCACTGTATTTAAATTTGATGAGATGCAGTTTATTTTATACTTCCATTGACAGAATAAAAATAAAAAAATGTTTGCCCATTTTAAAATGAGATTTGTTCTTCTGAAATGCAGTCAAATGAACCCAGGGAGAGGTAGAAGATGACAGCCTCAAGTGTTCAGACCATTTCCAGACCTTGCCATCATGGAAGAAAGGGATATTATCAAAAATTCAAATTGAATGGGCAAACTATTTTTGACTTATGTCATCAGCTGGAGCCATATCCACTGCCTCACAATAGAAATCCCACAGAATAAACACCAATAGTGAAAATTATGGCAGTACTCCATTTTGTGGCCACCTGAACCTTCCAATACACTCTGGAAGTATCCAGAGGTGTATCACAACCAAATTTCAATGGTATGATACAATGAGTCCCTTACTCATTGATGAGACAAATAACAGCTTCATTCAGTTTCCACTATATTAGGATTTTGCAAATGTGAAGGAAGATTTTTAAGCTTTGGGTGGCATACCATATGTGGTTGGAGCAATTAATTGCACACATATTGCTTTAGTGCCACCACACACCAGCGAACAGATGTACCACAATCCGCAAAACTTCAATTAATCCAATGTGAAAGTTATCTGCTTACCTCAAGTGTGTGTATCCGTTTCCCATGGTCAACACATGCTTCCTTTGACTACGAAATAGCAGCATACCCCTGCAAATATCAGAACTTGGACCTGAGGGGCCTGGTTTGTAGGTAAGTATGATATGACAATAGGATCATTCGTTTTATTTATAGTTTCGGACTGTACAATGAGATGAGATATTTTTGCACAATATGGGGGTCATTCTGACCCAGGCGGTCATGGACCGCCAGGGCCAACGACCGCGGAAGCACCGCCAACAGGCTGGCGGTGCTTTCGGGGGTATTCTGACCGCGGCAGTAAAGGGAAGCTGGCGGTTTCCCGCCGGCTTCCCGCTGCCCCAGGGAATCCTCCACGGCGGCGCTGCAAGCAGCGCCGCCATGGGGATTCCGACCCCCTTCCCGCCAGCCTGGTTCTGGCGGTTTTCACCGCCAGAACCTGTCTGGCGGGAACGGGTGTCGTGGGGCCCCTGGGGGCCCCTGCAGTGCCCATGCCACTGGCATGGGCACTGCAGGGGCCCTCTAACAGGGCCCCACATAGATTTTCAGTGTCTGCGTGGCAGACACTGAAAATCGCGACGGGTGCAACTGCACCCGTCGCACCCCTTCCACTCCGCCGGCTCCATTCGGAGCCGGCATCCTCGTGGAAGGGGGTTTCCCGCTGGGCGGGCGGGCGGCCTTCTGGCGGTCGCCCGCCAGCCCAGCGGGAAACTCAGAATGACCGCCGCGGTCTTTTGACCGCGGTACGGTCTTCTGGCGGTTCCCGCCAGGCCGGCGGCACCCGCTGCCGGCGGGGGTCAGAATGACCCCCTATATGTATTACTTTCATACAGGAGACTCAGCTTATCCTAAGCAACCATGGTTGTCATCACTGCTTAGGAATCAGACAAAGCCATGGGAAGTCCGCTTCAATGAGGGCCATGGAAGAACACGGAGGCCAGTGGATCGGGCTTTTGGACTCCTGAAGGGCAGATTTCACTGTCTGAATAAGACCGGTGGAGCCCTCCTCTTCTCAACCGATTTGATGTGCCAAATCACCATGGCCTGCTGCATGTTACACAACATAGCCCTGCAAAAAAGAACAGACCATACATCACAGAGGATGGAGGCCAGGATAGCCACTGGGTGAGGATGATGAAATGCCAAATGAAGATGATAGTGGGGAAGAGGAAGGAATTGACTTATTTCAAGATGTTCTTGACAAGTTCTGTACATGAGCATAAGTTTACCATTACATATTGCTAAATTAAATGTCAACTTGTGACATAATGACCATATTAGTCTGTACTGGAGATTCTTTATGAATGGTTAGTTCACAAAATTCCAGGGCAAAGATGTTTTTTGATAAAAGTTGTGACACACTTACTACTGTGTTTATTTAGGTTGATTATCTATGATTGGTCTAAGTGATTGTGTCCTCATAACGTATCATTTGAGTCTATTTCATCATTTAAAATTCATATATTCTTCTTGTTTTTTTTTTAGGATCCTTCACCATGTCATCTTCATTTGGACACTTAAAAGTTGTAACACCCAAGGGGTCAGAAAGCACACTAGACACCAGGGATTTATTTCTTTATAAAAGGGGAGGCTGTCCAAAATGGGCATGCTAAGGCTCCTATTTCCAAGACACAAATAAGAACTGTCTTTTTGCCTCCCTCGAAGGCAGCAGGGTGTCTTTACTCTGATCTGCTCCCTAAGGGGATTTTGTATTATTGAAAAAGGGTTTGGTCTGCCCACAATGGGCACGCCAATGCCCCCAAACACCCAGACACAAATGGGAACAGTCTTTTTACACTCCGGGGGGCAGATGGAGCAATTGCCACTATCTGCCCCCCATGAGGGGATAGAAAGCCCGCTGAACACCAGGGATCACTTTTTTTCCATTTGTATCCATGGGGACTGAACAGCATGGGCATTGCCATGCCCCAAAATAGGAAAACAGTCTTTCTGCTCCGGCAGGGGGGGCGGCAGACGGTGGCAATTACCACAACTGTCCACTAGGGAGATAGAAAGCCCACTGGACACCAGGGATTACTTTTTTCTATTTGTGTCAGTGGGGCTCCCCAGCATGGGCATGTCCATGCCCCCACTCCCAAAAAGGGAAATGGTCTTTCTGCATTTCACACCAAAGGCAAGCAAGAGGATATTTGATGTTGTTGGGTGTGGGTTTTACAAATTAGGCAAGGAGAGTTTAGCTAGCTCCCAGTGTCACCCCACTTGCAATGGTGAACAGCTTTACTCTTTAGGCTTGGGTGGGCTGTCACCTGGAAAAACCTACCAGCCCCTGAAAACTAGACAACTGGGGGAATGGATCCAACCAATGTCAATAGGAGTCCCCATGCAAGGGCTCCTTTTGTCCTTGGTTTGAAGAGTTCCTGTCACTGGCACTAGGCCCAGCTTCACAAGTGGTGCAGCATTTTCATCAGAACAAGTGGGTTAATGCTGGGTGATAGTGATCTTGTGGATTCCTGTGGATTTCGCAAAGTTTCCATCACAGAAATGAAAGAAAATATGTGATTTCAGGCACAATTTGAGGTTTGCAGGGCATTATGGGTAAAAAAAAAACATGGGATCCATGCAAGTCACCCCTCCCTTGATTTCTCTAGATGTCTAGTTTTCACAAAAATACCAGTTTGCTAGATTGCAAGATTTCTCTAGGTTTTGGCTGAGCTAGGGCCTACAAACTACAACTAACCACTTTGCAACAAAAAACAGGCCAGTTTTGTGTTGAAAAATTGGTGTATCCATGATGCGTTTTTGGCCTTTTCATGTCACAGGCACTAGTCATATGTTGTAATGAAGCACATTAACTTACGAGCACTGTATTATGTATCCATGGGAACCCTGTGACTATGTCGTGAGGCATTCTTGGAATGTAGAATGCATCATGACATAGTATAAGGGAGGCTCTGTGTCAGTTGGTGAGAGACGATGTGCCTGGCAGGATGGGGCTTCACTGACCCTATGGACTGAACCAATAAAGTGCACTTCTATCAACAAACGACGTCTTTCCTGTGTGTGAATACTTCATTTTGGCGACAAATGATTTAAACTAAATACGGAGAAGTGTGAAGTCCTAATTCAACATAGTAATATGGAGGATCGAATCTACGCAGAGGAACGATACTCTCGAAGTGATTGCAACACACTCTTCTTTTGTAGAGAAGAGAACACGGAGCCAACGAACTACAGGCAAGTCAACAGAGACTTACATAATTGTTGTTATCTTCATTGATGTTTGGCTCGCGACTGTTTACAAGTGCTAGTGTAGGTATTAGTGACTTTACACTCGAGATCACGGAGCGCGTGATAACAGGAGCAATGACTAGACGTGCAGCGTAAGGAAGCATTGTTCTTCAAAAAACATGTAACCTGCGCATCACGTGTGAAGGCGTTGGCTCCTGTGTTGTGTGACAGATGATAAACGTACGGCACCGGATGTCGAATTCCCCTAGCAACGCCTTGTGACGTGCACACAACATGGGAATTTGCCTCCTGTGTTGTGTGACAGCTGGTGAACATAGACTCCTGGTGATCCACTGATAAAATGGCAGAACTGGAAAAAAGTATTCATAAACTATGCTAAAGTGTGTGGTACCTCTCTCAGTGCAGAGAGGAAGATGTCTTTATTAATGCACTGCCTTGGTACTGAAGGGCAGGACATATTTGAGAACTTACCTGACTTATCAGATAATGATGCAGCTGGACTTCATGAATATGAAATAAGCCTAAAAAAACTTGAATTGCATTAAGCACAGTACTTGAACGGTACCAGTTAGGGAAAAGAATGCAGCAACAAGGAGAATCAGTTGAGCAGTACATAACTTCTTTACGAGGTTTAGCTCCTACTTGTGCATTTGGAAGTTCATATGAAGAACGTTTGAGGGATCAATTCATGTTGGGATGTTCGTTGGAGAGAGCTAAAGAGAACATGTGGCAAAAAGATAATCTGTCTTTGGATGAAATTCTCACTAGTGCGAAAACTTGTGAATATTCCAAGTACTGTGTTGAAGTTTTAAGGGGTCGTAAAATAATCGCTGACAATTCTAGTATAAGTGAGAGTATTACAGTTAAAACAGTACAAAATAATGATGGAGAATATAGAAATTTGAAAGGAAAGGATAATGCAACATCAACTAAATTTTTCCCAGGTAAGTGTTATGGGTGTGGTAATGTGGGATATATGCCTAATAATAAAGAGTGTCCAGGTTGGAAGATTACCTGCAAAAACTGTAGGAATGAGGGGTCACCTAGCAAGGTGTTGTAGAACAAAAATGAATACTAAGAAAGTGAGGGAAGTTGAATGTGAGACTTATCTGATGACGTGGAGTTAGTGGGCAAA
Organism: Pleurodeles waltl; assembly: GCF_031143425.1. Lineage (NCBI taxonomy): Eukaryota > Metazoa > Chordata > Amphibia > Caudata > Salamandridae > Pleurodeles > Pleurodeles waltl. Next base: position 292,759,270 of record NC_090447.1, read on the forward strand.
GTTGACATTTTACAAACTAAAAGTGGATACTTGAGTGGCCCCATGGAAAAAATGTTGGTAAATGATGAATCTGTTAGGATTCTTTTTGATTCTGGAGCAAAAATAACACTTGTTCTGAGAAGTTTCTATGATCAAAGTTTGAAAGGAAAAGTCAAGCTGATGAAACCTGATATAAAGCCTAAAAGGTATGGTGGAGAACCAATCAAATTACTTGGGTACTTTTGGGGTACCATTGTGTTTAAAGGATGCATCATTCCAGTCAAAGTTTATGTGTCCATAAGAAGAGATGCCTTAATCAGTTGGTTCCATCAACATGATCTATATGTCTATCTTGATCCAAATGAAGTTCCACCAGTCATCCTTAGAGATATTACTAATGGTAATTCTGTGTCAGAGGTTGGGTATAAGTGGATGAATAAATTCCCTGAGGTTTTCAGTACAGAAATAGGTTGCCTAAAGAATTATATGCATGCAATCAAACTAAAAACCTAATGTTCAATGTAAGGTTGCCAAGTTGAGAACAGTTCCTTTAAGTGTGAAAGAACAAATGAGGGTAGAGATTGCTAAATTAATTGAACATTGAATAATTTGAGAAATAGAAGCATCAGAATAGGTGGCACCTGTAGTCATGGCAAAGAAGGCTAGCAGGGAAGCTAGAATATGTGTTGACCTCACAGAACTGAACAAGTCATTAATTGAGGACCATCATCTCCTTCCTAAAATAAATGAGATGTTGTGCTCACTCACTGGTGCAAAACACTTTCCTACCCTCGATTCATCATCAGTGTATCACCAGATTAGATTACATCCTTCTTCCCAGGAACTCTCCATGTTTGTTACTCCTTTTAGTCGTTTCAAATTTCTTAGGATGCCATTTGGCCTGATATTGGCGGCATCTGTTTTTCAGAGAGCACTAGAAAAGATTTTGAGAGGAATAGAAGGACTGAAAATGTATCAAGATGATATTCTAGTGTATGGGGCCAGTTTGAATGAACATGACGAGAAGCTGGAAAGGTTTCTGCACACGTTAAAGGCTTCTGGCATGGCTTTAAAATACAAAAAGTGTAAATTTGACATGCCGACTATTCGGTACCTAGGGCATGAAATCTCAGAAAAGGGGATTCGACCGAGGGCTGCTTTAGTTGATACCATTAATAAAATGCCGGCTCCCCAGAATAAAGAAGAGTTATTGAAATTCTTGGGGATGGTGGAATTTTATGACACATTTTCACCCAAATTTGCGGAGAGGACAGAGTACATGAGAAAACTGTTGAGAAAGGGTAATGAATTTACTTGGTGTGATCAGTGCAATAGTACATTTCAAGACATCAAGAATAGCTTACAAAAGGCTTCCAATTTAGGAAGTTTTGATACAAAAGATGAGATAGTATTAATGACTGACGCAAGCTCCAAGGGTACTGGTGCAGTAATCAAAAGGTGTGAATAGAACTCTACTCTTTTTGTCAAGAAATTTGAACTGGGCAGAATATAACTATTCTGTTGTGGAAAAAGAGGCACTAGGAGTTTATTGGGCAGTCAGGAAATTGAGAAAAAAATTATGGGGCCATAAATTTGAAGTTATAACTGATCACAAACCTTTGAAAGAAGTTTTCAAGAATAAAGGAATTGACTTTGTATCACATGGGATATGGAAGTGGGTGGTAGCTCTACAGGAGTTTGAGTACAATATATCTTATATACCAGGTGTCTTGAATGTACAAGCTGATTGTCTTTCGAGAATGTGAAAAGAAAATAATTCAAAGGTAGAAGAACATTTGTATGATGATGAAGAAAAGTATTTTGCGGGTAAAGATCTAGATCAAGATATAAAGTTATGTCTTATAACGGGGTAGTGATTCAAGAATCAGAATGGAAGCAAGAGTTGATTAAGGATGACGATTCACAAAGGGTAATAAACAAGACGAAAAATGGATGGGGTGTAAAAAGAAGCTGTGATGAAATGTTGTTTCCTTTTTGTCAGGTAAAGGATGAATTGGCTGTTGTTGATGGAGTATTGGTGAGGGGCAGCAAGTTGATTCCACCTTGCAGTCTGAGGAAGAACTTAATAGAACATGCTCATTCCAATCACATGGGCATATCCAAAACTAAGGAGAGACTAAGGACTACATATTGGTGGCCCACAATGGATGTGCTGACAGAAAGAGATGTGAGGAGTTGTAAAGTGTGTGCCCAATATGATAAAACTTTAAAGTGTAGAACTCAACCCATGGTTATAAGAGAAGAAGCTTCAGGAGCGTGGGTGGACATAGCGTTAGATATACTTGGACCGGTCAGATTGAAATCAGCTGATCGTTATGTCTTAGTGTGCATTGACATGTATTATCGGTTGCCGTAGATCAAAGTGGTAAGTTCTATAGACTCTAGAGAGGTAATCTGCTTTCTTGAGGAGCTCTTTGAAAGGGAAGGATTTCATGCTTCTATTCTCACTGATAATGATGTCCAATTCACATCGGGATCACTGGAATCTTTTTTGAAGGATAGGGCAATTAAACACTAGAAGGCAGCACTATATCACCCCGAATCTAACGGTGTAGGGGAACAGTTTATTGTGGTACTTAAAGAAAGTTTACAACTAGCTCAAACACAAGGTTACAATGGGAAAATGAAAATTGAAAAAAGATATGAGAATATTGCTTGACACACATTCTTCTACTGGAGTAACGCCCTTTCAGTTATTTAGGGGTAGGTTACCTTGTACTGAAGTTGCACCTGGGTGGGTGCAGGAAAAAAGGAAAACTATTGATCTTCTTATGGCTGATGTAGAAGTTTGGAGGATAAAGGAACATGATAAAAAGGTCAAAAGGAAAGAACAGTATGATGTGCGCAAAGGTATAAAAGAAACAATGTTAAGAGTCGGTGATTGGATAAAGATAAAATTTCCAAGACTTGAAAAGAGGTCTTCCAAGTTTATGGGTCCTTTTAAAGTGATAAAGAAATTTAAAAATGCAATAAGGACAGATGATCACAGGATATGGAATCTGAACAGGGTGGTGAGATATCAGATTGGTGATTCAGTCACTTAATCTGATGGAGTACCTAACAGCGAGCATTGTGTTTCTGCGCCTAGTTTTGATGTAGGTGATGATTTGTGCTCCAGACCGAAATGAGAAGTAAAGAAACCAACACGGTTACAAGACTACATATTAGTTTTGGGGTATAAAACTGGAGTTACATATTCATCAGATATGATATATGATATACATGATATATCTTTTAAAGATTAGAGATATGAATTTTATAATGTTATCTGTGAAGATCTATTTGTAGTTGTTATGTTTAGAATGATCGTTTTTAATGTTTGGGGTGAAAGGGTGGTGATGTGGTAATGAAAGTACATTAACTTACGAGCACTGTATTATGTATCCATGGGAACCCTGTGTCTATGTCATGAGGCATTCTTGGAATGTAGAATGCAGCATGACATAGTACAAGGGAGGTTCCGTGTCAGTTGGGGAGAGAAGCTGTGCCTGGCAGGATGGAGCTTCACTGACCATATAAACTGAACCAATAAAGTACACTTCTATCAACAAACAACATCTTTCCTGTAGTGGAATACTTCAGCATACCTACACAAGTGAGGTACCATTTTCATCAGAAGACATAGGAGAATGCTGGGCGGAAGGACGTTTGTGGCTCTGTGCAGGTTCAGGAGCTTTCCATCACAGAAATGTAGGAAAATGTGTATTTTAATCAAAGTTTGATGTTTACAAGGGATTCTAGATAAAACAACCTGGTGAGAGCTACAAAAGTCATCCTATCCTGGATTCCCGTAGGCATCCAGTTTTTTTTGTTTTTGTTTAAATATACAGGTTTGCTAGGTTTCCATAGGTGCCAGCTGAGGTTGAGCCTAAAAACCACAGCTACCCACTTTGCAAAGAACAGGTCAGTTTTGCAAAGAAAAAATGTATGAACATATGCTGAGTTTTGGCCCATTTCCTATCGTGGGCCTACCCACACAAGCAAGGTCCCATTTTTGTGGGGAGACTTAGCGCACCTTCCAAATGTAAGACAATGTGTCAGAAAGAAGTAATTTTGGTAAATATCCTCTAATTCACATGCTAGTATGGGTACCCACAAATTCAAAGATGTGCAAATAACCCCTGATTCTAAACTCCATAGCTTGTGCCCATTTCAGAAATAAATTGTATCCCTGCTTTTCACGATTTATATTTTACCATATGAATTGCTGTATACCCGGTACACCCGGAATAATTCAAGTCTGCCTGTTCCTGAAAGCTGGGAAGATAATAATTTTAACACTGCAAACCCCTTGTTGATGCCATTTTCAGGGGAAAAAACACATGCTTTCTTATGTGGTACTTGTTCCATTTTTCCCCTAAAATGAGAATTTAGGTATATTTGTCCCCATTTTCTCGGTCCCCTCCTGGGGAATCTACAAACCCTAGGTACCTTTAGAATCCCCCAGTACGTTGGAAAAAAAGGACACAAACTTGGAATGGATAACTTATGTGGACAAAATGTATGGGGGCCTCAGTGTGAACTACCCCAAATAGCCAAAAAAAGGCTTAGCACGGGGGAAGAACTAACAGCAAAGGGGTTAAATATGTGTATTGCTATGTTGTTATGATTTGTGACAACAATAATAAAATACATCTTTAGCCTAAAAAATACTTCCTCGTTAACTCTCATAAATTATAGCCACACTAAATGACAGTGGGCTTAAAGCTATAAAATGAAATGGCTACTAAGCAAACTTGTCTTTTCAGTGGAGTCTCCGGAGGCATAACATAAGCCACCACAGCCCCTGAGGTGCTGGAGGGGCCCAAAGCAAAAGTGGTAGGTGGTGGGTCAGGGAGGAGGCCCCCTCAATGTACTTTGCAGGGGGCCCCCCTCAAGTTTTGTTCCACCACTTGGAGTCTCCTTAATTTTTGCCTCTTTCTGGGTCCAATTTTTTATTGTAATTGGACTTTGCTCACTAAGACACTGCCAATCAGTGCTGCAGTGTGTATGTTTGTAAAATGCACTGACAGCATCCGGTTGATTAAGGGACTGGGGGATGGTTTACAGTTAATAGAACCCTTGTCTTTCTCCTAATTGATGGATTAGAGTTAAAGGACCTAATTACAAGTATGGAAACTATTTATCGCACCTAGAACATAACGATACCATGGGGTTCATTATTTATTGGGTGCGATAAATAGCACCTATTATGAGTTTCTGGGGAATAACTTGAGGATTTTGTCTTTTAATACACCAAAATCTGCATACTATGGTAATTACCATATGGTTTTCCTTCTTATATTTGGGCTGGTGTAACTTGCCGAAAATTAAGAATGGTTGAGTTATTTAAGCATCCGATAATCTTTGGATGCGTTATATAACACTCAACTTGTAATTCCAACCAGTGCTTGAACAGGAGTTAGCCCACGTCAGAAACTCTTAATCAGGCCCAATGTGTTACTAAACATTGGTTTTGCAACCAGTAGTTATGAGAAAACGGGGGCACGAACAGCTTTTTAGTTGACTAAATATTCACATCAGACTTGACTATTCCCGGCCTAGCTGCAGGTATGCTATGCTTGATATCCATTTTGCACATTCTTAAAAGCCTTCTAAGAATCGGCACAGTCATTTCATTTGAAAATCCAACAAAAATCATGAATTACATAAAAAATAGATGCTGTTGTTTTTTTGTCAAGAGGATTTTATCGTCCTCTACGACGTATCAGAATCAATTTCCTACTTTCCTGTGTAGGTCATGACACAACAGAAGGAACACATAGCCTGCAACTCGGCATTTCATATTGGGTGTCAGAATTCTACTCAGCTCGACATCAGATTTTTTTTGTAAATATTCACAGCCATTACCTTTAGCTACACTATCGGCCATGAGAGGTCTGAGGTTTTACAATAAATGCTAGTACATTTATTTTCTTTTACAGGAAACACAAACTGAAATGGAAGGACCTAAGTATCCCATTATTAGCAGTAATGGATTTCATCAGAAATGAATAGCGTTGCAATTTGTCCCGAGGAGAATGCTACAGAAAGCATGAGCATGTCAGCACAAGGTGAGACCCAGCTACATCTATCAGAAGTATCCAGAGAGACGTGTACCTGATGATGCTATTCAGTCTTCTCAGTTCTGAATATAACTATAGTTATCACCCCATATTGTCAAGTTTTTTTTCAACGGGATGAAAAAGAGGCAAATGATTAACTTGAACTGCTTTAGAAACAAAAACTAAAGAAGCTTCTTTTGTCGAAAAGGATTGGTACATGCTGTGCGTGCATTCACAAACTAAATAGAGGCCCGTTACTGATTCTAATCTGCCCTCCCCAGGCAACATGTCCTGCAACTAAATGACATATATGTGGGATGTATATGCTTGATAGGAATGTTTTTTTCTAATGATTACTGAAATTGTATTCCAAATACATCCACGAGAACGACCTTTCTCAAAATATCAGCAAGTGGCATAACTTTTTGAAACATAATAATAATAATTATTATATTAACAACGATATTAATAATAATAATAGGAGTAGTAGTAGCCAAAGTATTAGTTGTAGAAAATGAAAACAAGAAAAAGTAATGAAAACGTTTGATCCTGATAATTATTATTATCATTATTATTATTATTATCATTATTGTCATTATTGTTATTATTATTGTTATTTTATTACTAGTAGTAGAAGACAAAAGGAAGAAAAATTAAAGATGATGATAGATATTATTATTATCCTAAACAACAATGTTCTCATTCCAATAAAGCAAAACTAATTATGATGAGAGTTGCCGGCATTATTTTAAAATTATTTATAATATTGCAGGTTAATCGAGGAAACTCCTTTTCAAGTCTCACTGAAGATAGTACTGGAAAACTAAAAACAATTGTTTACACACTGGGAGATGTTTTCCCAAATATTGGGATCTATTTGGAAACTGTTGCTGTCCAGCGTCACTATGGAACAAACGGTGCTGCCAAACAGCAAACAGCCATTGGGCGTGGTATTGGAAGGACAGCCCCAGTAGGAATGGTCCTTTAATGTGATTTCCCTTGGTGATGAAGCCTTTGGAGGGGGCTTCTTGACAGCAAAACAGTAATGGTGTGCTGTTCGACAAATCATGCATGCCCTAATGTCTAAGCAATTTACGAGATGGACAAGGAGGACAAAGTAACATTTTCAGATCTCAGTGAACTGAGACATGATTACACCAAAGGCTCCCATAAAGATAAGACACTAGGCAAATACAGAATGAAATCTAAGAAGAGTATTTTTCTGTCCCTTACTTAGAATGAGTCATTTGTGAATATACACAAAGGTGAGAATTTTCAGAATTACATGGTTTTTCCATGGTCTTCTCCGAATAGCGCAACCTCTAAGCTCCATGGTTATGTTCCATGCATCTAACCCTAAAAGCACCATCTGCAAAACGATTCCCTGCAGAGCCTAATTCTCAGCATTAGGATTTAGGCAATTGCAAACAGATAGATCGTTTCTCTGTATGCTAGGTGAAGGTTTGGACTCTGAAATGTTAGAACCCACAGTAAGAAATGTATTCAGTATGGTTGTTTGGCCTCAGACAAAAAGAAAACAGTTGTGAACAAAGACCGCATCTGGGTCCTGCTACTAGTAGGTCTGCCATAAGCGATACATTATAAAATCTCTAATTGATTTTAGGTGATATCAGAAAACATGTAAAATCAGTCAACTAAATCAACTCAATTTAACTGGGCAATATTTTATGTTTGTCTACAATCTAGCATTATTAAGGCATTTGGATTTTTGAAGTTAGCCAAAAATGGTCTAAGTCTTCTTTGACTCTGCTCATCTTCATAATAAAAACCCAAAGAATTCACAGATAATATTAATTGACTTAAAACAAATAATTGAGTAAGAGAGAACGTTGACGATGATGATTCCACAGTATGGGTTCAATATTTTTTTGTACTGGTTAGATAAAACATACTTTTTACATCACTTGGGTTTTGTTTTGGGCACTGGTGCTTGAGCTAGTCATGTCTGAGATATGTTGACAAATTAGTTATTCTCTGGATTATATGGACAGTGAAATCGATTCAGAAACAATATTCTTAACTCCAAACAAAGATGCAAGTGGGGGTAATTTAGAAAGTGTATGGGTCATAACTACAGTAATCAGTTGCTCACACTGCTCCTCATGGCCCTCATGGAGTTATTTGGGAAATTACAATCCTTGTGATCTTACTTACCAACTCAATGCTATTCCTAGCAAACAATCAGCATGTGTACTCAGGTGCCTAGTCTCAACATCATGTGATTTCCCAAATCTCTTTCAGCTCATCCTGCTCACACACAATTGCCTTTTTGTGGGCTGTAATAAGCTCGCACTAGTCGCACAGTTGGTGCCTGGCTTTTTTAAACACACAGACAGAAAGACACACATACACACATATACAGAAACACACACATACATGAAACACCAACACATTAAATAATTAGCAAGTGACTACACACACACACCAACAACACAAACACACTAATTATCCACCAGTCTCCCATGCTAGGGCAAAATAAAAGTGATATTCTAGATGGTTCATGTCTATTCTTTGGCATTCCTGCTGACAAATTCATTCGACACCCCGAAAAAGATGACAACTATGAGAAGACCTGAGGCCAGAACAATATAATGCAGAATGGCAGTCTACAAGAATTTGGAAGGTTTGCACGAGACAGCCTGATCTCAACTGGCATCATCATCATCTTGCATTCAAGGAAAACATTTTATACATTTGAATGAATGGGCACAAAATCTCAAACAATATTCATCAGGCCTGTTATGGCAAAAGGTGAAAGAGAATTATAGACCCAATTTAAAGTTTGGTGGTATGGGAGTACTTCTGTAAATTGGCAGTGTTACTACACCTCTAAACTCACAGATCTCCTGCTCTGTTTGGAGATGGGGAAATCATTGAGTTTATACCAGCAGAGACTCCACTGTCTTTACCAACATACATTTCAAACTGATGGCTCATTCCCCACAGGGCCAACAGATGAAAGTGACAGTTATTCCGAGTTATACTGGAAGGGGAGATAGCTGTCACGTGGTTTCAATCTCGGGAAACAGCCTGCTCGGCATGGTGCAGCTGCTGGAGAACAACACTGAAAAGAAAAACAAATTACCTGACCTATATTTCTTTCCAAAACTAGTAATGACTTGGATATACATTTTACCACAAGGCTGGATACCAATCGAGAACAAATATTAGATATAGATTACATTTAAAATAATTCAGTGTAATTACAATTGTATTACAATTTCTTTAGTTCCACATATATGTGTCAATTGATCAATTAAAGTGTCAATGTCAAATATAAAGCTTATAAACCATATTAAAGACAGAATCCAGATATTCCTTCACTCTGAAACTCGCTCATACACACACATAGCAATAAAAAGTTTCAAGATACTCAAGTGATGTATTGCACATTCCCAATCAGTAGTACATTATAAGCATAATAAAATGAATGAATCATCTATTCCACGGACGGTGCTGATACAGTCTTGATTGTCCAAGTGTTCGATTCCTGATTATTGGACCTGGCCCTCCTTGCAGGTTCAACCCCAGACTTTTTGGCCTTCAGCCCTTCTGTTTTGCTGAATTCATTTTTGTTGGCGAAGGTGCTTGTGCTCGCCCCTTTAAAGTGGTAAATTTGGCTTACAGCCAACTGGCACATTTAATTTACGTATAAATGTCTGGTAAAGTGGCAACAACTGTAACCAGGGCCTGTAAATTAAATGCTACTAGTTGTCCTGCATTTGTGGTACAGAGAAAGGGCAACCCAGCATTCCATTGAGGGTATGGGTAATTATAATAATGAACAACGATGCCAGCAAGGGATTCGTTTGAATATACAATAATTCTGAACACGCATGTTAATTTGATGACGTTCATTCATAACATTTCAATTCAATTTAAAATGATGTCGATATAAAAATGGTTTTACCACGATAATGAATAAATCGCATAGACAGGTATATATGCTTAGTGCCAATTTGTATTAGAAAATCAATGCATAAAAATGAACTGGGTTCAGCAAACATAAAAACACATAATACATTGACAAAGTAATGCTTATAGTACCGATAATCACTTGGACCGTCATTTACAAGGACATTGCACCACCTGAATGTCACTTTTACCGATGTGCCGGTGGCGCAATGCCCTGACCCATATTTACAAAGTGGTGTTAAGCCACTTTTTTATGGCTTAACGCCACTTTATAAATATGGCCACTTTACCGCATCACTTTGCGTAAAAGGGCCATGCAACAGGTTTTGTTGTGGGTGTTCCACTTCAACATCCATCACATTTTGACACTGCCCAAGATTACGAGGATACGTGAACCTGAGGCAGTGCCATAAATTAATGCCACCCCAGAGGTGGCACTAGGATGGCACAATGAGGAGAAATTATTTTATTTCTCCTTGTTTTTGCTTTTCCTATATGTGCTGCATGCTGTAGCACACATAGGAAGAGCAAAAGACCATTAATGATTGTTTTTGTGCAGGAAGGTGTCCCTTCCTGCAGCAGTAAATCACCATTATTGATTGTTTATTGCAGTGCTAAAGAAAACACAGGGTTGCGCCATATTGCCATAAATATGACACATCCTTGCATTTCTGAAGTGATGCAGCGCAGCCAAATTTGGCAAGAGCCACACTGGCCACTTTGTAGTAAATGAGGCCCCTGGTGCTCTAAGATATACGCCAATGTACTTAAAGTCCACTTGCTAACTGAAAAACAAGAATCTCCTTCCCATATGAAGATAACACTTGTTGGACTGGGATAAGTAATCCATAAGCAAGATGGATTATTCGTCAATATTTTGGTTTCATGTGGAAATAACTCAAGAGACCATTTTCAGGAGTACAATATTTGTGTATTGATGGAAAAATACCCCATTATAAACAATAAGAAAGGTTCACAAATATTACAATATCAAACAAATTATCACTAATGGCACATATTACACCTGTAGTTATAAGAACAGACTTAACATTACTGTTCTTCAGTTTATCAAATATGCATGAAGTAACCATCACCTGATTAAAAAGCAATGAGAGGGGGGCGTGGCCGGGCCGCGAAAGAAGATGGCCGCCTAACTTGGGAACTCCGAGCCATGTCGGACTCGAGGGGGCGGCGGGGGCCGCGCGACTGCCGTAAATAAAATCATGAACCCTCCAGAGGCATTTCCAACACACCGAGACTTGATCTCTGTCGAGGAGACTCAGAAACAGCGGTGGGGAAGACCGCTGCGCACCTCGACAGGAAAGGCCCTGCACGGGGGCGGAGTCGCATCTTCCAAGGCCAGAGCAGATCGGCCCGTCGAAACGGAGACAACGAACCGCGCGTCCCAGCGCCTTGGGTCAGTAATGCTGCGCTGACCATCAGGACGTCGTGCCCTCCTCCCACCCTGCCCCCTCTTCCCAGCTTAAGGGAACGGAAGCCGGTATTGGCCCCGGAGGGGCAGCGGGGACCCCGCAACCAGTGCAAACGGGGTAACACTACCCCCGGAGGCTCTCCAACACACGCGGAGTCCTGATCTCTATGAATGAGACCCAGCGATAGCAGGTAGAAGGACCGCTGCACACCTAGACAGAAAAGGCCTAGTTCGGGGGCGGAACCGCGCCCCTTGAGGCTGGAGCGGACTGGCCTGTCAGTAAAGGAGACCACAATTTGCGCGCACCCCAATGCCATATCCTGCGGTCAGCAGTGCAGCGCTACTCATCAAGACACCGTGCCCTCCCCCCTTGACCCACTCTCCATCTCCAGGGAATAAAAACTGGTGACCGGAGAGGGGAGGGTGACCGCTCTCTCAGGGGAAAACGGGGCAATGAGGCACTGGCATAGGCCAGTATCACTTACCCCTCCCAACTACTCATCCAACAGAACAACCGCAAGGGCCCTAACAATGACACTGACAGAGCTCCCCCTGCCCCCACAAAGTGGACTAGCCAACATATCTAAGGCCTCCTGAAATTAGAGCAAAGCACCAACCGGCTGGCCCCTTGCAGCACTGGGAATAACAGAGCACTGACCAGCCCCCAACACTATCTGCTCGTGGCCATGCAGGACTGAGCAGAGGCAGCACCGAAACCGCGCCCCAGAGGAGACGAGGCGCTCAGGATCGGGAGCTGGTGATGATCCTTGATTGGCCCACTGGATAGGAAAAACACCCTGTCGATTAAGCACCCGGCCCCTCCTGAAGGACTCAGCAGTGGTCCTCTAGCTCAAACAGAGCAGATCTCGGGCGGCCCCTCGGACCGGATCAAATATAGGAAAGGGACCCCCAGGTAAAAGTACCTCTGGACATACCGACCCGGATGTAGTACAGAGGAGGGTGACGCTGGGGCACGATCACCCGCCCTCTCTCTAACAACCTCTGGTGCCCCAAAAAATGAAAAACAAGCAGCTATACAGTGACAAACTCAGTCCAACGACACAAGTAGGAGAGGCCGTCACAGACTGACAGACTGACCCATGCATTATCACCATCACCAGTCGCCGAGAAAGACAGAAGAGATGGAAAAATGACCCCAGATTCAATAAGGCCACTCCCACAGGCTGGCACTGAGATGCCCGGAGGCAAGTCAGGACACAAATCTACAGGTAAACCGGCATGACAATTCCTATTTTCAGAGGTGCTCCAACACAAACGTCCTACCTACCCAACAGTGGGACCTCACAGGACCTTAACTCCAGCCCAGACTTCCACGATGACTGACAAGGACCAGCCTACAACCATGGAACGGATACTGCAGGAGATCACTGCCGCCAGTTGCCGGATAGAGGGGGTGGACGCTTCTATATCCTCTCTGACCCTGGAGACCAAATCCATGCGATCAGACATTGTAAGCTTCAAATCCCAGGTGACAGGATTGGAACACTGCATGGGGACCCTAGAAACCCAAATGGCCACAATCCAGGACAGAGACCAGGACCTTCTCTATCTCCGGAGCAAAATAACAGACCTGGAAGATAGAAGCCGAAGAGATAACATTTGCCTCTTTGGAATCCCAGAAAACGAAGAGGGTCCAGATGCACAGGCCTTCCTTAGCTCTGTCCTAACCAAGTTGACCTCATTGACCTTTGACCCTCCACGTGGCACTCCACACTCAGCTCTTGGAAAGGGACAAATCCCGTTCACCCCTGAAACCAGCTCCCATACCCCCCTGAGACAATGGACTGCCACAGGGACTATGCGGGATTACATGAGACAACGACGTGAGTCTCAGAGTGTGGCTATCGTCAACTCAACGGACAGATGAGTATCCGCCCGGATTCAGTATTTATATTTTCTCCTCTGGTGCTGATAATGTCATTACTAAACAGTTAATGTGCCTCAATCCCTAGAATACAAGGTTACACAATGAAATGATACAATGCAAGTTATTTTTAGCCCAACTTTGTGCACACATCACCTGCAGCTAGACCAGACCTTGTTGGTACCCACTGTTTACGCATAGGACAGGTTTATGACCCATGCCGATGTTGCAAATTTGCTGTTCATTGGTTCCTACTCTTTCAATGCAAAGCAGTATGATGCGACAATGCAATAGAAGTTACCTCTGACCCATCGCCGAGTTTATATTGCCTATATTAAGATTAAGAACTGGTTTACCCCCACTGTTTACACATAGGCCACAGATATGTTTTAGAACCCAATGTCCTGCAGGTAATAGCACAATACTAAACCACTGAGATGTTATCTATGCAGATGAGACTTATGCACATATATATAATTTGACTTGCTGCGAATGTGTTGTTCATTTATTTCTACTCTTTCAGCATAAAGTAGGATGATGAGATAATACAATAGAAGCTACCTCTGGCCCATCACTGAGTTTATATTGCCTGTATTAAGATTAAGATTTTGTCTATCCCCACTGTTTACACATAGGCCACGAATATGCCTTTGAACTCAATGTCCTGCATACAATATTATGACATTAAGCCACAAAGATATTATCTATGAAGGATGAGACGTATGCACATGTATATGTATGTATATCTTAAAGTCTCTCCCTGGCCTACCACCGACCTGCTCTTCCCGTCCCTCTCCCACCCTCCTTCCCTTACCACCCCTACCCCCTCCCTTCAAACCGTCTAACTGCCCCTATAACACACGATTCTGCACTGCAGCGACGACTAGCCACAGCGGTCCCCCACTCCATCACTAGGGGTACATAAATGACATTAGCTCTCACTCACTAACAGAATTGCTCCCCCTCTATACCTACGCATGATCACCCCCCCACCTCCCCTATCACCTACATAACAAGACTTCAAGACTTCACCCCATCAATAACCACAGATACGCAACGCCCTCCCCCGCTCCAATTCTCCCTCCCCGTTTCTCCTCCCCCCCACAGAAAAATCAACCCTTTAATTGCCACTCCCCCCTAAGCTCCCCCACGACTCCCTCTGGAGTCAGACAGAAAGACTCTGAACAAACGGCGATGGCGGTCGCCCCTTTTTCTCTCCCCGCCCCCCCCGACAGGGACCCGACTGTCGGTGCTGAGAGCTCCTATAGGGAAAAGGCCCGCAGTCTACAGATCTACCTCCTCCAGGGGATATTGTTCCCCTAGCTTTCCCAACCTAGCTCCTATATCCCTACCCTTCCCTATCCCTTCTCCCCCTCTCCTCCTCTCTCCCTGACTGCATCTCCCCCTCTCACCTTCTACTCTACGTCTTTACGCTAACCACTTCCTCCTTCCTACCCTCACCTTCTCTTCCTCCCCCTGCCCTTCCCTCCCTCTCTCAATCTTATCTAGCCTCCCCTTTCTCCCCTTCTGAAGGATCATCCGACGTCCACCAGCTACCCCCTTCCCCCCTAACCACAGCGCTGCCCAGACATCCTCCCTGCCCCAACAATAGAGGCAGCCCTTTACACAACCCCTGAATTGCCGAGACCCTATTCCGACATCCAGCATGCCGAGAACTGTCTCTCACGCAACACACCCACTACGAATCATCTCCTGGAACATGCATGACATGACGAATTGTCAAACAAAAAAAGTTGTTGCCCTATCTCCAATCTAAAAGAGCAGATATAGCCCTGATCCAGGAGACCCACTTGGACAGTACGGAGACAAGGAAGCTCCATTGGGACTGGGTAGGAAAGGTTTCTTTAGTTGCTGCCGGGCAGACCAGGGACCCGGAGAAGGTACCCCCCGCAAATGCAGAGTAGCGATATTACTATGCAAAACCCTTCCGGTTACAATCATCAAAACATGGAACGACCCGGAGGGGAGATATGTATTCGCAAAACTGAAGGTGGGAGACACTTTTCTATGCTTGGGCTCAGTCTATGCACTGACCGGTACTAAGCGATCTTTTTTCCTACAATTAAATCGCCTCCTGACTGAAATAGGGACCAACTGCTACATCATCGGAGTAGGCTGGAACCTCGCCCGGGACGCCATATTAGACAGAACGGGCCCTATTGATACGGGCAATAACCACGACAGGGCCCTACTAACGTACTTAATTACAGATGCAGGCTTGGCTGATTATTGGACACTGATACACCCAAAGGACAATGAATATACATTCCTGTTGCCTGTCCATGGCACCCAGTCCCACCTGGACTATTTCTTAGTGTCGCTCACTGTAGTTCCCCAACTCCAAGATACTAGTATACTTGAAAGTGGACTCTCAGACCACTACCCTATCTTGCTCCAGATCCAAGCGGGCCTCGCCTCCCCTGGCCGCAAACCATGGTGCTTCGCGGTGCATAGATACCGTTCCCCCCAAGGGAAAGAACAACTGAGGACCCACGTATCCACTTATATGGCCGACAACACTGGCACTGTGGCCTCCAAATGAGTTCTCTGGGCGGCGGCGAAGGCAACCCTGAGAGGTAATATGATGCGCAACGCAGCACTGACTAACAAGGAAAGGAAGACACGCCAACAAACCCTAGAAGACGACATCCGGAGCCTCACCAGACAATACACCGCCAAGCCATCCCTCGCACTGCGCCGATCTCTCGAAGAAGCCCGAACACAATGAGCTCTACACTTCGCAGGCGGAATACGCACTGCAAAGACTACGCGGCCGTCACCATGAAGAAGGCGAGAGAGCGGGACGACTTCTAGCGGCACAACTTTGGCAGAGAGAAAATGCCTCTGCCATCCCAGCCATAACATCCCCCTCAGGAGCAGTACTAACCTGCCCACAAGACATTGTAAATTAATTTGCAGCCTTTTACTGCCATCTTTATACCCTTGAAACAGCGGCCACTAATGCACAAACTGAGGCCTTTCTCACCTCGGCCAACCTACCCCGCCTGTCGGAGGCGGGCCAAGCTCTCCTAGAAGCGACATAAGTAGGGAAGAAATAGTGCAAGCCATTAAAAACCTCCCCTACCACAAATCTCCGGACTGCCTCTTCCCTGAATTCTATAGATGGGCAGGGGAAGAGGCAGTCACTGCTGTGCATGAGGCACTCGCAGAGGCATGCCAAGAGGGCTCCTTAGGCGCACTGTCCAACAACCAGGGGGTCTCAAACCAGGTAGAGAACCCGTACTTTGCGGTAGCTAACGCCCTATCTCCCTCCTGAATGGAGATGTCAAACTCTTGGCCATCGTCTTGGCGGCTCGCTTTCGCAAAGTGATACCGTCCTTGATTCACAACACTCAAGTGGGATTCGTACCGGGCCGCACCTCCAGAAATCATATGCACACTCTCTGCCATACCTCACATGAATCCCTAAACATGCCGGAGGAAGCTCTGGCCCTGTCCCTCGACACGGAGAAGGCATTCAACCGCATCGAATGGCCCTCCCTATTTGCTTCTATGAAACATTTCGGTCTTGGACAACAATTTATCTCCAAAGTTCCCTTACTATATGACCACCCTACGTCGCAAGTTAACTGTGGGGACTTTCTATCGGACCCATTCCCCATTGGAAGAGGCACGAGACAGGGCTGCCCCTTGTCACCACTCCTGTTCCTACTAGCAATGGAACCTCTGGCAGCTACCATATGAAACTCCCAGCAGATACAAGGCATCCCCTTAACAGGCGGCACCTCCACAATCTACCTCTACACTGATGTCATCTTGCTCACCCTGTCTGATCTAGAAAGGTCCTTACCATCGTTGCTCTCAATCATAGAGGACTTTGCATCCCTATCTGGATATGGGGTGAACTAGGACAAGAGCGAATCACTACCCCTCTCAGGAGTAACGACAAGGGCCGCAATCTACGGTCTCCCATTCAAATGGACCCCGACACTCCTCAAATATCTGGGAACACTTGTCAACCAGGGCCTGGAGCACATGGTTAGGGAAAACCTAGACCTTCTCGTATCCCGAATGAAACAGGACTTCGCTAAATGGTCACTACTGGGCCTTTCTATGTGGGGCAGGATGCAGGCGGTCAGGATGGTCGCCCTCCCTCGCTTCACGTATACACTAGGCATGCTTCCCCTGCATGTACCCCTTACCCTGCTTCGGACGATAGATGCCTCAATCAGGAATTTTGTTTGGAGCTCTACACGCCCAAGGCTGACGCCAGCAAAAATCTTGGCACGCCGATCCAACGGCAGTTTAGGTCTCCCTTCAGTGGAACAATACTCGCTTGCCCTACAGCTGTCGCAACTGGCATATTTACTTCCTGGAAACCCAGTCCCCCCACAATGGGTAGCCACAGAAAAACTCCTACGGGATCAGCGCGAAGGACTAGGAGGGATATACACTGGCCGCCCCCAACTGCCCAATCCTGTCCTTGCGGCAACAAATGCGGCGTGGCGCAGGGCTCATCGCCTCCTAGGAATACACCCCTTTTTACACTCCCAAGCCCCTATAGAGGGTAACAAAAACTTAAAAATAGGGGGAAGTACCCTAAAATGGCCCAATGGAATAATGCCGGCATCAGCTGCATAGCCCAAATCATAGAGGGCAATCGGCTCCGACCCGTCGCCGACTTAAGGGAAGAGTTCGATCTACATAATAGCCAAGAATGGCGATACCTACAGCTTAAGCATTGTCTATATAAAGTACTGGGAACCCTTTTGTGGGAAGTCAAGGCCTCGCCAATCATCACCTATCTACAGACATGGGGTCGCCACAAAGGAGTGATGGCAGGCTTATACGGAGTGCTAGTTAATTACCTCTATTCGCAACCCCTTCTTGAAAGTTTACGCCTCAAGTGGCAAGATCAGCTCGGGACGACATATACTGAGGAGGACTCTTCGGACATCCTGGAGGCACTAGATAGAGGCACCCGCGAGGCCCGACTGAAGTTTTGCCTATTCAAAGTACTCCAAGACTAGTATTGGAACCCAATGAGGCTCTTCAGGGTGGGTCTAATATCACATGCGAATTGCTGGCGATGTGCAGACCCTCACTGCGACCTACTACACATCCTTTGCCGCTACCCATCGATACAACCTTTATGGGATGCCGTGCATCATAATCTGGTGGATTCTCTTCAGATACCGCACCCGATCCCGGCGTCACTCATCCTTCTCCATGATATGTGCCAGTACCCTCCCTGTCACGATCTCAGCAGAGATTAATACACGGCAATCGCCACAGCCAAAATTTGCATACTTCGGCATTGGAGATCCAGCGCCGCCCCCACACCGACAGAATGGATGACTGCTACAATACAAACTGCCACCCATGAATGGGTAATCTACAACTTACAAGATCAGACGGCCCTGTTTTCAGAAGTCTGGAGCCCCTTTCTGACCGTAATTGACAAAAACCTCCCCCCTATACCCCACATTTAGTACCCTTACCACTCACACCATCCCCTCCCCCCTGCCTCATACCAGCTGGTGGACAGTCGACAGATGTCAACTAGATTCTCCCTTCCCCCCTCTCCTTCTCTTCCTTTTCTTCCCTTCTCCCTACATCTTATTTTGCACGCTCCGCTTTCCCGCTTTAACTCAACTCATCTCCACTCCTATCTCCCATGCCAACTTCTCTCTCTCCCTCTCTCCCCGACTCCTTGATCACCTACCCCAGACGGAACTCCCCAACCCTACAATGCTCAAAACCTTAATCAACAACCCTGTCCTCCCAATTTCCCCCCCAGACTACAATACATTCCCCTCCCTCCCAAACCACCTCTCTCTCTCCATCCAACTTATGTTAGATCGGCCAGTGCAGAAATACAAAACCTGCTCCCAAGAGTTTCAAACAGTTAAAGGACATTCATGCAGGCTCCCCCCAAACCTCCCTCCCCACCCCACCCTTCCCATCCTAGATCTTATACCTCACATCATAAGTATACACATACATAACTATACAAAACCCCACATGATAGTACATACAATAAAATAAATCATCAATATACCCTACGAGCCATCCTGGTACGCTGACCTAACCATCCCCCTTCCCCTCCCTCCCCTCCTACTATTCTCCCTCTTCTTCCCTCCTCCCCCTGCCCCCGACCTCACATCTATTCCTTCCACGCCTCCCCTCCTACCTTTCCCTTCTCTATTTTTGACCTTACATCCCAATGTTTATAATGTAACTGAGAAATTAGCCATTGTCAATTGTCAAAAAACATATGGGCTATAATGTAAACTGTATCATTCTGTACCATCCCTCAATCTCCAATAAAGAATTCTAAAAAAAAAAAAAAAAAAAAAAAAAAAAAAGCAATGAGAATTGAAGGAAAGTTATAACACCAGCTTGGAATAATAGCCTGTGTCCATGGTCACATGACTAGGCATTTTTGGCAGCTGCCCTTTGTATATTCCACCCAGACAATATTACAATAGAGGGTCTGGGTGTTTGTAGGATGGGCCATCCTGACTTATGGGACACGGGTGGCTTGCACTTTAAAGGTTCTGTCCCATGTTGTAAATGGCCCTTTTGGCAGGGTCACCCCCAAAAGTTTTGTCTATTTCCCTGCAAATTTTTCTAAATTTGTGTTTTTTATGGCCTTAGGACTCTGGGCACTTTGGGGGTCATTACAACCCTGGCGGACGGTGTTAAAGGTGCGGTAATACCACAAACAGGCCGGCGGAAAAAAAAGGGAATTATGACCCTGGCGGAAACCGCCAACAAAGACAGCCACTTTAACACACGGCCCGCCACGGCAGTACAGACAAGCAGCGCAGCGGTCACCGCCAACAGACAGGCGGAAGACAATGTACCGCCCATAGTATCACAACCCGCCAAACCACCACCTTTTCCAGGGCGGATTCACTGTGGATAAAAACACGGTGGAAATAGTTACTGCAGTGGGAAAACACTCACCTAAACACATCCCACGAGGAACGAGGACTCCATGGAGCTGGAACTCCAAATACTCCCTGCGCTTGTCTTTCTGCTCCTCTACGACCACCATCTACGTAGGCGCCGAAGACAACGGTGAGTACTGCATCTACCACATGGGGGAGAGGGGAGGCAAAAGTTAGGGGAACACCCACGAAATACCCCCACCCCCATCCTCACATATTACAACATACATACCAATGCATCCACAAAAATCACAGTAACAACCCACAATGCCCCCGGAAGAATGCAAAGACAAAGCGAAATCCGTTCAAACATTGTAATGTTGCAATATACATGTTTTGCAAAAATATACAGATATACGAAAATCAGGTAGAAATATATACATTACGAGAAGTAGTGCAGATATGTACATATCAATGTCCGTGCACCACTAGTCCAAAAATGCATGGGTGAGGCCCACAAAAGATACCTGACCACAATCGGAGAGAACACTGCCGGGGCATCAGATAGAAATACTACAGGCACCTAAGGGGGAAGGGCGGATGACTGCAAAGCCAGATCCACGACGGGGCTCCATGCCCACTGTGCCATCCTGGGGAGTGCAAAGCCACAGTCTCTCAAGTCTCTACAGTGGGTGGCTTGCCCACTGTGCCATCCTAGGGAGTGCAAAGCCTCAATTTCGCAAGTAGATAACATCCACCAGTGGCTCGTGAGGGGGACTGGTGCCCAGACTGGATTAGTCTCCCCGTGAAAGATCCTGTCCCGTCACTGTCCCAGCTGCACATGGGTTAAGGATGCTTGAAGTGGCGGTCTGTTCATTCTTACCCGGTGCCTGCACTGTTCAGCGGTGCTTTGCGATGGCGGTGCTTGCCCTGTTCAGCGGTCTTCACCATGGCGGTCTGTGCCCTGTTCAGCTGTGCTTTGCCATGCAGGTTCTGGACTGTTCAGCTGTGCTTTGCCATGGCGGTGCTTGCCCTGTTCAGCGGTCTTCACCTTGGCGGTCTTTGCCCTGTTCAGCGGTGCTTTGCCATGGCGGTTCTGGACTGTTCAGCGGTCTTCGCCATGGCGGTCTTTGCCCTGTTCAGCGGTGCTTTGCCATGGCGGTTCTGGACTGTCAGGGGTGCTTTGCCATGGCGGTTCTGGTACGGACATTGGTGTGTGGCAGGACGTTCCCTAGATTGGGCATTGGTGTGTGGCAGGACATTCCCTAGACTGGGCATTGGTGTGTGGCATGACGTTCCCTCGTAGCCCACCTGGGCTGTGGCAGCCGGGGCCCTCCTGGGCACTGACTCCGGCGGTGGCGGTGGTCCCCTGACCAGTGACGATACTTGGGCCCTCCTGGGCTATGACTCTGGCGGTGGTCTCCTGACCAGTGACGATACTTGGGCCCTCCTGGGCTATGACTCCGGCGGTGGTCTCCTGACCAGTGACGATACTTGGGCCCTCCTGGGCACTGACTCCGGCAGTGGCGGTGGTCTCCTGACCAGTGACGATACTTGGGCCCTCCTGGGCTATGACTCCGGTGGTGGTCTCCTGACCAGTGACGATACTTGGGCCCTCCTGGGCACTGACTCCGGCAGTGGCGTGGTCTCCTGACCAGTGACGATACTTGGGCCCCCTGGGCACTGACTCCGTTGGTGGTCTCCTGACTAGTGACAATACTTGGGCCCTCCTGGGCTATGACTCCGGCGGTGGTCGACCAGTGACGATACTTGGGCCCTCCTGGGCACTGACTCCGGCAGTGGTGGTGGTCTCCTGACCAGTGACGATACTTGGGCCCTCCTGGGCTATGACTCCGGCGGTGGTCTCCTGACCAGTGACGATACTTGGGCCCTCCTGGGCACTGACTCCGGCGGTGGTCTCCTGACTAGTGACAATACTTGGGCCCTCCTGGGCTATGACTCCGGCGGTGGTCTCGTGACCAGTGACGATACTTGGGCCCTCCTGGACACTGACTCCGGCGGTGGCGGTGGTCTCATGACCAGTGACGATACTTGGGCCCTCCTGGGCTATGACTCCGGCGGTGGCGGTGGTCTCCTGACCAGTGACGACGGTGCTGGCGGTTGGGTCTCGACTGCCGGGAATGATGCCGTCCTTCTCCGCCGTGATACTCACAACAGGCTGGACAGACTTCCTCTGGCCCTTCCCACCTTTGGTGGAGTCACAACTGACTCTCCAATCCCCTTGGAACCCATGTGAGTTGTTTTCCCACCAGGAGTCTTCACACTGTCCACTCTCCAATTTCAGAGCCTTTACAGGGGGTGGGCTGCCAGTGCTTTGGCTCCGGGTCACACTGCCTGCCCTGGTGGCCGGTGCACTCCACATACCTTGAACAGGCACCACTGGTATTGGGGGCTTTTTGGCTGAGGCGCTATGACGGGACTGATGAATTGGGGGGGGAAGGGTGGGGGCAAAAAGGTCAACTTTACAGAGGGACAGTTTCTGACGAACACTGGGATGGGTAGTTGGAGGGGGTCTGGGAGTGGAGGAAGAGGAGGTGGTTGTAGGAGGTGTCACTTTAGCTGTTTTGGGTGCAGGTACTGGAGGCTGTCGTGAGGTGGATGGATGTTGGGTGTGTGATTGCCAGCGTTTGTGTATTTTGGGAGGGGGCGTCACAGACACACTGGGAGAGGACACAGGGGACGTGTAAATGGCAGTGGAGGTGGTGAGTGCACGTGAGCGGCTTGGGGTGCTGGGTGTCCTTGTGCGATTCATGGTGCCTGTAGATGTGGTGCATGCAGGTGTGTGTGTAGACGAGACTGGGAGGGAGGAGGGAGAAGAGGAGGAGGGGGACAGAGTGGAGGCAGTGGATGTTGCTGTGTCTGTATGTGGGCGAGGCTTGCGTGAGTGCCTGTGGGTTGTGTGGTGCCTATGTTTGCTGTGTGTGCTGGTTTGTAGGTGTGCTTGGGATGGGCTGGGGTACAGGGGATTGGGTCTGGGTGGAGGAGGTTGGAGGGGGGAGGCTAGACACAGGGACAATGGCTGCCATCAGTGCTGAGGCCAGAGATTGCAGGGTTCGCTGAAGGACAGCCTGGCCAGAATGAATGCCCTCCAGGAATGCATTACCGTGTTGCAACTCTCGTTCTACACCCTGGATGGCATTCACAATGGTAGACTGCCCAACAGTGAGGGACCTGAGGAGGTCAATGGCTTCCTCACTGAGGGCAGCAGGGGTGACTCTGGCAGGGCCTGGGTTGCCTGGGGCGAAGGTGATGCCCACCCTCCTGGGTGAGCGGGCACGGGGCGAACGCTGAGGGGCTGCTGGGAGGGCGGTGCTGGTAGGGGAGGTGGCAGCTGTACCTGTAGAAGTGGGGCACACAGATGGTGCCGCCACCACAAGGGAGCCCCCATCGGCGAATGAGTCTGTGTCGCTGGTTGGTAATCCGGTGGCCGACGTGAAGCTCCCCTCGCCCTCCGTCCTACTGGTGCATTCAGAGTCCGTGGTGTGGCCCTTCATGGCCATGTGGGATACAGCTCCCTCGTGCTCCGGTGCCACTGTACCCCCTGATGATGCTGATGCACAAAAGAACAGGGAGAGCAGAAAAAGGGGGTGGGGGGACAGAAGAAAGACAGGTTGAGTGCATGGCATACCGCTACCGTTGGCGGACAAGACAGACACAGCAGCCCCCTGCATTATGCCGTGCTCCTGCCCTCTGCATATGCAATTTCTGGGATATGGCATACATGGCAATGGTGGACATCTGCACACATGGATGCCACAGGGGCAACTATACCGCGACTTGGTACTCTACTGAGGTGGGGTAGAGTGCCACATGGGCTGCATTAAAGAGGGGCCTAGTCTTCGTGTTTCTGGCTGGCCTAGGTACACCCACAGGCCTCCTCCCCCACCCAGACTGTGCGCAAAGTCCGCAGAATGAGGTTGTACTCACCCCCTTGTGTCTGCTGTCATGCCCTCAAGCGCCCATCCAACTCCGGGTAGGCCACCGCCAGGATCCGGAACATCAGGGGGGTCATGGTGCGACGGGCACCCCTCCCACGTTGGGAGGCCATCCATAGCTGAGCCTCTGCTGTCTTCTTGCTGCAGCGGTGAATGTCCTCCCATCTTTTCCGGCAGTGGGTGCCCCGTCTCCGGTGGGCCCCCAGGATCCGGACCTCCTTGGCAATGGCACGCCAAATGTCCCTCTTCTGGTGGGCGCTGACCTACATGACATGCACTAGGGGAGAGGAACAGTCATTACCAACTGCACCGTCGATGTGAGTGTCCCCCTCCCTACTCTGGCCATGTGGCCCTTTCATTCACATGCATTAATGTTCTATGAACTCTGCCCCCTTCCCTCTTCCAACCAGCCCTCTCCACCCAGGCCTAGCCCATACAACGTGCTCCCTGTGTACTAACCTGTTAGTCTGAAGGACCGTAGAGTAGCGTGTATTGGGGAGGACCCCGTCTACCAGTTTCTCCAACTCCTGAGCAGTGAAGGCAGGGGCCCTTTCCCCAGACGCAGCAGCCATCGTCGCTTTCAGACCGAGGTCACAGCAGCACTTGCAGTGTAGGTCCTCTCTTGTCGAAGGTATCTAGTGATTGAACAGATAGAAAATGGCGGTGACGTCCGCGGCGGTGACGTCCGCGGAGGTGCGCATCATCACCGCCGGCGCACCTGTTCATTGGCTCCTGGGACCCATAGGGTTCAATGTTAGCCAATGCAGCATAGCGCCGCGGTCTACGACCGCCTACCGCGACGGTGTGCAATGCCAGCGCTGTTACCCCACAATACCATTTTCCCACTTTAGAGGTCAGGCAGCCGCCATTTCAGGGACCCACATGGCTTCATTTACCTCTCCGTCACACATAGCTAGGCCTACACTCAACACACATACAGGAAGGGTTTTGTGATTGGTGTAGTCTTGTGTGTAACTGTGGGTACATACCTGGAGGAAAAATGACTGATTCATCGCTGTTGTCCTTCGTAGGTACCGTCAGCTGGGACATGTGAAAAGATGGCGGAATCCTCTGGTGTACCGACCGCTGGTGGACCTGTTGATAATGGAAGAGTGACATGTAATCGTCACCTACAGGTTTGACTGTGCCACAATCCAGGAACTATGTACCCAGTTGGAGTCAGACCTGATGTCACCAATCCGCCATCCGACTGGAATCCCCCCTGACGTGCAGATGCTGTCAGTGCTCCATTTCCTTGCAAGTGGGTCATTCCAGACAACAGTGGCCATGGCATCAGGGATGCCCCAGCCTATGTTTTCCAACGTGTTGTCCAGAGTGTTGTCTGCCCTGCTGAAACACGTAAGGAGATACATCATTTTCCGTGAGGTGGACGACTTGCCTACAGTTAAAGGTGACTTCTATGCCCTGGGACATATCCCCAACGTCATAAGTGCCATTGATGGGACCCATGTAGCTCTGGTCACTCCCCACCTGAGTGAACAGGTGTACAGAAACAGGAAGAGTTATCATTCCATGAACGTTCAGATGGTCTGTTTGGCAGACCAGTACATCTCCCAGGTAAATGCTATGTTCCCTGGCTCAGTGCATGACGCCTACATCCTGCGGAATAGCAGCATCCCTGAAATGATGGCTCAACTCCAGAGGCACTGTGTATGGCTATTGGGGGACTCTGGTTACCCCAACCTGTCATGGCTACTGACCCCAGTGAGGAATCCCAGGACCAGGGCAGAGGAACGCTACAATGAGGCCCATGGGCGGACTAGGAGGGTGATCGAACGCACCTTCGGCCTCCTGAAGGCCAGGTTTAGGTGCCTCCATATGACAGGTGGTTCCCTAGTCTACTCACCGAAGAAGGTGTGCGAGATCATCATCGCCTGCTCAATGCTTCATAATTTGGCTTTTGCGACGCCAGGTGCCTTTTCTGCAGGAGGATGGTCCAGATGACGGTGTTGTGCCAGCTGTGGAGCCTGTGGACAGTGATGAGGAGGAAGCTGAGGAAGAAGACAACGACAACAGGGAGTCAGTCATACAGCAATATTTCCAGTGAGACACAGGTGAGAACATTTTCATTTTTACCATTACATTAACTTTCACACGTCTACCTCTATCCTGTCTGTCGATTTCAACCAGTATTTGGTAACTGAGTTGCACCTTTCCATTACGGATTCACAGGTGTGGTTACCAACGTGTGTCATCTGCTTGCATCCTTCAAGGACTTGTGATGTGTGACATAGGTATGTTGGCTATACAATGGGAAACACATTATGACTCTGTCATTGATAATACATATTTACAATATCACTGACTGACTCCAGATTGTTTTGTGTTTCAAGGGTGTTTATTGAAGTGCTCAGAAATGGGAGGGGGTTGTAAAATGGTGAGGGGTGATGGCGGAGGAATGTCCATGGCAGAGTCCAGTCTATTAGTCTCACAGGTGCACTGCCCATCTGGGCATAGGAAGTGGAGCTGGGGCAGTTCAAGCATGGACAGGGTAACAAAGTGGGTCAGTGGGGGGACAATCAGGGTGGTCTCATTTCCTGGCGGGGGTCTTGCCATCTTGCTCTGTCCTGTTCCTGGATCTCAGGGACCGCTTGCGTGGTGGTTGTCCGTCTGCAGGGGGTGGGGTGCCGGTGTGGTGGTCCTGTGGCGGGGCATCCTGTCCACTAGCGCCGGCGGACGTGGTGGGCAGTTCATCGTCCTGGCTAGTGTCAGGGGCCCCTTGGAGTGCCACGGTGTCCCTCAGGGTCTGCTGTATGTCTTTCAGCACCCCTACGATGGTGCCCAGGGCGGAGCTGATGGTCCTGAGCTCCTCCCTGAACCTCAAATACTGGAACTCCTGCAGGTGCTGGGTCTCCTGAAACTTTACCAGGACCATTGCCATCGTCTCCTGGGAGTGGTGGTATGCTCCCATGATGGAGGTGAGGGCCTTGTGGAGAGTGGGTTCCCTTGGCCTGTCCGCCCCCTGCCGTACAGCAGCCCTCCCAGTTCCCCTGTGTTCCTGTGCCTCCGTCCCCTGGACCGTGTGCCCACTACCACTGCCCCCAGGTCCCTGTTGTTGTTGGGGTGGTGGATTCTCCTGGGTTCCCTGTAGTGGTGGACACACCGCTGATTGACCTGTCCTGGGTACGGAGGTTTGGGCCCGCTGGTTGGGTGCTGTGCTGGTGTTACCAGAGGGTGGAAGGTCAGTGTTGGGCTGTGCCTGTGCAAGGGGAACCGACTGTCCCGAGGCCCACGATGGTCCGAGCTGGTCATCAGGATCCAGTAGGGCAGAGCTGCTATCGTCACTGTGGGCCTCTTCTGGGGGTGGAGTGGTGTTGTCTGGACCCTCTGGTGTGGTGACGGTCCTTCGGGTTCCTGCAGGGGCATAAGAGCATGATTAATGCATTTGTGTGTGTCATGGTCTGCAATGGGTGGGTGTACCCCAGTGCAGGCATTCCTGTGTGGGGGTTTGTGTGATGATGGTTAGGGGGTTGTTCTGGGTATGTGCAGTGGGCATGCTTTAGTGCTGGGTGTCCATGCTTAGTTGTGTCATGCAGGGCTGGTGTTGGGATGGGTGGTTTGTGTTATTAGTACATTAGTGAGGATTTTGGGTGATAGGGGAGGGGATGAGGGTGGGGGTGTGTGATAGCATGCAGGTAGGGTGGGGTATATGATAGTTAAGATTTGACTTACCAGTGTCCCATCCTCCTGCGACTCCTCCGAGGCCCTCTGAATGCATGATGGTCAAGACTTGCTCCTCCCATGTTGTTAGTTGTGGGGGAGGAGGTGGGGGTCCGCCGCCAGTCCGCTGAACCGCGATGTTGTGCCTGGAGACCGTTGAACGCACCTTCCCCCGTAGGTCGTTCCACCTCTTCCTGATGTCCTCCCTATTTCTTGGATGCTGTCCCAGAGCGTTGACCCTGTCCACGATTCTTCGCCATAGCTCCATCTTCCTGGCTATGGAGGTGTGCTGTACCTGTGAGCCAAATAGCTGTGGCTCTACCCGGATGATTTCCTCCACCATGACCCTGAGCTCCTCCTCGGAGAAGCAGGTGTGTCTTTGGCGTGACATGGGGTGGTGTGTGTGATGTGTGGGGCGGTGTGAGTGTTGATGTGTGTGGTGATGTGTAGTGGTGTGTGGTGTTTTGTGCATGGATGTGGTGTGGGTGATGGTGTTGTGTGCCTCTGTATGGTGGTGTTGTCTTGGCTGTGCTGTCTCTCTGGCCTTCGTCCATGAATTTTGGTCGTAGGGGTTTGTGGGTGATGTGGGTGTGTGTTTTATATTGAGTTGGGTGTGTGGGAGTGGTGTTTGTATGTGTATCAGGTGTGTGTATTTGTAATTGTCCAATGTGGCAGTGTTTTGGAGAGGTGTGTGTATTTTGAGCGCGGCGGTATATACCGCCAATGGAATACCGCGGTTGAAAGACCGCCACGTGGATTCGTGGGTCGTAATAGCATGGGCGTGTTTCTGTTGGCGTGGAGGTGGAGGTTTTGTTTTCGCCACTTTAACACTGACCTTTGGTGTGGCGAAGTTGTGTGGGTGTCTGTATTTCGGTGGATTCCCAGATGTGTGTCATAATAGCTGTGCCAGACTACCGCTGCCGCCACGGTGTATTGGCGGTCTTCTGCACGGCGGTAAGCGCCTTTTACCGCCAAGGTTGTAATGACCCCCTTTATGTAGGAGGCTGGACTGGTTTGTAGTGGGTACCTTTGGTACTTACACCTTATACCGGGTCCAGTTATCCCTTATTAGTGAAATGTAGTAGTGTTGTAGCCGCTTAGGCTGATAGAGGTAGCTATAGCAGAGCAGCTTAGGCTGAACTAGGAGACATGTAAAGCTCATGCAATACCACTTATAGTTACACAGTACTTATGCACAAGTAAAGTCAATTTCCAGTGTTACCAAAAATAAAGATATTTATTTGGGTGACACAGTACCAAAAATATCTTAGAGACAATACTTCTTCTGGAGGTAAGTATTATACACAATATATACACTAGACACCAAAATAAGGCAAGTAATTAGACATAGGATAGTGCAAATAATAGGAAATGCTATAGAATGCAATGGGAGAAAATAAGTCCATGGGCAACACAAACCATATACTAAGAAAGTGGAATGCAAATCACAAATTCCACCCTAGACAATTGTAGTGTGAGCAGAATTGCTGGGAGAGTAAGACTACAGTAAAGATAAGTAAATTACCCCACCCCAGAGCCCAGAAAAGCAGTAGTAAAGTACTGCAAGTTTCCTTAGGACAAACTACACCTCATGTTTGGAATTACTGCAAGAACCAACCAAGCCTGCAAACAACAAACAGTGGTTTCTTGGACCTGAAGACCTGCAAAAGAAGGGGACCAAGTCCAGAAGTCGAAAGAAGTTCCAGGAAGGACAGGAGCCTCTGCCAACCCAGAAGAGGGTGCAAAAGAAGAGTCCCCAGTTGGACAAAGACTGCAGAAATGCACCCTAGGAAGATGCCAGCAGGTTCCTGCATGATGCAAAGGATGTCCCACGTCGTGAAGTTGGATGCAGGTGAGTTTGGTGCTGGATTCCTCCAACAAGCCTCGGTTCTGGCAAAGTTGTGTTTTGCGTCAGCTAGGCGCTATCTGGGACCCCGGAGGGACCTAGGGGCCTCAACTCTGAGTGAGCATAAAGAGGGGTCTCTCAGTACTTCAGAGAGCCCTCAGAGCACCAGATAGCACCCACGGGTGTCTCAGGAGATGGAGACAAAGAAGGTGCAAAATGCTGTTGGTGCAGCACTACAGAGGAAGGTCCCACGCCGCCGGAGATGACCTCAGTGAATTGAGCTTTGCAGGATAGAGTGCTGGGGACCTGGGCCAGGCTGTGCATGAAGAAATGTGGCAAATAGTGCTCAGAGGCCTCAGGAGGTGAAGAAGACGCGGTGCACAGGGGTACTGTCGTTCTGGGGGACAGCAAGGTCTTACCTCTTCCAAATTGTGACAGCAGGACCTCAGGATGGTCTGTGTTGATGGGGTCCACCCTATGTGTTCCAAGAAGCAAGCTTGTCACTGTGAGAGGAGTCCAAGAGAACAGGTCGTCGACTTAGAAGGTGCCTGGGTGAGCAGAGCATGCACACTGTGGAAACTGTTGTAGTTGCTGGCTGGAGCTGAAGTTGCAGAAGAAAAGTATCCCTTGTGGATACTTTGTTGCTGTTTCAGTGGTTCCTGGAGCAGGCTGCGGTTGATCAGAGGTCAGAGGATGAAGTGGTAGTTGCAGAAGATTCCTGCTGGAAACTTGCAAGTAGAATCTGAAGAGAACCCACAGTAGAGACTCTAAATAGCCCCGAGAGGGGGATTGGCTACCTTATCAGGTATGGACCTATCAGGAGGGGTCTCTGATGTCACCTGCTGACACTGGCCACTCAGAGTCCTCCAAGGTGCCCCCTCACCTTGCAAAGAAAGATGGCTGAAGTCTGGGACACACTGGAGGAGCTTTGGACACCACCCCTAGGGTGGTAGTGGACAGGGGAGTGGTCACTCCCCTTTCCTTTGTCCCGTTTCATACCAGAGCAGGGGACAAGGTGTCCCTGAACCGGTGTAGACTGGCTTACACAAGGAGAGCACCATTTGTGCCCTTCAGAGCATTTCCAGAGGCTGGGGGAGGATACGCCTTCCCAGACTGTAACACCTATTTCCAAAGGGAGAGGGTGTAACACCCTGCTCCCAAAGGAAATGCTTTGTTCTGCCTCTCTGGGACTGAGCTGTTCAGATCCCAGGAGGGCAGAACTCAGTCTGTGAGGTGGCAGCAGCTGTAGCTGCAGTGCAAGCCTCAGAGAGCTGGTTTGGCAATACTGAGGGTCCATAGTGGAGCCTCCAGGATGCATAGAACTGGCTTCCCAATACCAGATTTGGAATGGGGGGACAATGCCATGATCGTAGACACCTTACATGACCATATTCAGAGTTACCATTGTGAAGCTACATATAGGTATTTACCTATATGTAGTGCACACGTGTAATGGTGTCCCCGCACTCACAAAGTCCGGGGAAATGGCCCTGAACTATGTGGGGGCACCTTTGCTAGTGCAAGGGTGCCCTCACACTAAATGACTGCACCTAACCTTCAGCAAGTGTAGGTTAGACATATAGGTGACTTATAAGTTACTTAAGTGCAGTGAAAATGGCTGTGAAATAACATGTGAATTATTTCACACAGGCTGCAGTGGCAGTCCTGTGAAAGGGTTTGTCTGAGCTCCTTATGGGTGGCAAAAGAAATGCTTCAGCCCATAAGGATCTCCTGGAACCCCAATGCCCTGGGTACCTAGGTACCATATACTAGGGACTTATAAGGGGGGTCCAGTGTGCCAATTGAAATTGGTAAATGAAGTCACTAGCCTATAGTGACAAATGTAAAAGCAGAGAGAGTATAAGCATTGAGGTTTTGGTTAGCAGAGCCTCAGTGACACAGTTAAGCACTATACAGACACACACATTAGGCCTTAAACTATGAGCACTGGGGTCCTGACCAGCAGGATCCTAGTGAGACAGGCAAAAACATACTGACATACAGGTAAAAATGGGGGTAACATGCCAAGAAAGATGGTTCTTTCCTCCACTTTAGCACTGCTAATCAGTGCAAGAGCTCACTGCTCTTAAACAAGGTAACATTGGTGTATCCACAACTGGCATATTTAATTTACTTATAAGTCACAAATAAAGTACCTAATATGCACCAGGGCCTGTAAATTAAAAGCTTTTATGGGGCCTGCAGCCCTTTAAACCTGTATCAGGCTTACCACTTCAGAGCCTTTATGCTTTTAAAAACCCATGCCAAGCCTTAAGCCAATGAAGCAAGCCCTCTGTAGTCCATAAGGCAGCGTGTGCTATCAGTTAAAGGCAGGACATATACTTTTTAGGTTTACATGTCCTTGTAGTGAAAAACTCCCAAATTAATTTTCACTACTGTGAGGCCCACCCCTCCCATGGGATAACATTGGGGATTCTTTAATACATTTATTAAGTGTAATTCCTGATTGAGAAGAAGTAGGACTGTAGTGTTTGGCACCTATGGACTTGCAATAATAAATCTCCCTTAATGGTAAAGTTGGATTTAGGATTATAACTTTAAGAATTCCACTTTTAGAAAGTTGCCATTTTTATTTTTCAAAGCTATTTGTGCCTGCTGCCTGCTTCCAATACAACTGTGGGTTCAGGGACAGCTGTGCTTTGTGCATTCCCTTTAGGCAGTCATGCACAAAGGGAGCTGAGGTATATCATTTACATCGTGGTTGCCTCTTCACTAGGCAGATGGGTCTTCCTCGTCTAGATGGGAGGGAGGAGTTGATACTTGTATCTGAATAGGATTGTGCCTGTACTCATACAAAGAGCTGCATACTTCCCTGTAGTGTGTCTGGAGCCAGATCAGGAAAGGGAGGACCTGTAGGCACTTCAAAGCCCCGCTTTGAAGTCACCCCAGCTTCAAAAGCACAGTTGTCTAAGAAAAATGGACTTCTGATACTACCAAATCAGTATACTTCTGGACATGAGATACTCTGCTATGCTGAAGGGACTGTCACTCTGCAGGAATTCTGCTTGACTTTGCTGGACTTCTGCTTAGCTGTGTTCGCTTTGCTGCCTGTGGCTCCCTTGCTTGGAAGTGAGAAGGACTGGACCTGAATCTCCACATCCCCAGAACCAATTGACTCCACAGGCTTGCTGGCTTTCCTCCTGTTCTGCAGTCTCAGAGACATCAAAGACTGCCTACATCTCCAACAGCACCTGGGCTTTGACGCCTGTGAGTCTTGCCCTGCCAAGTGGTGGAAACCCAGTCCAGGGCTTCTAGAAGTGGGGTTGTATGTGCTGCAACTCTCAGTGTTGATGCACTGCCGCCATTGTGCCGATCAAAACCACCGCATCGCCTCCTGGTGTGATGCATCACCACTGCTGCTGAGGACAAGGACTTCACAGCATCAACTGTTTGACTCGTAACTTGTGTACAGTCTTCAGCCTTGACGCCTTACATCCATCTCATCTGGCTTAACAAGGACACATCACGTTTGCAAAGGGAGTCCGATGCCACACTACTATGCAATGATCGATGACTATGCAGCTCGACAATGACGCATACCCTGACTGCGTGGATCTGAATTGACACATCCCCTTTGCATAGTCTCTTCTGGTCCTCGCATTGGAAACTCAACCCAACCCTCCACACAAGGTACTGTTTCAGCAGGATAATGTTGGTCCCTGTAGCCGGCCCGCACTCCTTCCACCCAACCTTTTTCCCTTAGAGGGGCTGCAAATGTAATGCATTTTATTTTATCTCGTTTTAGTGCAAGTTGTTGATGTATGATAGTTGTCAAACATTGCATTGGATGCATTGTAGTGGCATAATACCCACTGAATAGTGGCCCATAAAATGGAACAATGTCTACCCTGCATCAAATACTATACTGGTTTTTCGGTTTACCCTTTTTATTTAGTACTGAGAATTAAGTTGCCAGTGTGATTGTTCATTGATTGCTTTCAATTCAGACCTTTAAATGAAGTAGCACTGTGTATTTGTGTCCTTATAAACAAATACCAAGTCAATGTATGTCATATATCTATTTCAAAAACTCCCCTTACCATTGCTGATATTGTTAGTCATGGCAACCGTTTTGGTTTTTATTTCAGCTGATGTTAGCAAAACCCTACCTCCCTCAACCAAACCTAATATGGAACAATCCACATTTCTGAATTAAATAGGCACTGTTAGATATATGAGAGATGTTCTGTATATACTTTTCACTTAAGAGTCTTGAAAACCTAGACAACTATTGTATTATTTTAATTCCATCCATATTATGGAAAGTGTCCGTCACAAAACTATTTACGCTTCCTAGAGTGCCCAAACTTAATTCTTGAAATCCACCTGGTTTTCCAAGCAATATTCTTCAATAAGCTAGAATTGTGACTTAGCAAGCTGTACTGGCATCTTCTGGCTTATTGAGTGCTTCCATGAATAGATTCTGAATCCTTCCACCTCACTGGTTAGATCCTACCAAAATCAAACAGTGAGCCAAATGACTGACAGGAGAGAATCATCAGCACTGACCTCCATAGTTCGCCCTAGGTTGTATTCTCTTTCATAGACAGGTAAACAGAATTGTAGATGGTTTGGTGCCTAGATGTAGGAGACTGCCCTATTAGGTATCAAATGATGTAAAAGGAAAGCTGCTTCTAACAACAGATTAGCATTTTATTCACACTGCAAAAGGTCCAGTCAAACATCCTTTATCCAATTGAGACATCTTTAAGTATTTAGTGTGATGATTAAGACATTATATTAAAGAACAAAACAAATATGGATTGTATATCAGAATATGAAGACAAGAAATATAGGCCCTCATTACAACCCTGGCGGTCGGTGTTAAAGCGGCAGTAAGACCGCCAACAGGCCGGCGGTTAAAAAAATGCAATCACGACCATGGCGGAAAGCGGCAACATAGACAGCCACTTTAAAACTCTGACTGCCACGGCGGTAACAACAAACACCCCGGCAGTCACCCCCAAAAGACAGGCGGAAAACAATGTACCGCCCACCCTATCACAACCCGGCAATCCGCCACCTTTTCTGGGGCAGAACCAACGCGAACAAAAACACAGTGGAAACAGGGCTTGGAAGGGAAAACACTCACCTCTCCACACCCCACGAGGAGCCAGGACGCCATGGAGCCAGAACTCCAGATACTCCCTGCGATGGTCTTCCTGCTCCTCTATTAGGAGCACCAAAGACGGCGGCGACGACCACGGTGAGTACTGCACCTACAACACAGGGGAGGGGGTAGGGAAAAGAGAGTGACACACACATGCAACACGCAACTCACCCACCCACCCCCTCACTCACAACACCAAACATAGAAATACATGCAGCAACATTACATATACACCCTCCACCCCCCCTTCAATAACGCAAGGACAAAAGGAATTGATTGAACGAATCTAATCAATAAAAATCAGAATATACAAATATGTACACCAGCTACACAAGTCCCAAAATGCATGGGCGAGGCCTACACATGACACCAGACTTCAAACGGAGAGAACACTGCAGGGGCATCAGATCGAAATTAAACAGGCACCTCAGGGGGAGTGGGAGGGGGGCACCTCAGCCTGATGAATGCACGATGCCACTGCTCCACGAGGGGGCTCCATGCCCACTGCTGTATCCTGGGGAGTGCAAAGCCACAGTCTCTCAAGTCTCTCCAGTGGGTGGGGTGGCCACTGCTTTATCCTAGGGAGTGCAAAGCCACAGTCCCTCAAGTGGATAACAGTCTCCACTGGTTCTGGAGGGGGCTTGGTGCCCAGAGTGCTTCATCCTGCCAAGGACTGAGGTAGTGGATGCCTTTCTCCACTGGTTCTGGAGGGGGCTTGGTGCCCAGAGTACTTCATCCTGCCAAGGACTGAGGTAGTGGATGCCTTTCTCCACTGAAAGTCGTGCATCATGGAAGCTGCCCAGGCTCCTGGAACTGACCACCAGCCTCGGACGACTGATCACTGGGGATTGCAGCCATGTCTGCAGTGGTGCCACAGGCTCAGGATGTCGCGGGGCCACTGGCGGTGCTTGCGGCGGGGTCAGTTGCGGTGGTGCTGGCGGCAGCCTCTGTGGCATCGGTGCTGGCGGCGGACTCTGTGGTGGCAGGGCTTGCGGTGGCCTCTGTGGCATCAGTGCTTGCTGCAGCCTCTGTGGCGGCAGTGCTTGCAGCGGGCTATGTGGCATCAGTGCTGGCGGCGGGCTCTGTGGCGGCAGTGTTGGTGGCAGGCTCTGTGGCGGCGGTGCTGGTGGCGGGCTCTGTGGCGGCGGTGCTGGTGGCGGGCTCTGTGACTGCAGTGCTGGTGGGGGGCTCAGTGACTGCGGTGCTGGTGGCGGGCTCAGTGACTGCAGTGCTGGTGGCAGCCTCAATGACAGTGGTGCTGGTGGCGGTGTAGGTGGCGGTGCAGGTGGCGGTCTTCTCCGCCGTACAGGTTGGCGTCGGCGTGGACAGAAGGTGTGACACTGGTCCAATTGTCGGTGCCACCATGCTCTCTCCTGACCTGCCCTTTATTTTCTGCCCCTTCCCCACCTTGGATGGTGGCGCAGATGTCTTGCCACCATCCCCTTTCGTTTTCCCTGAGCCCTTGGTGGCAGGTGTTTTCTGCTTCTCCCTCCGGGATGTGGGCAACTTTTAACTTTTGTAGGTGGTGGAATGTCCTTGCCCTTGCTCCGTGGCACACTGGCAGCCCTGTTGATTGGCGCACTCCAATAGCCCGCAGTTGCTGGCACCACTGTGCCTGGTGATGTGGTCGCTGAGGTGCTGGGTTGGGACCTGGAAAGCCTGGCCTTAGGAGACGGACGGGGGGAGGTGTAAGGAAGAGGTCAATATTAGCCAGAAACTCCCTGCGCTTGTCTTTCTGCTCCTCTACGACCACCATCTACGTAGGCGCCGAAGACAACGGTGAGTACTGCACCTACGACATGGGGGAGAGGGGAGGCAAAAGTTAGGGGAACACCCACGAAATACCCCCACCCCCATCCTCACATATTACAACATACATACCAATGCATCCACAAAAATCACAGTAACAACCCACAATGCCCCCGGAAGAATGCAAAGACAAAGCGAAATCCGTTCAAACATTGTAATGTTGCAATATACATGTTTTGCAAAAATATACAGATATACGAAAATCAGGTAGAAATATATACATTACGAGAAGTAGTGCAGATATGTACATATCAATGTCCGTGCACCACTAGTCCAAAAATGCATGGGTGAGGCCCACAAAAGATACCTGACCACAATCGGAGAGAACACTGCCGGGGCATCAGATAGAAATACTACAGGCACCTCAGGGGGAAGGGCGGATGACTGCAAAGCCAGATCCACGATGGGGCTCCATGCCCACTGTGCCATCCTGGGGAGTGCAAAGCCACAGTCTCTCAAGTCTCTACAGTGGGTGGCTTGCCCACTGTGCCATCCTAGGGAGTGCAAAGCCTCAATTTCGCAAGTAGATAACATCCACCAGTGGCTCGTGAGGGGGACTGGTGCCCAGACTGGATTAGTCTCCCCGTGAAAGATCCTGTCCCGTCACTGTCCCAGCTGCACATGGGTTAAGGATGCTTGAAGTGGCGGTCTGTTCATTCTTACCCGGTGCCTGCACTGTTCAGCGGTGCTTTGCGATGGCGGTGCTTGCCCTGTTCAGCGGTCTTCACCATGGCGGTCTTTGCCCTGTTCAGCGGTGCTTTGCCATGCAGGTTCTGGACTGTTCAGCTGTGCTTTGCCATGGCGGTGCTTGCCCTGTTCAGCGGTCTTCACCATGGCGGTCTTTGCCCTGTTCAGCGGTGCTTTGCCATGGCGGTTCTGGACTGTTCAGCGGTCTTCGCCATGGCGGTCTTTGCCCTGTTCAGCGGTGCTTTGCCATGGCGGTTCTGGACTGTCAGGGGTGCTTTGCCATGGCGGTTCTGGTACGGACATTGGTGTGTGGCAGGACGTTCCCTAGATTGGGCATTGGTGTGTGGCAGGACATTCCCTAGACTGGGCATTGGTGTGTGGCATGACGTTCCCTCGTAGCCCACCTGGGCTGTGGCAGCCGGGGCCCTCCTGGGCACTGACTCCGGCGGTGGCGGTGGTCCCCTGACCAGTGACGATACTTGGGCCCTCCTGGGCTATGACTCCGGCGGTGGTCTCCTGACCAGTGACGATACTTGGGCCCTCCTGGGCTATGACTCCGGCGGTGGTCTCCTGACCAGTGACGATACTTGGGCCCTCCTGGGCACTGACTCCGGCAGTGGCGGTGGTCTCCTGACCAGTGACGATACTTGGGCCCTCCTGGGCTATGACTCCGGTGGTGGTCTCCTGACCAGTGACGATACTTGGGCCCTCCTGGGCACTGACTCCGGCAGTGGCGTGGTCTCCTGACCAGTGACGATACTTGGGCCCCCTGGGCACTGACTCCGGCGGTGGTCTCCTGACTAGTGACAATACTTGGGCCCTCCTGGGCTATGACTCCGGCGGTGGTCGACCAGTGACGATACTTGGGCCCTCCTGGTCACTGACTCCGGCAGTGGTGGTGGTATCCTGACCAGTGACGATACTTGGGCCCTCCTGGGCACTGACTCCGGCAGTGGCGGTGGTCTCCTGACCAGTGACGATACTTGGGCCCTCCTGGGCACTGACTCCGGCGGTGGTCTCCTGACTAGTGACAATACTTGGGCCCTCCTGGGCTATGACTCCGGCGGTGGTCTCGTGACCAGTGACGATACTTGGGCCCTCCTGGACACTGACTCCGGCGGTGGCGGTGGTCTCATGACCAGTGACGATACTTGGGCCCTCCTGGGCTATGACTCCGGCGGTGGCGGTGGTCTCCTGACCAGTGACGACGGTGCTGGCGGTTGGGTCTCGACCGCCGGGAATGATGCCGTCCTTCTCCGCCGTGATACTCACAACAGGCTGCACAGACTTCCTCTGGCCCTTCCCACCTTTGGTGGAGTCACAACTGACTCTCCAATCCCCTTGGAACCCATGTGAGTTGTTTTCCCACCAGGAGTCTTCACACTGTCCCGTCGTCCACTCTCCAATTTCAGAGCCTTTACAGGGGGTGGGCTGCCAGTGCTTTGGCTCCGGGTCACACTGCCTGCCCTGGTGGCCGGTGCACTCCACATACCTTGAACAGGCACCACTGGTATTGGGGGCTTTTTGGCTGAGGCGCTACGACGGGACTGATGAATTGGGGGGGGAAGGGTGGGGGCAAAAAGGTCAACTTTACAGAGGGACAGTTTCTGACGAACACTGGGATGGGTAGTTGGAGGGGGTCTGGGAGTGGAGGAAGAGGAGGTGGTTGTAGGAGGTGTCACTTTAGCTGTTTTGGGTGTAGGTACTGGAGGCTGTTGTGAGGTGGATGGATGTTGGGTGTGTGATTGCCAGCGTTTGTGTATTTTGGGAGGGGGCGTCACAGACACACTGGGAGAGGACACAGGGGACGTGTAAATGGCAGTGGAGGTGGTGAGTGCACGTGAGCGGCTTGGGGTGCTGGGTGTCCTTGTGCGATTCATGGTGCCTGTAGATGTGGTGCATGCAGGTGTGTGTGTAGACGAGACTGGGAGGGAGGAGGGAGAAGAGGAGGAGGGGGACAGAGTGGAGGCAGTGGATGTTGCTGTGTCTGTATGTGGGCGAGGCTTGCGTGAGTGCCTGTGGGTTGTGTGGTGCCTATGTTTGCTGTGTGTGCTGGTTTGTAGGTGTGCTTGGGATGGGCTGGGGTACAGGGGATTGGGTCTGGGTGGAGGAGGTTGGAGGGGGGAGACTAGACACAGGGACAATGGCTGCCATCAGTGCTGAGGCCAGAGATTGCAGGATTCGCTGAAGGACAGCCTGGCCAGAATGAATGCCCTCCAGGAATGCATTACCGTGTTGCAACTCTCGTTCTACACCCTGGATGGCATTCACAATGGTAGACTGCCCAACAGTGAGGGACCTGAGGAGGTCAATGGCCTCCTCACTGAGGGCAGCAGGGGTGACTCTGGCAGGGCCTGAGGTGCCTGGGGCGAAGGTGATGCCCACCCTCCTGGGTGAGCGGGCACGGGGCGAACGCTGAGGGGCTGCTGGGAGGGCGGTGCTGGTAGGGGAGGTGGCGGCTGTACCTGTAGAAGTGGGGCACACAGATGGTGACGCCACCACAAGGGAGCCCCCATCGGCAAATGAGTCTGTGTCGCTGGTTGGTAATCCGGTGGCCGACGTGAAGCTCCCCTCGCCCTCCGTCCCACTGGTGCATTCAGAGTCCGTGGTGTGGCCCTTCATGGCCATGTGGGATGCAGCTCCCTCGTGCTCCGGTGCCACTGTACCCCCTGATGATGCTGATGCACAAACGAACAGGGAGAGCAGAAAAAGGGGGTGGGGGGACAGAAGAAAGACAGGTTGAGTGCATGGCATACCGCTACCGTTGGCGGACAAGACAGACACAGCAGCCCCCTGCATTATGCC
The DNA here is from genome assembly GCF_031143425.1 of Pleurodeles waltl. Taxonomy (NCBI): domain Eukaryota; kingdom Metazoa; phylum Chordata; class Amphibia; order Caudata; family Salamandridae; genus Pleurodeles; species Pleurodeles waltl. Next base: position 292,799,360 of record NC_090447.1, read on the forward strand.
GTGCTCCTGCCCTCTGCATATGCAATTTCTGGGATATGGCATACATGGCAATGGTGGACATCTGCACACATGGATGCCACAGGGGCAACTATACCGCGACTTGGTACTCTACTGAGGTGGGGTAGAGTGCCACATGGGCTGCATTAAAGAGGGGCCTAGTCTTCGTGTTTCTGGCTGGCCTAGGTACACCCACAGGCCTCCTCCCCCACCCAGACTGTGCGCAAAGTCCGCAGAATGAGGTTGTACTCACCCCCTTGTGTCTGCTGTCATGCCCTCAAGCGCCCATCCAACTCCGGGTAGGCCACCGCCAGGATCCGGAACATCAGGGGGGTCATGGTGCGACGGGCACCCCTCCCACGTTGGGAGGCCATCCATAGCTGAGCCTCTGCTGTCTTCTTGCTGCAGCGGTGAATGTCCTCCCATCTTTTCCGGCAGTGGGTGCCCCGTCTCCGGTGGGCCCCCAGGATCCGGACCTCCTTGGCAATGGCACGCCAAATGTCCCTCTTCTGGTGGGCGCTGACCTACATGACATGCACTAGGGAAGAGGAACAGTCATTACCAACTGCACCGTCGATGTGAGTGTCCCCCTCCCTACTCTGGCCATGTGGCCCTTTCATTCACATGCATTAATGTTCTATGAACTCTGCCCTCTTCCCTCTTCCAACCAGCCCTCTCCACCCAGGCCTAGCCCATACAACGTGCTCCCTGTGTACTAACCTGTTAGTCTGAAGGACCGTAGAGTAGCGTGTATTGGGGAGGACCCCGTCTACCAGTTTCTCTAACTCCTGAGCAGTGAAGGCAGGGGCCCTTTCCCCAGACGCAGCAGCCATCGTCGCTTTCAGACCGAGGTCACAGCAGCACTTGCAGTGTAGGTCCTCTCTTGTCGAAGGTATCTAGTGATTGAACAGATAGAAAATGGCAGTGACGTCCGCGGCGGTGACGTCCGCGGAGGTGCGCATCATCACCGCCGGCGCACCTGTTCATTGGCTCCTGGGACCCATAGGGTTCAATGTTAGCCAATGCAGCATAGCGCCGCGGTCTACGACCGCCTACCGCGACGGTGTGTAACGGCAGCGCTGTTACCCCACAATACCATTTTCCCACTTTAGAGGTCAGGCAGCCGCCATTTCAGGGACCCACATGGCTTCATTTACCTCTCCGTCACACATAGCTAGGCCTACACTCAACACACATACAGGAAGGGTTTTGTGATTGGTGTAGTCTTGTGTGTAACTGTGGGTACATACCTGGAGGAAAAATGACTGATTCATCGCTGTTGTCCTTCGTAGGTACCGTCAGCTGGGACATGTGAAAAGATGGCGGAATCCTCCGGTGTACCGACCGCTGGTGGACCTGTTGATAATGGAAGAGTGACATGTAATCGTCACCTACAGGTTTGACTGTGCCACAATCCAGGAACTATGTACCCAGTTGGAGTCAGACCTGATGTCACCAATCCGCCATCCGACTGGAATCCCCCCTGACGTGCAGATGCTGTCAGTGCTCCATTTCCTTGCAAGTGGGTCATTCCAGACAACAGTGGCCATGGCATCAGGGATGCCCCAGCCTATGTTTTCCAACGTGTTGTCCAGAGTGTTGTCTGCCCTGCTGAAACACGTAAGGAGATACATCATTTTCCGTGAGGTGGACGACTTGCCTACAGTTAAAGGTGACTTCTATGCCCTGGGACATATCCCCAACGTCATAAGTGCCATTGATGGGACCCATGTAGCTCTGGTCACTCCCCACCTGAGTGAACAGGTGTACAGAAACAGGAAGAGTTATCATTCCATGAACGTTCAGATGGTCTGTTTGGCAGACCAGTACATCTCCCAGGTAAATGCTATGTTCCCTGGCTCAGTGCATGACGCCTACATCCTGCAGAATAGCAGCATCCCTGAAATGATGGCTCAACTCCAGAGGCACTGTGTATGGCTATTGGGGGACTCTGGTTACCCCAACCTGTCATGGCTACTGACCCCAGTGAGGAATCCCAGGACCAGGGCAGAGGAACGCTACAATGAGGCCCATGGGCGGACTAGGAGGGTGATCGAACGCACCTTCGGCCTCCTGAAGGCCAGGTTCAGGTGCCTCCATATGACAGGTGGTTCCCTAGTCTACTCACCGAAGAAGGTGTGCAAGATCATCATCGCCTGCTCAATGCTTCATAATTTGGCTTTTGCGACGCCAGGTGCCTTTTCTGCAGGAGGATGGTCCAGATGACGGTGTTGTGCCAGCTGTGGAGCCTGTGGACAGTGATGAGGAGGAAGCTGAGGAAGAAGACAACGACAACAGGGAGTCAGTCATACAGCAATATTTCCAGTGAGACACAGGTGAGAACATTTTCATTTTTACCATTACATTAACTTTCACACGTCTACCTCTATCCTGTCTGTCGATTTCAACCAGTATTTGGTAACTGAGTTGCACCTTTCCATTACGGATTCACAGGTGTGGTTACCAACGTGTGTCATCTGCTTGCATCCTTCAAGGACTTGTGATGTGTGACATAGGTATGTTGGCTATACAATGGGAAACACATTATGACTCTGTCATTGATAATACATATTTACAATATCACTGACTGACTCCAGATTGTTTTGTGTTTCAAGGGTGTTTATTGAAGTGCTCAGAAATGGGAGGGGGTTGTAAAATGGTGAGGGGTGATGGCGGAGGAATGTCCATGGCAGAGTCCAGTCTATTAGTCTCACAGGTGCACTGCCCATCTGGGCATAGGAAGTGGAGCTGGGGCAGTTCAAGCATGGACAGGGTAACAAAGTGGGTCAGTGGGGGGACAATCAGGGTGGTCTCATTTCCTGGCGGGGGTCTTGCCATCTTGCTCTGTCCTGTTCCTGGATCTCAGGGACCGCTTGTGTGGTGGTTGTCCGTCTGCAGGGGGTGGGGTGCCGGTGTGGTGGTCCTGTGGCGGGGCATCCTGTCCACTAGCGCCGGCGGACGTGGTGGGCAGTTCATCGTCCTGGCTAGTGTCAGGGGCCCCTTGGAGTGCCACGGTGTCCCTCAGGGTCTGCTGTATGTCTTTCAGCACCCCTACGATGGTGCCCAGGGCGGAGCTGATGGTCCTGAGCTCCTCCCTGAACCTCAAATACTGGAACTCCTGCAGGTGCTGGGTCTCCTGAAACTTTACCAGGACCATTGCCATCGTCTCCTGGGAGTGGTGGTATGCTCCCATGATGGAGGTGAGGGCCTTGTGGAGAGTGGGTTCCCTTGGCCTGTCCGCCCCCTGTCGCACAGCAGCCCTCCCAGTTCCCCTGTGTTCCTGTGCCTCCGTCCCCTGGACCGTGTGCCCACTACCACTGCCCCCAGGTCCCTGTTGTTGTTGGGGTGGTGGATCTCCTGGGTTCCCTGTAGTGTTGGACACACCGCTGATTGACCTGTCCTGGGTACGGAGGTTTGGGCCCGCTGGTTGGGTGCTGTGCTGGTGTTACCAGAGGGTGGAAGGTCAGTGTTGGGCTGTGCCTGTGCAAGGGGAACCGACTGTCCCGAGGCCCACGATGGTCCGAGCTGGTCATCAGGATCCAGTAGGGCAGAGCTGCTATCGTCACTGTGGGCCTCTTCTGGGGGTGGAGTGGTGTTGTCTGGACCCTCTGGTGTGGTGACGGTCCTTCGGGTTCCTGCAGGGGCATAAGAGCATGATTAATGCATTTGTGTGTGTCATGGTCTGCAGTGGGTGGGTGTACCCCAGTGCAGGCATTCCTGTGTGGGGGTTTGTGTGATGATGGTTAGGGGGTTGTTCTGGGTATGTGCAGTGGGCATGCTTTAGTGCTGGGTGTCCATGCTTAGTTGTGTCATGCAGGGCTGGTGTTGGGATGGGTGGTTTGTGTTATTAGTACATTAGTGAGGATTTTGGGTGATAGGGGAGGGGATGAGGGTGGGGGTGTGTGATAGCATGCAGGTAGGGTGGGGTATATGATAGTTAAGATTTGACTTACCAGTGTCCCATCCTCCTGCGACTCCTCCGAGGCCCTCTGAATGCATGATGGTCAAGACTTGCTCCTCCCATGTTGTTAGTTGTGGGGGAGGAGGTGGGGGTCCGCCGCCAGTCCGCTGAACCGCGATGTTGTGCCTGGAGACCGTTGAACGCACCTTCCCCCGTAGGTCGTTCCACCTCTTCCTGATGTCCTCCCTATTTCTTGGATGCTGTCCCAGAGCGTTGACCCTGTCCACGATTCTTCACCATAGCTCCATCTTCCTGGCTATGGAGGTGTGCTGTACCTGTGAGCCAAATAGCTGTGGCTCTACCCGGATGATTTCCTCCACCATGACCCTGAGCTCCTCCTCGGAGAAGCAGGTGTGTCTTTGGCGTGACATGGGGTGGTGTGTGTGATGTGTGGGGCGGTGTGAGTGTTGATGTGTGTGGTGATGTGTAGTGGTGTGTGGTGTTTTGTGCATGGATGTGGTGTGGGTGATGGTGTTGTGTGCCTCTGTATGGTGGTGTTGTCTTGGCTGTGCTGTCTCTCTGGCCTTCGTCCATGAATTTTGGTCGTAGGGGTTTGTGGGTGATGTGGGTGTGTGTTTTATATTGAGTTGGGTGTGTGGGAGTGGTGTTTGTATGTGTATCAGGTGTGTGTATTTGTAATTGTCCAATGTGGCAGTGTTTTGGAGAGGTGTGTGTATTTTGAGCGCGGCGGTATATACCGCCAATGGAATACCGCGGTTGAAAGACCGCCACGTGGATTCGTGGGTCGTAATAGCATGGGCGTGTTTCTGTTGGCGTGGAGGTGGAGGTTTTGTTTTCGCCACTTTAACACTGACCTTTGGTGTGGCGAAGTTGTGTGGGTGTCTGTATTTCGGTGGATTCCCAGATGTGTGTCATAATAGCTGTGCCAGACTACCGCTGCCGCCACGGTGTATTGGCGGTCTTCTGCACGGCGGTAAGCGCCTTTTACCGCCAAGGTTGTAATGACCCCCTTTATGTAGGAGGCTGGACTGGTTTGTAGTGGGTACCTTTGGTACTTACACCTTATACCGGGTCCAGTTATCCCTTATTAGTGAAATGTAGTAGTGTTGTAGCCACTTAGGCTGATAGAGGTAGCTATAGCAGAGCAGCTTAGGCTGAACTAGGAGACATGTAAAGCTCATGCAATACCACTTATAGTTACACAGTACTTATGCACAAGTAAAGTCAATTTCCAGTGTTACCAAAAATAAAGATATTTATTTGGGTGACACAGTACCAAAAATATCTTAGAGACAATACTCCTTCTGGAGGTAAGTATTATACACAATATATACACTAGACACCAAAATAAGGCAAGTAATTAGACATAGGATAGTGCAAATAATAGGAAATGCTATAGAATGCAATGGGAGAAAATAAGTCCATGGGCAACACAAACCATATACTAAGAAAGTGGAATGCAAATCACAAATTCCACCCTAGACAATTGTAGTGTGAGCAGAATTGCTGGGAGAGTAAGACTACAGTAAAGATAAGTAAATTACCCCACCCCAGAGCCCAGAAAAGCAGTAGTAAAGTACTGCAAGTTTCCTTAGGACAAACTACACCTCATGTTTGGAATTACTGCAAGAACCAACCAAGCCTGCAAACAACAAACAGTGGTTTCTTGGACCTGAAGACCTGCAAAAGAAGGGGACCAAGTCCAGAAGTCGAAAGAAGTTCCAGGAAGGACAGGAGCCTCTGCCAACCCAGAAGAGGGTGCAAAAGAAGAGTCCCCAGTTGGACAAAGACTGCAGAAATGCACCCTAGGAAGATGCCAGCAGGTTCCTGCATGATGCAAAGGATGTCCCACGTCGTGAAGTTGGATGCAGGTGAGTTTGGTGCTGGATTCCTCCAACAAGCCTCGGTTCTGGCAAAGTTGTGTTTTGCGTCAGCTAGGTGCTATCTGGGACCCAGGAGGGACCTAGGGGCCTCAACTCTGAGTGAGCATAAAGAGGGGTCTCTCAGCACTTCAGAGAGCCCTCAGAGCACCAGATAGCACCCACGGGTGTCTCAGGAGATGGAGACAAAGAAGGTGCAAAATGCTGTTGGTGCAGCACTAAAGAGGAAGGTCCCACGCCGCCGGAGATGACCTCAGTGAATTGAGCTTCGCAGGATAGAGTGCTGGGGACCTGGGCCAGGCTGTGCATGAAGAAATGTGGCAAATAGTGCTCAGAGGCCTCAGGAGGTGAAGAAGACGCGGTGCACAGGGGTACTGTCGTTCTGGGGGACAGCAAGGTCTTACCTCTTCCAAATTGTGACAGCAGGACCTCAGGATAGTCTGTGTTGATGGGGTCCACCCTATGTGTTCCAAGAAGCAAGCTTGTCACTGTGAGAGGAGTCCAAGAGAACAGGTTGTCGACTTAGTAGGTGCCTGGGTGAGCAGAGCATGCACACTGTGGAAACTGTTGTAGTTGCTGGCTGGAGCTGAAGTTGCAGAAGAAAAGTATCCCTTGTGGATACTTTGTTGCTGTTTCAGTGGTTCCTGGAGCAGGCTGCGGTTGATCAGAGGTCAGAGGATGAAGTGGTAGTTGCAGAAGATTCCTGCTGGAAACTTGCAAGTAGAATCTGAAGAGAACCCACAGTAGAGACTCTAAATAGCCCCGAGAGGGGGATTGGCTACCTTATCAGGTATGGACCTATCAGGAGGGGTCTCTGATGTCACCTGCTGACACTGGCCACTCAGAGTCCTCCAAGGTGCCCCCTCACCTTGCAAAGAAAGATGGCTGAAGTCTGGGACACACTGGAGGAGCTTTGGACACCACCCCTAGGGTGGTAGTGGACAGGGGAGTGGTCACTCCCCTTTCCTTTGTCCCGTTTCACACCAGAGCAGGGGACAAGGTGTCCCTGAACCGGTGTAGACTGGCTTACACAAGGAGAGCACCATTTGTGCCCTTCAGAGCATTTCCAGAGGCTGGGGGAGGATACGCCTTCCCAGACTGTAACACCTATTTCCAAAGGGAGAGGGTGTAACACCCTGCTCCCAAAGGAAATGCTTTGTTCTGCCTCTCTGGGACTGAGCTGTTCAGATCCCAGGAGGGCAGAACTCAGTCTGTGAGGTGGCAGCAGCTGTAGCTGCAGTGCAAGCCTCAGAGAGCTGGTTTGGCAATACTGAGGGTCCATAGTGGAGCCTCCAGGATGCATAGAACTGGCTTCCCAATACCAGATTTGGAATGGGGGGACAATGCCATGATCGTAGACACCTTACATGACCATATTCAGAGTTACCATTGTGAAGCTACATATAGGTATTTACCTATATGTAGTGCACACGTGTAATGGTGTCCCCGCACTCACAAAGTCCGGGGAAATGGCCCTGAACTATGTGGGGGCACCTTTGCTAGTGCAAGGGTGCCCTCACACTAAATGACTGCACCTAACCTTCAGCAAGTGTAGGTTAGACATATAGGTGACTTATAAGTTACTTAAGTGCAGTGAAAATGGCTGTGAAATAACATGTGCATTATTTCACACAGGCTGCAGTGGCAGTCCTGTGAAAGGGTTTGTCTGAGCTCCTTATGGGTGGCAAAAGAAATGCTTCAGCCCATAAGGATCTCCTGGAACCCCAATGCCCTGGGTACCTAGGTACCATATACTAGGGACTTATAAGGGGGGTCCAGTGTGCCAATTGAAATTGGTAAATGAAGTCACTAGCCTATAGTGACAAATGTAAAAGCAGAGAGAGTATAAGCATTGAGGTTTTGATTAGCAGAGCCTCAGTGACACAGTTAAGCACTATACAGACACACACATTAGGCCTTAAACTATGAGCACTGGGGTCCTGACCAGCAGGATCCCAGTGAGACAGGCAAAAACATACTGACATACAGGTAAAAATGGGGGTAACATGCCAAGAAAGATGGTTCTTTCCTCCACTTTAGCACTGCTAATCAGTGCAAGAGCTCACTGCTCTTAAACAAGGTAACATTGGTGTATCCACAACTGGCATATTTAATTTACTTATAAGTCACAAATAAAGTACCTAATATGCACCAGGGCCTGTAAATTAAAAGCTTTTATGGGGCCTGCAGCCCTTTAAACCTGTATCAGGCTTACCACTTCAGAGCCTTTATGCTTTTAAAAACCCATGCCAAGCCTTAAGCCAATGAAGCAAGCCCTCTGTAGTCCATAGGGCAGCGTGTGCTATCAGTTAAAGGCAGGACATATACTTTTTAGGTTTACATGTCCTTGTAGTGAAAAACTCCCAAATTAATTTTCACTACTGTGAGGCCCACCCCTCCCATGGGATAACATTGGGGATTCTTTAATACATTTATTAAGTGTAATTCCTGATTGAGAAGAAGTAGGACTGTAGTGTTTGGCACCTATGGACTTGCAATAATAAATCTCCCTTAATGGTAAAGTTGGATTTAGGATTATAACTTTAAGAATTCCACTTTTAGAAAGTTGCCATTTTTATTTTTCAAAGCTATTTGTGCCTGCTGCCTGCTTCCAATACAACTGTGGGTTCAGGGACAGCTGTGCTTTGTGCATTCCCTTTAGGCAGTCATGCACAAAGGGAGCTGAGGTATATCATTTACATCGTGGTTGCCTCTTCACTAGGCAGATGGGTCTTCCTCGTCTAGATGGGAGGGAGGAGTTGATACTTGTATCTGAATAGGATTGTGCCTGTACTCATACAAAGAGCTGCATACTTCCCAGTAGTGTGTCTGGAGCCAGATCAGGAAAGGGAGGACCTGTAGGCACTTCAAAGCCCCGCTTTGAAGTCACCCCAGCTTCAAAAGCACAGTTGTCTAAGAAAAATGGACTTCTGATACTACCAAATCAGTATACTTCTGGACATGAGATACTCTGCTATGCTGAAGGGACTGTCACTCTGCAGGAATTCTGCTTGACTTTGCTGGACTTCTGCTTAGCTGTGTTCGCTTTGCTGCCTGTGGCTCCCTTGCTTGGAAGTGAGAAGGACTGGACCTGAATCTCCACATCCCCAGAACCAATTGACTCCACAGGCTTGCTGGCTTTCCTCCTGTTCTGCAGTCTCAGAGACATCAAAGACTGCCTACATCTCCAACAGCACCTGGGCTTTGACGCCTGTGAGTCTTGCCCTGCCAAGTGGTGGAAACCCAGTCCAGGGCTTCTAGAAGTGGGGTTGTATGTGCTGCAACTCTCAGTGTTGATGCACTGCCGCCATTGTGCCGATCAAAACCACTGCATCGCCTCCTGGTGTGATGCATCACCACTGCTGCTGAGGACAAGGACTTCACAGCATCAACTGTTTGACTCGTAACTTGTGTACAGTCTTCAGCCTTGACGCCCTACATCCATCTCATCTGGCTTAACAAGGACACATCACGTTTGCAAAGGGAGTCCGATGCCACACTACTATGCAATGATCGATGACTATGCAGCTCGACAATGACGCATACCCTGACTGCGTGGATCTGAATTGACACATCCCTTTGCATAGTCTCTTCTGGTCCTCGCATTGGAAACTCAACCCAACCCTCCACACAAGGTACTGTTTCAGCAGGATAATGTTGGTCCCTGTAGCCGGCCCGCACTCCTTCCACCCAACCTTTTTCCCTTAGAGGGGCTGCAAATGTAATGCATTTTATTTTATCTCGTTTTAGTGCAAGTTGTTGATGTATGATAGTTGTCAAACATTGCATTGGATGCATTGTAGTGGCATAATACCCACTGAATAGTGGCCCATAAAATGGAACAATGTCTACCCTGCATCAAATACTATACTGGTTTTTCGGTTTACCCTTTTTATTTAGTACTGAGAATTAAGTTGCCAGTGTGATTGTTCATTGATTGCTTTCAATTCAGACCTTTAAATGAAGTAGCACTGTGTATTTGTGTCCTTATAAACAAATACCAAGTCAATGTATGTCATATATCTATTTAAAAAACTCCCCTTACCATTGCTGATATTGTTAGTCATGGCAACCGTTTTGGTTTTTATTTCAGCTGATGTTAGCAAAACCCTACCTCCCTCAACCAAACCTAATATGGAACAATCCACATTTCTGAATTAAATAGGCACTGTTAGATATATGAGAGATGTTCTGTATATACTTTTCACTTAAGAGTCTTGAAAACCTAGACAACTATTGTATTATTTTAATTCCATCCATATTATGGAAAGTGTCCATCACAAAACTATTTACGCTTCCTAGAGTGCCCAAACTTAATTCTTGAAATCCACCTGGTTTTCCAAGCAATATTCTTCAATAAGCTAGAATTGTGACTTAGCAAGCTGTACTGGCATCTTCTGGCTTATTGAGTGCTTCCATGAATAGATTCTGAATCCTTCCACCTCACTGGTTAGATCCTACCAAAATCAAACAGTGAGCCAAATGACTGACAGGAGAGAATCATCAGCACTGACCTCCATTGTTCGCCCTAGGTTGTATTCTCTTTCATAGACAGGCAAACAGAATTGTAGATGGTTTGGTGCCTAGATGTAGGAGACTGCCCTATTAGGTATCAAATGATGTAAAAGGAAAGCTGCTTCTAACCACAGATTAGCATTTTATTCACACTGCAAAAGGTCCAGTCAAACATCCTTTATCCAATTGAGACATCTTTAAGTATTTAGTGTGATGATTAAGACATTATATTAAAGAACAAAACAAATATGGATTGTATATCAGAATATGAAGACAAGAAATATAGGCCCTCATTACAACCCTGGCGGTCGGTGTTAAAGCGGCAGTAAGACCGCCAACAGGCCGGCGGTTAAAAAAATGCAATCACGACCATGGCGGAAAGCGGCAACATAGACAGCCACTTTAAAACTCTGACTGCCACGGCGGTAACAACAAACACCCCGGCAGTCACCGCCAACAGACAGGCGGAAAACAATGTACCGCCCACCCTATCACAACCCGGCAATCCGCCACCTTTTCTGGGGCAGAACCAACGCGAACAAAAACACAGTGGAAACAGGGCTTGGAAGGGAAAACACTCACCTCTCCACACCCCACGAGGAGCCAGGACGCCATGGAGCCAGAACTCCAGATACTCCCTGCGATGGTCTTCCTGCTCCTCTATTAGGAGCACCAAAGACGGCGGCGATGACCACGGTGAGTACTGCACCTACAACACAGGGGAGGGGGTAGGGAAAAGAGAGTGACACACACATGCAACACGCAACACACCCACCCACCCCCTCACTCACAACACCAAACATAGAAATACATGCAGCAACATTACATATACACCCTCCACCCCCCCTTCAATAACGCAAGGACAAAAGGAATTGATTTGAACGAATCTAATCAATAAAAATCAGAATATACAAATATGTACACCAGCTACACAAGTCCGGACATTACTCAAACATCGTCCATGGATCAGAGTCCCAAAATGCATGGGCGAGGCCTACACATGACACCAGACTTCAAACGGAGAGAACACTGCAGGGGCATCAGATCGAAATTAAACAGGCACCTCAGGGGGAGTGGGAGGGGGGCACCTCAGCCTGATGAATGCACGATGCCACTGCTCCACGAGGGGGCTCCATGCCCACTGCTGTATCCTGGGGAGTGCAAAGCCACAGTCTCTCAAGTCTCTCCAGTGGGTGGGGTGGCCACTGCTTTATCCTAGGGAGTGCAAAGCCACAGTCCCTCAAGTGGATAACAGTCTCCACTGGTTCTGGAGGGGGCTTGGTGCCCAGAGTGCTTCATCCTGCCAAGGACTGAGGTAGTGGATGCCTTTCTCCACTGGTTCTGGAGGGGGCTTGGTGCCCAGAGTACTTCATCCTGCCAAGGACTGAGGTAGTGGATGCCTTTCTCCACTGAAAGTCGTGCATCATGGAAGCTGCCCAGGCTCCTGGAACTGACCACCAGCCTCGGACGACTGATCACTGGGGATTGCAGCCATGTCTGCAGTGGTGCCACAGGCTCAGGATGTCGCGGGGCCACTGGCGGTGCTTGCGGCGGGGTCAGTTGCGGCGGTGCTGGCGTCGGCCTCTGTGGCATCGGTGCTGGCGGCGGACTCTGTGGTGGCAGTACTTGCGGTGGCCTCTGTGGCATCGGTGCTTGCTGCAGCCTCTGTGGCGGCAGTGCTTGCAGCGGGCTATGTGGCATCAGTGCTGACGGCGGGCTCTGTGGCGGCAGTGCTGGCGGCGGGCTCTGTGGCGGCGGTGTTGGTGGCGGGCTCTGTGGCGGCGGTGCTGGTGGCGGGCTCTGTGACTGCAGTGCTGGTGGGGGGCTCAGTGACTGCGGTGCTGGTGGCGGGCTCAGTGACTGCAGTGCTGGTGGCAGCCTCAATGACAGTGGTGCTGGTGGCGGTGTAGGTGGCGGTGCAGGTGGCGGTCTTCTCCGCCGTACAGGTTGGCGTCGGCGTGGACAGAAGGTGTGACACTGGTCCAATTGTCGGTGCCACCATGCTCTCTCCTGACCTGCCCTTTATTTTCTGCCCCTTCCCCACCTTGGATGGTGGTGCAGATGTCTTGCCACCATCCCCTTTCGTTTTCCCTGAGCCCTTGGTGGCAGGTGTTTTCTGCTTCTCCCTCCGGGATGTGGGCAACTTTTAACTTTTGTAGGTGGTGGAATGTCCTTGCCCTTTCTCCGTGGCACACTGGCAGCCCTGTTGGTTGGCGCACTCCAATAGCCCGCAGTTGCTGGCACCACTGTGCCTGGTGATGTGGTCGCTGAGGTGCTGGGTTGGGACCTGGAAAGCCTGGCCTTAGGAGACGGACGGGGGGAGGTGTAAGGAAGAGGTCAATATTAGCCAGGAAAAGTTTTTTAGACACACTGGGATGGGTAGATGGAGGGGGTTTGGGAGTGGAAGAAGAGGTAGTTGTTGTAGGAGGTGTACGTTTGCTGAATTTGGGTGAAGGTGCATGGGCTGGAGGCTGTTGTGAGATCAATGGCTGTTGGGTGGGTGTGGGCCTGCGTTTGTGTACTTTGGGAGGAAGGCTCACAGACACACTGGAAGAGGACACAGGGGATGTGTGAAAGCTATTGGGGGTGGTGAGTGCACGTGAGCGGTGTGTGGTGATGGGTGTGCTGGTGATGGAGGTATTGGATGAAGATGTAGTACATGCAGGTGTGAGTGGAGACGAGACAGGGAGGGAGGAGGAGGACGTGGAGGAGGGGGACACAGTGGAGGCAGTGGACGTTGGTATGCCTGCATGGGTATGATGCTTATGTGAGTGCTTGTGGGATGTGTGGTGCTTATGTTTGCCTGAGCCACCCTTGTGTGTTGAGGTGTGTGCATGCTGGTCTGATAGTGTGCTTGGGATAGGCTGAGGTACAGGGGATTGGGTCTGGGTGGAGGAAGTTGGAGGGGGGAGACTGGACACAGGGACAATGGCTGTCATCAGTGCTGAGGCCAGAGCCTGAAATGCTCTCTGTTGGGCTGCCTGGCCAGAATGAATGCCCTCCAGGTATGCATTTGTTTGTTGCACATGCCTCTCAACACCCTGGATGGCATACACAATGGTAGATTGCCCAACAGTGAGGGATCTCAGGAGTTCAATAGCCTCCTCACTGAGGGATGCAGGGCTGACCGGGGCAGGGCCTGAGGTGCCTGGGGCGAAGGAGATGCCCACCCTCCGTTGTGAGCGGCCACAGGACACACGCTGAAGGGCTGCTAGGAGGGCGGTGCTGGTAGGGGGGTGGCTGCTGTACCTGTTGATGCAGGGGGCACAGAGGGGCCCGCCACCACAAGGGAGCTCCCATCAGAGGAGGAGTCGCTGTCGCTGCTGTCACTTCCTGTCCCCGACGTGGAGCTCCCCTCGCCCTCCGTCCCACTGGTGGCTTCAGACTCCGCTGTCTCGCCCTTCAGGGCCATGTGGGATTCAGCTCCCTCCTGCTCCGGTACCACTTCTCCTCCACCTGATGATGCTATTGCACACAAGAACAGGGAGACCACAAAAGGGGGGGGGAGACAGAAGAAAGACATGTTCAGTGCATGCAATACCACTACCGTTGGCGGACACTACAGACACAGCAGCCCTCTGCACTACGCCATGCACTTATAGTTCCTAGATTATTCACAGAGCCATGGGGTACAAGGCCTATGCCCGATTGCTGCACACATGGAAGTCACAGGAGCCTGACTAGGTGTAGATGGCTCTTACCACTGGTGGGTTTGGGGTGCCACATAGCCTGCCACACAAAGGGACCTTGCCTACAAAGCTTGCCCTGGCCTAGGGTAACCCACTGCCCAACTCCCCCACCCAGACACCTCGTAATGTGCACAGAGTCACCCCCTTGTGGCTGGTGTGATGCCCTCAAGCGCCCATCCAACTCCAGATACGCCACCGCCAGGATCCGGAACATCAGGGGGGTCATGGTGCCACGGGCACCCCTCCCACGTTGGGAGGCGATCCCCAGCTGGGCCTCCGCCGTCTTCTTGCTCCAGCGGCAAATGTCCTCCCATCTTTTCTGACAATGGGTGCTCCGTCTGTGGTAGACCCCCAGGGTCCGGACGTCCTTTTGATGGCACGCCAAATATCCTTCTTCTGGTGGGTGCTGACCTACAGGAATAGTACAGGGGACAAGAAAAAACTTTAACCGTCCGGACCGTCACAGTCATTGGCCCACATTCCCACCTTTGCCCTGACGCACATACACTTACGGTCCGCTCATGCAAGGCTCAGTCCCCCCCCATGTATCTTCCATCCACACCACTCCAAACAGGCATTGCCCATGCAGCATGCTCACAGTGTACTCACCTGTTTTTCTGGAGGACCGTGGAGAAGCGTGTACTTGGGGAGGACCCCATCCACTAACTTCTCCAACTCCTCCGAAGTGAAGGCAGGGGGCCCTTTCCCCAGAAACATGAGCCATCGTGGCTTCCAGACTTTTTGTAATTTAGTAGCGATTAGATTAAGCATTAGCAGAAGACATCTTGTATTTAGCAACTATTGTGAACATTTCGCGGAATCCATTTGTATTCATGGCAGCCATTTTCTCTGCCACATGCTGCCATGTGCTCGCCATGTGCTCTGTCCTACCTTCCTGTTAACTACTCATGAAAATCTGTCTAGTGACAAGTTATAGTTAGCATCCCCCACTTTCGCACATGCCCAGTAAGGTCTGCAGCTGTTAGTAATTAGTAACAGACGGTAATGTGTCTACTAGTCCTTGAAAACTGTTAGCCCCTCCTACCTGTCGACTGTGCATTTCATTATGACCGTATATGTATATAAGTCTTGCTTCTATAACTGTACCACCTTCCTTTTATCCCCTGCGTGGGTATAAAAGCACCATGCTCTCTTAGTTCAGTGTGCTACTTCAAACATTACCGAAGGGTGCTGTTTGAACTGTAGTACCACCTCTTGAGGTTTAATAAACTTTGGTGGTCATTCTGACCTCGGCGGTAAAAGGCGCCTACCGCCGGTCAGAAATCCTCCATAATCCCGCCGCGGTCGCGGAAACCCGCCACGGTCATTCTGACCCGCAGCAGCCAAACCTCCGAAAATCCGACAGCCACAACAGACCGCCAGACCAGCGGTCGGCGGAAAAGTGGAGGTGACAAAACCTCCACCGTCACGCCAACAGAAATACGCCCATGCCATTACGACCCACGAATCCACGCGGCAGTCTTTCAAACGCGGTTTTCCATTGGCGGGACACACCGCCGCGGTCAGAATACACACAAACGAACAAAACTCAGCCACATTGGCCAAATTGAATTCCACACACATGATACACATACACACACCACTCCCACACACACAATACAATATAAAACACACACCCACATCACCCACAAACCCCTACGACCAAAAATCCAGAAAGAAGGCCAGAGCGAGACACCACCATCCACAAACTAGCAGCCACAGCCACTCAACACCATCACCCACACAATATCCACACACAAAACAACACACACCACCACACTCAACACACTTAACTACACATACTCCACCCCACACATCATACACACGACCCCATGGCACCCCAAAGACACCCCCGCTTCTCAGACGAAGAACTCAGGGTCATGGTGGAGGAAATCGTTCGGGTAGAGCCCCAGCTGTTCGGCACACAGATCCAATACACCAGCATTGCCCGGAGGACGGAGCTATGGCAGAGGATTGTCGACAGGGTCAACGCTGTGGGACAGCACCCCAGAAATCGGGAAGACATCAGGAAGCGATGGAACGACCTACGGGGGAAGGTGCGTTCCATGGTATCCAGGCACAACATCGCCGTGCAGAAGACTGGCGGAGGACCCCCACCTCAACCCCCACAATTTACAACATGGGAGGAGGAAGTCTTGAACATCCTGCATCCTGACGGCCTCGCAGGAGTCGGCGGAGGAATGGATACTGGTAAGTTGAAGCGTCACTACTGTTTCCCCCCCACCTGCATGCCAAATCATACCCCAACCCTCACCCCCATCCTCGAACCCCACCCTCACCCCCACCCCCATCCTCACCCCCACCCTCACCCCCACCACCATCCTCACCCCCACCACCATCCTCACCCCCACCCCCAGCACACCTATTCCCTGCCAATGTCTCACCATCACAACCCACACATCCCAAAACCTAGGCCTGCATGCGTCCACTAAGCATGGACACCCATCACCAAAGCATGCCCAATGCATATACACATCCCCCCACAAGCCACCCTCACCAAAGCCCCCACACACGAATGCCAGCACTTGGGGACACGGGAACCCACAGATACACCCATATGCCACACATTGAAACTATAACCATACCTCTATACCCCTGCAGGACCCGACCGTCAACACACCGCCGCGGAGGGCCCAGAATTCTCCACACCCCCCACCCAAGAGGCCGTCAGCGATGACAGCAGCTCTGTCGACCTGGACACTGATGACCAGCCCGGACCATCGGGGACCTCTGGACAGTCGGTTCCCCTCACACAGGCACAGGCCACTACAGACCCAAACCCCTCTGGGAACACCAGCACAGCTCCCACCCAGCGGGCCCATGCCTCTGTCTCCAGGGCGCGTCAATCTGCGGTGTGTCTACCACTACAGGGCACCCAGGATAACCCACCACCCCAACAACAACAGGGACCTGGGGGCAGTGGTAGTGGGCACACCGGCCAGGGGGCAGAGGCCCAGGGAAACAGGGCAACTCGGAGGGCAGCTGTGCGACAGGGGGGGGACGGGCCCAGGGAACCCACTCTCCACGAGGCCCTCACCACCATCATGGGAGCATACAACCGCTCCCAGGAGACGATGGCGACGGTACTGGCCCGGTTCCAGGAGATCCAGGTACTGCAGGAGGAACACTATCGGGGGTACAGGGAGGACATCAGAGCCCTCACCTCCACCCTGGTTACCATGGTCGGGCTGCTGCAGGACCTCATCAACACCAGGACGGACACGCAACAACAACAAAGGGCCCCTGCCACTAGCCTGGACCAAGAACAGCCAACCACCTCCGCCGGCGCTAGTGGACAGGAGGCCCCCGCACAACAGCAGCCCACCAGACCCCCACCTCCTGCAGGAGAAGAACCACCCCGCAAGAGGGCCCTGAGATCTCGCAAGAAGACAGAGTAGGATGTCAAGACCCCCGCCAGCAAAGGATACCACCTGATGTCATCCCACTGTCCCACATTGTCACCCTGTCCATCCTTGAACTGCCCATGCTCCATCTCTCCACAGGCCTCTGGACAATGCACCTGTGTGACTGTTACTCTGGACTCTGCCATGGACATTCCTTCACCATAGCCCCCACCCACTTGAAACTACCCATCCCATTTTGAGCACTGAAATAAACACCTATTTTGCACAAAACTATCTGGAGTCTGGCTGTGATTTCAAAATATTGTAATTGACATGACAGTGCAAATATGTCCTTGTACATAGTGAAGTCAACAAACAGCTGCCACAAAGCTGTAGTCCATGGGGAAACGAAGCACAGGACTCGTAGTGGGGACCCCAGATCTGAAATAGGGAGGGAAAAGCCACAACTCAGTCATCAGACACTGGGGCAAATAGACAGGCAGCAGAGATGCAGGAGAGTAGTTCAGATGTACTAAATTATCTTTGAATTGTTACCTGTGTCCTATTGGAAGTACTGTTCAATGATTCTGTCCCTGTTGTCTGTTTCAGCCCCGTCGTCTTCCTCATCGTCACTCTCCACAGGTTCCACCGCTGCCACAACACCACCGTCTCGACCATCCTCCTGCAGGAAAGGCACCTGGCGGCGCAAAGCCAGGTTGTGAAGCATGCAGCAGGCCACGATGATGTGACACACCTTCTTAGGTGAGTACATTAGGGATCCACCTGTCACATGCAGGCACCTAAACCTGGCCTTTAGGAGGCCAAAGGTGCGTTCGATCACCCTCCTAGTACGCCCATGGGCCTCATTGTACCGTTCCTCTGCCCTGGTCCGGGGATTCCTTACTGGGGTCAGTAGCCACGACAGGTTGGGGTACCCAGAGTCCCCCAATAGCCATACACGGTGTCTCTCTAGCTGTTCCATCACGTAAGGGATGCTGCTATTCCTCAGGATGTAGGCGTCATGCACTGACCCTGGGAATTTGGCATTTACATGCGAGATGTACTGGTCAGCCAAACACACCACCTGGATGTTCATGGAATGGTAACTTTTTCTGTTCCTGTACACCTGCTCCCTGTCTCTTGGGGGAACCAAAGCCACATGGGTCCCATCAATGGCACCAATGACGTTGGGAATATGTCCAAGGGCGTAGAAATCACCCTTCACTGTAGCCAATTCGCCCACCTCAGGGAAAATGATGTAGCTCCTCACGTATTTCATCGGGGCAGACAACACTCTGGATAACACCTTCGAAAACATGGGCTGAGACATCCCAGATGCAATTCCCACTGTTGTCTGAAATGAGCCACTTGCCAAGAAATGGAGTACTGACAGGACCTGCACCAGAGGGGGAATCCCTGTGGGTTGGCGGATGGGGGACATCAGGTCGGGCTCCAGCTGGGCACACAGTTCATGTATAGTGGCACGGTCAAGACGGTAGGTCAGGATAATGTGGCGTTCTTCCATTGTCGACAGGTCCACCAGCGGTCGGTACACGGGAGGATTCATCCGTCTCCTCGCCAAACCCAGCGGACGGTGCCTAGGAAGGACAACATGGAGCACACAGTCAAGCAACCCACAGGTACGTACTCACAGCTAGCACAGTAAACGATTCTCTATGCAGTGAATGGCGTGTCTGAGTGGCTATGCAAGGCCTAGGCCTGTGTGACGCAGTTGAAATTGAGCCATGTGGACCCTCGAAATGGCGGCTGCCTGACCTGTGAAGTGTGACAATGGGATGTGAGGTCAATGCGCTGGCGTGGCACACCGCGGCGGTCAGCGGTCGAAGTCCGCGGCGCGAAGCCGCATTGGTTAACATTGAAGCCTATGGGTTTCAGGAGCCAATGGCGAAGGGCGCCGGCGGCGGCGGTACGCACCGCCGCGGTGCGCACCGCCGCGGACGTGACCGCCATTTTCTATCTACTTATCCACTTGCGACTTGAACTTTCACAGGAGAGGACCTATACTGCAAGTGTTGCTGTGACCTCGGTCTGGAAGGGACAATGGCTGCTGCGACTGGGGAAAGGGCCCCTGCCTTCACTGGAGAGGAGTTGGAGAAACTTGTGGATGGGGTCCTCCCCCAGTATGCGCTACTCTACGGTCCTCCAGACCAACAAGTGAGTTTAATTCAATATGGATTTGGGGCCACTGGCTGGCTTGGGGGCCTGGCGGGATGGGGGGGCATGTTGGGGCTGGCGGGGGGCCTGGCGGGGGGCCTCGCGGGGATGGGGGGCATGTTGGGCCTGGCGGGGGGCCTGGCGGGGATGGGGGGCATGTTGGGGCTGGCGGGGGGCATGGCGGGGGGCCTGGCGGGGATGGGGGGCATGTTGGGCCTGGCGGGGGCATGGCGGGGGGCCTGGCGGGGATGGGGGGCATGTTGGGCCTGGCGGGGGGCATGGCGGGGGGCCTGGCGGGGATGGGGGGCATGTTGGGGCTGGCGGGGGGCCTGGCGGGGGGCCTGGCGGGGATGGGGGGCATGTTGGGCCTGGCGGGGGGCCTGGCGGGGATGGGGGGCATGTTGGGGCTGGCGGGGGGCATGGCGGGGGGCATGGCGGGGGGCCTGGCGGGGATGGGGGGCATGTTGTGCCTGCGGGGGGCATGGCGGGGGGCCTGGCGGGGATGGGGGGCATGTTGGGGCTGGCGGGGGGGCCTGGCGGCGGGCCTGGCGGGGATGGGGGGCATGTTGGGCCTGGCGGGGGGCCTGGCGGGGATGGGGGGCATGTTGGGGCTGGCGGGGGGCATGGCAGGGGGCCTGGCGGGGATGGGGGGCGTTGGGCCACTGGCAACGAAAATGCAGACAAACTTGAACGTGGTATTTCTCCCTCCCTGTACGTGTCACATAGGTCCGCGCCCATGAGAAGATCGGGATTTGGCGTGCCATCGCCAAGGAAGTCCGGACCCTGGGGGTCCACCATCGACGGGGCACCCACTGCCGCAAGAGGTGGGAGGACATCCGCCGCGGGACCAAGAAGACCGCCGAGTCTCTGCTGGGGATGGCCTCCCAACGTAGGCGGGGTGCCTGCCGTCAACTGACCCCCCTGATGTTCCGGATCCTGGCGGTGGCCTACCCTGATTTGGATGGGCGCTTGAGGGCAGCACAGCAGACACAAGGGGGTGAGTACAAGCATTATCTACTCTGTTGTCGCGCAGTGGAGGTGTCTGGGTGGGGGAGGAGGGCTGTGGGTCCCCCTAGGCCAGGGCGATATCTGTAGGCTGGGCACCCCCGTAAGCCCCTGTGTCCCCAGCCACCACCCTCAGTAGTGTGTCAGTACAGCCATCCCTGGGCCGTGTCATCCATGGGTGCAGTTGTCAACTCTAGGCGTGTAGGGCATGTTCCACGGAATGCGTAGCGGACCCCAAGTGCGCAACTTAGTGCAGGGGGCATCTGTGTCTGTCATGTCCGCTAACTGTACCGGAGATCCATGTACTCAATATCCCTTTATTTCTCTCTCCCCCCCCCTTTTTGTTTGTCTTTCTGTGCTTGTGTGCATCAGCATCATCAGGCGGAGGAGAAGTGGCATCGGGGCAGGAGGGAGCTGCATCTCACATGGCCCAGGAGGGCCATGCCACAGAGTCTGACTGTACCAGTGAGACGGAGGACGAGGGGAGCTCCACAACGGGGACGACTGGACCCTGCAGCGACACGGACACGTCCTCGGAAGGGAGCTCCCTTGCGGGGGTGGCACCATCCGTGCCCCCCGCCATTACAGGTACAGCCGCCACCCAGCGCACCATCTCCGCCCTCCCAGCAGCCCCTCAGCGTTCGCCCCGTGCCCGCTCTGCCAGGAAGCCGGGCATCTCCTTCGCCCCAGGCACCTCAGGCCCTGCCCCTGTTACCCCCGCTGCCCTCAGTGAGGAGGTCATTGACCTCCTCCGAACGCTCATTGTTGGGCAGACTACCCTTTTGAATGCCATCCAGGGGGTGGAGAGGGAGGTTCATCGCAGCAATGCGTACCTGGAGGGCATTCATTCGGTTCAGGCTGCCCATCAGCGATCGTTCCAGGCTCTGGCCTCAGCACTGACGGCAGCCATTGTCCCTGTCTCCTGCCTCCCTCTACTAACTCCCTCCTCCCAGTCTCCTGTTCCTCTGCCTGTCCCACCCACACCATCAGACCAGCCTGCACACACCTCAACACCCAAGAGAAGCTCATCCAAACATAAGCACCACAGATCACGCAGACATTCACACATGCAACATTCCGATGCAGACATGCCAACAGTCACTACCACCTCTGTGACCCCCACCTCCTCGTCTCCCTCCTCCCTCCCTGTGACGTCTACACTCACACCTCCATTCACCTCACCATCAGCCAGTGTTTCCATCACCAGCACACCCTCCAGTCCAGTCCGCACACGTGCAGTCACCACCCCCACTGCCATTTACACGTCCCCTGTGTCCTCTCCCACTGTGTCTGTCACCCCCTCTTCCACACCACACAAACGCAGCCACCCACCCACCCAACAGCCATCCACCTCACGACAGCCTATCCCTCCTGCACCCAAAGACAGCAAACGTGACTCACCTACAACCACATCCTCTCCCTCCACTCCCATTCCCACTGTACCTACCACTCTCCATTGTCCCAAGAAACTCTTCCTCGCCACTGCTAACTTCTTTCCTGACCCTGAGCCCCCCCTCCTTCTCGTCGGGGTAAGAAGAGCACCTCAGCCACCACCAGCCCTGCAGCCCCCTTGACAAGGGTGCAGGGGTATTGGAGCCCACCAGCCCGCATGTCTGGATCTTCGCCCAGCAGCAAGGGGACAGCCAGCCCACCCCCTGGGAAGAGGAGCAGAAGGCGGAAGGGGCGCCGCAGGAGCCCGCCTTCTACATCCCCCCCGGACACCACCCAGACACAGTCACCAGCCACAGCTCCAAAGGGAGGAAAGGGCCACAGACTCCCGACTAAGGAGGGCAAGGGCAGCAAGTCGGAGAGGTCAGGCTGCAGGCCTGCTGCCCAGGAGGAGCCCACCACCCCCATAGCCGCTGGCCAGGGAGGACCCAGCCCAGCTGGCCAGGAGGGCCCCACCACCCACAGCCCAGGTGGGCATTGAAGGAGCACCATCCCCGCTGCCCAGGAGGGCACCACCAGGCAATGAGCAGTTGGCCATAGACCGGCCGCCGTCTCAAGCACCGCTGAACTGGGCCCCGCCGTCTCAAGAACCGCTGAACTGGGCCCCGCCGTCTCCAGCACAGCTCCGCTGGGGACCGCCGTCTCAAGCACCGCTGAACTGGGCCCCGCCGTCTCAAGAACCGCTGAACTGGGCCCCGCCGTCTCCAGCACCGCTCCGCTGGGGACCGCCGTCTCAAGAACCGCTGAACTGGGCCCTTCAAGGCAAGAACCGCTGAACTGGGCCCCGCCGTCTCCAGCACCGCTCCGCTGGGGACCGCCGTCTCAAGCACCGCTGAACTGGGCCCGCCGTCTCCAGCACCGCTCCGCTGGGGACCGCCGTCTCAAGCACCGCTGAACTGGGCCCCGCCGTCTCCAGCACCGCTCCGCTGGGGACCGCCGTCTCCAGCACCGCTCCGCTGGGGACCGCCGTCTCCAGCACCGCTCCGCTGGGGACCGCCGTCTCAAGAACCGCTGAACTGGGCCCCGCCGTCTCAAGAACCGCTGAACTGGGCCCCGCCGTCTCAAGAACCGCTGAACTGGGCCCCGCCATCTCAAGCACCGCTGAACTGGGCCCCGCCGTCTCAAGCACCGCTGAACTGGGCCCGCCGTCTCAAGAACCGCTGAACTGGGCCCCGCCGTCTCAAGAACCGCTGAACTGGGCCCCACCGTCTCAAGAACCGCTGAACTGGGCCCCGCCGTCTCAAGCACTGCTGAACTGGGCCCCGCCGTCTCAAGCACCGCTGAACTGGGCCCGCCGTCTCAAGAACCGCTGAACTGGGCCCCGCCGTCTCAAGAACCGCTGAACTGGGCCCCGCCGTCTCCAGCACCGCTCCGCTGGGGACCGCCGTCTCAGGAACCGCTGAACTGGGCCCCGCCGTCTCAAGCACCGCTGAACTGGGCCCGCCGTCTCAAGAACCGCTGAACTGGGCCCCGCCGTCTCAAGAACCGCTGAACTGGGCCCCGCCGTCTCCAGCACCGCTCCGCTGGGGACCGCCGTCTCAAGAACCGCTGAACTGGGCCCCGCCGTCTCAAGCACCGCTGAACTGGGCCCCGCCGTCTCAAGAACCGCTGAACTGGGCCCCGCCGTCTCAAGCACCGCTGAACTGGGCCCCGCCGTCTCAAGAACCGCTGAACTGGGCCCCGCCGTCTCAAGAACCGCTGAACTGGCCCCCGCCGTCTCAAGAACCGCTGAACTGGGCCCGCCGTCTCAAGAACCGCTGAACTGGGCCCCGCCGTCTCAAGCACCGCTGAACTGGGCCCCGCCGTCTCAAGCACCGCTGAACTGGGCCCGCCGTCTCAAGAACCGCTGAACTGGGCCCGCCGTCTCAAGCACCGCTGAACTGGGCCCCGCCGTCTCAAGCACCGCTGAACTGGGCCCCGCCGTCTCAAGAACCGCTGAACTGGGCCCTTCAAGGCAAGAACCGCTGAACTGGGCCCTTCAAGGCAAGACCCGCTGAACTGGGCCCTTCAAGGCAAGAAGCGCTGAACTGGGCCCTTCAAGGCAAGAACCGCTGGCCCTTTGGCAGACGTGGCAGGGCAGGATCTGTCTTGGGCAGGGCTGCAGGATGTCCTCTGGCCAACATGCCTCCTCCAGTGGCAGT
The DNA here is from genome assembly GCF_031143425.1 of Pleurodeles waltl. NCBI lineage: Eukaryota > Metazoa > Chordata > Amphibia > Caudata > Salamandridae > Pleurodeles > Pleurodeles waltl. The sequence continues at coordinate 292,823,498 of NC_090447.1, forward strand.
GGAGTCTGTTATGTACTGTTTGGACTGTGGCTTTGCTCTCCCCAGGGTGGCCCAGTGGGCAGGCCACCCACTGTATGGACTGTATGGACTGTGGCTTTGCACTCCCCAGGATGGCCCAGTGGGCAGGCCACCCACTGTATGGACTGTGGCTTTGCTCTCCCCAGGATGGCCCAGTGGGCAGGCCACCCACTGTATGGACTGCATGGACTGTGGCTTTGCACTCCCCAGGATGGCCCAGTGGGCAGGCCACCCACTGTATGGACTGTATGGACTGTGGCTTTGCTCTCCCCAGGATGGCCCAGTGGGCAGGCCACCCACTGTATGGACTGTATGGACTGTGGCTTTGCTCTCCCCAGGATGGCCCAGTGGGCAGGCCACCCACTGTATGGACTGTATGGACTGTGGCTTTGCACTCCCCAGGATGGCCCAGTGGGCAGGCCACCCACTGTATGGACTGTGGCTTTGCTCTCCCCAGGTTGGCCCAGTGGGCAGGCCACCCACTGTATGGACTGTATGGACTGTGGCTTTGCTCTCCCCAGGATGGCCCAGTGGTCATGGAGTCCCCTCGTGGATCTGGCGTCGTGTACTCAAGTGGCTGAGGTGCCCCCCCTTCCCTTCCCCCTGAGGTGCCTGTCCTATTTTCTTTCTGATGCCCCTGCAGTGTTCTCTCCGTGGAGTTCTTGTCGTGGGACTGGGCCTTGCCCCTTTGCACAGGACCCCTGTGGTCCACGGACAGTGGTTGGACTACATTTAGTAGCTGTATATATTTTGTACATAGTTTATTTATTTATTGGGATTACTGGTGTTCATATTTCAATATATCTGCCCGTTTATAATCTCTTCTTTTGGTCTTTGCATTATTTCGGAGGGGGGGGTTTGTGGGTTGTGACAGTGATCTGTGGGAATGCATTGATGTGTGTGTTGTAGTGGGTGTGGGTGGGTGGGTGTGTGCCGGTACTCTTTTCCCTCCCCTGTGTCGTAGGTGCAGTACTCACCGATGTCTTCCGCGCCGCCGGGCGTGCTCCTGGTACAGGAGCAGGTATAGGAGTGCGGGGATGACCTGCAACTCGGGTTCCATACTGCCGGAATCTCGCGTGGAGTGCGTAGAGGTGAGCGTTTTCCCGTTCGTAGTCTGTTTCCGCCGTGTTTTTATCGGCGGTGCTCCCGCCCCGGAAAAGGTGGCGGATTGGTGGGTCGTGATAGGGTGGGCGGTACATTGTCTGCCACCTGGCTGTTGGCGGGGACCGCCGCGCTGTTTGTTTGTTCCGCCGTGGCGGGCGGAGTGTTAATGCGGCGGGCTGTGTTGGCGGTTCCCGCCAGGGTCAGAATTGCATATTTTGGACCGCCGGCCTGTTGGCGGCTTGGCCGCCGCATTATCAACGACCGCCAGGGTCAGAATGAGGGCCTTTGTCTTTTATATCAGTTTCTGTGCCAACTTCTTCCTACATGGTCTGAGGACTTTGTGCAGAGAAGGGCGAACCCCTTGCACTAGTAGGCCTTGCTGAGGCTTACTTTGACAAAATTGGCACCCGAACAGGGACTCATCGGCGACTCGGACGCCCATCGGATTGGTCGCGACAAAGGATTGGGATCTCGCTGCAGACAATCAATGCCTGAGGAGACCCGAGTCTTGGTAACCATGGCGTTTTTCCCTTCTTTCTGATTTGACCATCCAGGTGGTGCCCGTCCTCGACTGAGATCCTTTTAGTTCATTCGTCGTGCAGTGACTATTCAGTTGATTTTAGAACTTGGCAGTTCGAATCTGGACGCCCTGTGATTGGCAATAGCCGTTTTATGGCACTTGCTGTGGGTTTTGATGCCTTTGCTTGGTAATGTAGTTTAGCACCACTTACTGTGGCTCTCGTGTTTTGGGTGACTAGTCAATTTGTGTCCTTTGAATTGATATATAAATTACAATTTATATAGGCAGGTAATGAGGAGAATTTTCTCCAATTTAATTTTGATTTGAAAGGCACATCGTACTAGAGGTACTTTAAGTGCTACTTTGATTATAATACTGCTTTTTCTGCACTATTTTTGGCATGCCTGTTTTTAGCGCACTTCGTAGGATATGTTGCTTTTGTAATGGTACCAATTTGAGACTGGAAGAATCGCAACCGGCACCCCCAGAGTGGACACCCAATAGAGATATGTATGTTAAACATGGTCTTTCTTCTATAAGGTACAGCACATTATGGAATAAATACACTCGTGCGGATCCTGAGTTATGTTGGCCTATGCATGGGTAATTTGATTTGCAAAAGATTGAGGGGGTCATTCTGACCCCGGCGGTCTAAGACCGCCGGGGCCAGGGTCGGCGGGAGCACCGCCGACAGGCCGGCGGTGCCCCGCAGGGCATTCTGACCGCGGCAGTTCGGCTGCGGTCAGAAGAGGCAAACCGGCGGTCTCCCGCCGGTTTACCGCTGCCCTTAGAATCCCCCATGGCGGCGCAGCTTGCTGCGCCGCCATGGGGGATTCTGACACCCCCTACCGCCATCCGGTTCCTGGCGGTTCGCCCGCCAGGAACAGGATGGCGGTAGGGGGTGCCGCAGGGCCCCTGGGGGCCCCGAAAAGTATTTCAGTGTCTGCTAAGCAGACACTGAAATACGCGACGGGTGCAACTGCACCCGTCGCACCCCTGCAACTACGCCGGCTCAATTCTGAGCCGGCGTCCTCGTTGCAGGGGCATTTCCTCTGGGCCGGCGGGCGCTCTTTTGGAGAGCGCCCGCCGGCCCAGAGGAAATGTCTGAATGGCCGCCGCTGTCTTTTGACCGCGGTGCGGTCATTCAGCGGCGGTACCCTGGCGGACGGCCTCCGCCGTCCGCCAGGGTCAGAATGAGGCCCTGAGTATGTGGAACAATGTATGTGTAAGCGAATGTCTAGGCAAGATATATTTGACTGTGTACGAATGTGGGAGAAAGAAGTGCGTGGACGAGTGAAGCGTGAGCAAGCCTTGCTTGAGAAAGAGCAGCGGAAGAATGTATATGTGAAAGCATTGGAAATGAGAAAGAAAGAAATAAACGATTTAAAGGAGATAGAAGAGAAAGAACCTAAATTACAGGTAACTGGCCAATACACTGTTCGGCAACCTCTCTATCCTATCCTTAATAAATCGCACAATGATTTTTTTGTTACTAAATCACCCTCCACCTCCGTATGTCGTTCCTTCTGCCCCTCATGAGTTAGGTGAGGTCTCTGGTTCGAAGCAACAGAAGATACAAGACAGTCTCTCTATGTTGCCTGCTGACCGTGCGTCTGAGCTTAGATCTATTGCTCGTAAAGCAATTTGTAGCGTTGTCTCTGCTTCTGAACTTTTAGACAACATGAAAGGATGGACAGAAAAGGAGCAGCTGTATTTTACTGAGGAATTTGGCACAGAAGTTATTGAACTATTTCGGAAATATTCTGATGAGTTAGAGCCCGATGATGCAGCAGCTGATCGTAAGCAAATGCGTGATGGTCTTTTTGTTTTCTCCCAGGTGGCTGATGCAGTCAGGCATTTGGTGAAATTATGTGTTGCAGCAGTCCGTTTGTGAGAGGAGAAAAAGGCCGTGGATGTAGTTGCACGGACATGTCAGACCCGCGGGGTGCAAGCTTCCATCTTCGGAACAGATAAGACTATGATAGTTCACGCGAAACCAATGCGGGAGGCTGCGCCTTTGTATGTTCCTCCTAAAGGATCGGGTAAAAGTGATGATAAAACTTTTGTTGATGCTAAGGGTTATTTTATTTATAATTGGGTGTATACACCTTGGAATAGGGCAGATGTAATGGCACTTAAAACAGCATTACCTGACCCATGGAAAAATCCAGCCGCCTTTTATGAGGAAGTTGAGGGAGCAATTAGTTCTTGTACTATAAATTTGGCTGACATTGATTTATTTTTCAGATTGATATTACCGACAAATATGTGGAGAAAGTGGATGATCGTGTAGTTTTTGGGGCATCATGGAAAGATTCAGAACAGATGGACGGGGATAGGGAACCTGCGAAAAAGCCGTGTCAGTTGATTCTAGATCTTCCCGCAGCCATATTAGTTAAGTTAAAAATGATTATTCCCCCTAAAAAGATAGATTGGACTGTTTTAGCGTCTTGTAAGCAAAAGGCAGATGAATCGGTCTCTGATTTCTTTACACGTTTTGAAGAAGCATTTCATGATTTTAGCGGCCAGTTATTGTCAGATGATACGGGCAGACATTTGTTCGTCGATAAATATGTCGCAAATCTGTTACCAGGAATAGCTAGTCGTCTAAAAGCTAGTGAAAGTTCATGGACTACCTCTACTCCAGTTTCTCTTTTGACTATGGCTCAGTATTATGAAAGTCAGGAATTAGAAGCAAAAGGTAAAAAGACTAAAGAATTAAAGACAAAGGTTATGTTGGCTCAAGCTTATGGTCCACCTTTTAGAGGTAGTGATAGAGGTGGACGTGGATCTTATGGATCTTCTTACTCTCGTTTGAATTTGTCTGTTGATCAGTGTGCGTATTGTAAGAAATTTGGGCTTTGGGCTGCCGATTGTCCAGCACTACGTGTTCAGCAGTGTTCACGTGGTCGGGGACAAATGAGAAATCACTCAGGATATTCAGGGCCTAGAAGAAGCACAAATGATCATGCTAGGGTTGATGCTAATGTACGAGGGCAGGATGGGTTTAACACTTTTGATAGATGGAACCAATACCAGATGTCTAACTATGTGCAGCCTGATTTCCAAGATTCTGCTTATGCATAGGATTGCCTAGGATGGGGTAAGGAATCAGTTGAAGTTCCAGTACATCAGAGGGGTCCCTATATTACAGCACATGTTTTGGGTTCTACTGATCAGTTTCTGGTTGATACAGGAGCTACTCATAGCACCTTGTCTAAACAATTGGTTCCAAGGGCTCCCCTGTCTGGCTTAACCATTACATCGATAGGTTTCGATGGAACACCTTCCTCTAGCTCATTGTCCCAACCACTTGCATTCCATGTTGATAAATTTACTGCTCCATGTCTGTTTTTGCTTTCTCCAAATACACCAGACAATATTGTGGGTCTTTATATGCTCAAGTATTTCAGGGCTACAATACGATGCTCTCCTGAAGGGGTGCGTGTTATTTTGAATGAAAATCATGCTGTGATGGAAAGAGTTTGTCTTGTTAAAGAGGATAGTGCATTAGCTTCACACCCTAGTACTTTGTGGGCTACTTCAGATACTGATGTGGAACAAATGATTATTCCACCGGTACACATTAGTGTCAAGGAGGGATCTGTATTGCCACGTTTGCCTCAATACAAAATTTCACAGGAGGGCGAAGAAGCACTCATATGAATTGTGCATGATCTTATTGCAGTTGGAGTTGTTGAGGAAGTTCTGTATAATGTTTGTAACAGTCCGATTCTTCCTATTCTGAAAAAGGATACTGATACTAGGATTTACCGATTCAATATTGATTTACGAGAAGTGAATAAGATTGTGGTACCACAATATCCTGTGGTATCTGACATCACAACACTTCTTACTTTGGTTCCCCCGACAGCAACTACGTTCTCTGTGATAGACTTGAAGAATGCTTTCTTTTCGATTCCTATTCATCCTGACAGCCGATATTTCTTTGGTTTTACTTTGAATAAACAATCATTTAGATTTTGCAGAGTTCCTCAAGGCTATACTGAGTCCTAGTATTTATAGTCAAGCGTTAAAACAATAACTTGATTCTTTTGTTTTGCCTGAAGGTGTGGCTCTCATACAATATGTTGATGATATTTTGTTGGCAGCTGATACCCCTGAGCAATGTGAAAAGTGAACTTTGTACTTACTTTCTTTTCTTGCTTCACACCATCATAAAGTGTCAGGAAAGAAATTGCAATATTGTAGACCAAAGGTAACCTATTTAGGTCACCTTTTGTCTAAGGAGGGTCGTGCACTTACATCAGATCGTATTCAAGCAATTTTAGACACACCAGTACTCTCTACTCAGAAAGATGTTCGTGCATTCCTTGGTCTTACTTCTTTTTGTAGGCAATGGATATTAGGGTTTTCACACATTGTCAAACCTTTGCTAGCACTTTTGACTAAAGATACTCCAATGCCCCTCCCATGGACAGATGAATGTGAGACTGCTTTCCGGCAGCTGCAACAAGCCCTTTGTTCAGCACCAGTATTAGGTACTCCAGATTACACAAAGCCTTTTGCACTTTACGTACATGAGAAAGATGGATATGCATTGTCAGTTTTAGTACAGACACATGGCGATAAGCAGCGTCCCTGTGCATATTTTTCATCAGTACTTGATCCTGTCGCTCGAACGTTCCCTGGGTGTTTTCATTCAGTTGCGGCAACAGCTGTGTCAATAAGTCAGAGTGAAGGGATAGTTTTGTCACATAAGCTGTTGGTGTTAGTACCCCATGCGGTTGATGCTCTTTTAAATCAAACTAAGACGCAACATTTAACTAGCGCTCGCCTGACAGGATATGAATTGACATTGCTGGCTCCTCACATTACACTGAAGAGATGTGCAACACTAAATCCAGCCACCTTTTTGTCATATCCGGTGACTCAGCCTCAGTCACAAGAAACACATGGTTGTATATTCCTTACCGGTGAACAGACAAAGGGTCGTATTGATTTGCAAGATACGCCCCTTCCAGATGTAGACGGGGAATTGTGGGCTGATGGGTCTTGTTTGAAGTTGCCAGACGGTACGACCTCAGCTGCATTTGCAATCACCACAATACACACGGTAGTAGAGACAGCTCGTATACCACAGAAGTCAGCTCAAGCAGCTGACCTAATAGCTTTGACACGAGCATGTGAGCTTAGTACTGACTTATGTGTGAACATTTATACAGACAGCCGCTATGCTTTTGGAGTGGCTCATGATTTTGGTTTGCTTTGGAAGGAGAGAGGCTTTCTCACATCCCACGGGATGCAGATATTACACGGAGAATTAGTGCATAACCTCTTGACTGCATTGACATATCCAAAGAAAATAGCTATTGTGAAATGTAGTGCACATGAGAAAGTGACCGATAAGATAGGGCAGGGCAATGCCCTTGTGGACTGCGTAACACGTGAGACTGCGATGCAGCGAAGTACTACTTCTATGTATGTAGTGAAGTCACAAGCTGAATGTTGGCATAATGCTAGACAAGACGTATTAGATATACAGAAATCTGCTTCTGTGAAAGAACGTGAGCAATGGTCTGAAGAAGGAGAATTGGATGATGAGGGCTGTTGGCGGAATAAGCAGATGGATAAATGGAAATTGCCTACAGCTTTTGTACAACCTATGGTTCAGATGGCACATGGGCTGGCACATGTTGGAGCTTCAACAATAACGAAGTTGCTTACGCAAGTTTGGGAGCATCCAGAAATTTCCAGTACAGCTAAAAGAGTAGTACAGTCTTGTTTGATCTGTTTACAATACAATCCTGGAAAAGGGACACAAACTCCTGCGAGAGGGTTTGCTACACCAACTGCACCTTTCGAAGTTCTACAAATGGATTATATTCAGCTTGAAGTATGTCTTGGTGGAGGTATGTGCCTTTAGTAAATGGATAGAGGCGTACCCCACAAAGGATAATACTGCCATTATCTCAGCGAAGGTGCTTTTGAAAGAATTTTTCCCTAGGTTTGGTGTTTGCAGACTTTTATAGAATGATAACGGACCTCATTTTGTTGGGGAAGTTATTAAGTATGTCCTGAAAGGATTAGGGATCAAACAGAAGTTCCATGCAGTTTTCCACACACAATCAGGAGGGTTGGTGGAAAGGTATAATGCTACTTTGAAGCTGAAGTTAGCGAAGATACAGGCTTCCACATCTTTAACTTGGCCGGATGCATTACCGTTGGCATTATTGTCTATTAGGTCAGTGCCACACTCTCGAACAGTCCTTACCCCTATGAAATAGTATTTGGAAGGCCAATGTACATTTGGGGAGTTACTAAGCCAAATTCTGTATATGATGTACCTTGTGTCCTGATGAATGATTATTTGGCACAGTTAACCAACAATTCGGTTTCTATTCATCAACAGGTTCGAGAAGCACTTCCTGACAGATCTACAGGTAAAGGCCATGAACTCCGACCTGGTGACCAGGTGATGATTAAGTCCTTTGAAAGATCAAGCAGCTTGGAACCAAGGTGGCAAGGCCCAGAGCAGGTGCTCCTTGCCCTACCTTGGTGGAACCTGCTGTGCTGACCGATCATTGAGAGATCTTGACTACGGAGAAAGGCCGTGCTATATCACCTGACGAATCTGCGGAGTTCTTCCCGGACCATACGATTTCTGGAGTGTCGCGATATAATTTGAGACCGAGGAAAGAATCTATAGTGCTGGAGAAAACTGGTTGAGCTACCGCCCTGGGTTAGTGAAACGGAGAGCCAATGTGGCAAGGGGGGGGTCAGCCATGCATTAGAGTAGTGACACCCGTCTTGGCCCATGGTGAAGAAATCAGCGGCTGCCCAGGGATAAGAGCTCCAATGATTGTTTTTAATTAATTTCTGGAAGGGTCGATTATCACTGTTGGTAAAATGAATAGCAAAGTGATCATTAGTACTATGGGGTTTGTTGTTGTTTTGGTGGTTATGGCAATAATCACCTTGTTTGTTGAAAAGATGGCTCCTGCTCGTGAGGTTTTTTTTTGCCACTACTCCAGTACCAGAGGATCACTATTACTTTACGCTTCCCTATCATGAGCAGAAGCACCGTCAATCGTACTTCAATAATACTTTCATTCAGATGTTGCATCATACTCATAATGCTACAAATACTACTAACTGTTGGGTATGTTGAATGATACCTGCGCATCAAAAGAAAGGAGGAACACCTTTTATTCCTCTTCCTTTTTCACACAATGGTTCTTGTTAAGCTTGGAATACGCTTTTGTTTGCATCTGGGAAACGTACAGAGGGTGGACTTCTTTTTCGCCTTAATAAAGTATGCTACCAAGACAAAGATGGGTATCCCCAAGACAAAGGAACTAAATGGGAATGGGAAGAGTATCAACCGGACAATGTTTCAATACCATATGTCCTCATAAATATAAGAGACTCTGACAAGAAAGAACAAGTTGTGATTTCTGTTACAAAAACTAAAGCAGATTTATATATATGTAGCATTGGGCGAATTCCAGTGGGGATAAGCGATTGTACCCTGATTTTAACTATTGAGGGTGTAAATAATAGTAGTTTTACAGCTTCACATAATACATATTTTGTTTGTGTAAACTATGGATATTACCAACTACCTGTTGGGTGGTCAGGTGTGTGCTATGTGTCTTTTCTATTACCCCCTGTGTTTTTGGCACCTGCATCATATCACCGAGATTTTAAACTGTTCAATGACATCATTAAAAATAGACATAAAAGGACAATAAGTACAAACAAGGTAGACCAAACGGACACTAGCCTGCAACAATATGTTGATTTTAATTTAGGGTTGTTCTCCTTTGTGGGTGCTGCGTTAAACAGTAGGAAAGTGAGACAATTGACTAGGGTTGTGGAAGCTGTTACCAATCAGGCAGCTCTGGCACTTGGGAATATTACTGAGGAGCTCCAAATTGCGAGGATTGTAGCGCTCCAAAATCGTATGGTACTAGATGTGATATTAGCTGATCAAGGTGGTGCATGTCGCATCATCGGTAGTAGTTGCTGCATTTTCATTCCAGATCACTCACCTTCAGTATATGATGCAATATCTAAATTGCATAAAATAGCTGCTGAAATTCACACAGAGACTGGTACTTAGACTTTTTCTGGATGGTTTTGGGCTCTTGTTTCCGCTTGGGACTGGAAACTACTGACTATCCTGTGTGTAATGATTGCAATATTTTTCACATGCTGTATCTGTATTTAGTGTGGTCCAATGTTCTGCTCCATGTGTATTACTGCTTGTATGCCTACCAAAAGAGATATTACAGAAATGAAAGCACAACATATGTTAGATAAGGAAATAGCTGAAATGATGAGCATAAATATACAAGATTAATATTTAGATACTCCCAGAAAGACAAATGTCTTCAGCTAATGCTGAGAGGGTTGTCTGTTGTAATTTAGTAGTGATTAGATTAAGCATTAGCAGAAGACATCATGTATTTAGCAACTATTGTGAACATTTCACTGAATCCATTTGTATTCATGGCAGCCATTTTCTCTGCCACATGCTGCCATGTGCTCGCCATGTGTTCTGTCCTACCTTCCTGTTAACTACTCTTGAAAATCTGTCTAGTGACAAGTTATATTTAGCAAACCCCACTTTCGCACATGCCCAGTAAGGTCTGCAGCTGTTAGTAATTAGTAACAGACAGTAATGTGTCTTCTTGTCCTTGAAAACTGTTAGCCCCTCCTACCTGTCGACTGTGCATTTCCATATGACCTTATATGTATATAAGTCTTGCTTCTATAACTGTACCACCTTCTTTTTAGCCCCTGTGTGGGTATAAAACGACCATGCTCTCTTAGTTCAGTGTGCTACTTCACACATTACCGAAGGGTGCTGTTTGAACTATAGTACCACCTCTTGAGGTTTAATAAACTCTGGGGGTCATTACAACATTGGCGGTAAAAGGCGCTTACCGCCGTGCAGAAGACCGCCAAAACACTGCCGCGGCCGAGGAATTCCACCACAGCTATTATGAAACACATCTCAGAGTCCGCCGAAATTCAGACACCCACTCAAGTCCACCACACCAAAGGTCAGTGATAAACTGGCAAAAACAAAAACCTCCACCGTCACGGCAACAGAAACGCGCCCATGCTATTACGACCCACGAATCCACGCGGCGGTCTTTCAACCGCTGTATTCTATTGGCGGTACACACTGCCACGCTCAAAATACATACACATCTCCAAAACACCGCCACATTGGACAATTCCAAATACACACACCTGATACACATACAAACAACACTCCCACACACCCAACGCAATATAAAACACACACCCACATCACCCACAAACCCCTACGACCAAAAATTAGTCACAGAGGCCGGAGAGACAGCACAGATTAGACAATCCCACCACACAGAGGCACACAACACCATCACCACACACCACTACACATCACCACACTCATCAACACATACACCACCCCACACATCACCCACACCACCCCATGTTACGCCAAAGACACCCCCGCTTTTCCGAGGAGGAGCTCCGGGTCATGGTGGAGGAAATCCTACGGGTAGAGCCACAGCTATTTAGCTCATAGGTGCAGCACACATCCATAGCCAGGAAGATGGAGCTATGGCGCAGAATAGTCGACAGGGTCAACGCTGTGGGTCAGCATCCAAGAAATCAGGAGGACATCAGGAAGAGGTGGAACGACCTACGGTGGAAGGTGCGTTCAGCGGTCTCCAGGCACAACATCGCGGTTCAGCGGACTGGCGGCGGACCCCCACCTCCTCCCCCACAACTAACAACATGGGAGGAGCAAGTCTTGACCATCATGCATCCAGAGGGCCTCGGAAGAGTCGGTGGAGGAATGGACACTGGTAAGTCAAATCTTAACTATTATATCCCCCACCCTACCTGCATGCTATCACACACCCCCACCCTCACCCCCTCCCCTATCACTCCAACTCCTCAGTAATGTACTCATCACACAAACCACACATCCCAACACCAAGCCCTGCATGACACAACTAAGCATGGACACCCAGCACTAAAGCATGCTCACTGCACATACCCAGAACACCCCCCCAACCATCATCACCCAACCCCCACACAGGAATGCTTGCACTGGGGTACATGGTCACCCACCAATTGCACACCATGACACACACACATGCAATAATCATACCCTTATGCCGCTGCAGGATCACGAAGGACCGTCACCACCCCGGAGGGTCCAGACAACTTCACTCCACCCACAGAAGAGGCCCACAGTGATGACAGCAGCTCTGCCCTACTGGATCCTGATGACCAGCCCGGACCATCGTGGGCCTCTGGACATTCGGTTCCCCTTGCACAGGCACAGCCCAACACTGACCTTCCACCCTCTGGTAACACCAGCACAGCACCCACCCGGCGGGCCCAAAACCTCCGTACCCAGGACAGGCTCTCCGGCTCCTGAGCAGTTCTTCGGGCAGCTGCTGCCCTGGAGGGCAAAGTGACGGGAGAAGCGACGGCTTTTCGGCACGCAATCTGGATGCGGGCCGTTCGAGAGCTGCACCGCTGTAGATGCATTGCAGTCAGAGTTCCCCTCCAGGAGAATAAGGGAAGTGTCAGCACAAGCTGCACTCCCGCATTTTGCACGGCAATTAGGAGGACGCCGCCCGAAGAAGGGGACAGAAAGCGTTGGAGAACTTTGCTCCCCTACCAAATTTCACCTAAAAAAAGAGGTATTGGGACTCCGCAGGGGGGTGACTACTTTTTCTGGCCCCCTGGTACTATTTTTCCCCCGGTATGGAATTGTTTTTAACACTAACATTAGGATGCAGGGTGCAAAGGGGATGAACCTAGGCAGAAGGAGAGGAGGAGGTGGAGCTGGGAAGAGAGGAGACCTGGGCTATTCTTTGAGAAGCAGCAAGAAAAGCCCAAGTTTAAAAAGGAGTTTGGCACCTCAGGTTGCACCACCCCCAACGTAAAGAACTGGAGAGCTAATGAATCGGCTGTGGTGGATGTTCAGGCAGCAGGAAACAGCAACAGTTCTATACACACAGGGGTGGTTCTGCTAAACTCTAGGCACCCAGTTTCGGATCCCAGGAAGACAAGAATTACCCCGTCGCTTAGAACATATTTTAAAGTCCTCCATGCTAAGCAGGAGAAGGAGAAGGGTATGGAGATAGAAGATCTTGGAACTCCTGATATTAGTCCAGGAGGGAGTATGGAGAGCAGCCAGGTTCTACAGATTGAACTCTCCCCTAATAGGTTTCAGCTGCTAGAGGTAGATAATCTACTCCAGGGCAGCAGTAGGAGGAGTGTTTTGAGTCAAGAGGGAGGTCCTGGACTCTCTAACGGGGGTTCTATTATGCATAAGCAGGATTTAGAGTCAGGAGGGAAACAAGGTGGGGAAGTGGTCCTGCAACAGAAAGAGGTGGTATCTATCGAGGGCCAGGAGCCAAAGGATGAACCTCTTGTCCAATCTATCACAGGGATGATACGTGACCTAGCGGGGGAAGTAAGGGAAGTTTTGAGACCTCAAATACAAACCAGAAAGAGATCAGAGGTTTATGTGAAACTCTTGGACAGAAGTTGGACGATCTAGCTGAATGAATGGCTGCTTTGGAATTTGATGTCTCTGATTTGATGAGACTTATGGAAGAAAAAAGGGTAGCAATTCAACAGGTGAAACTGGGGGAGGAAAATGTACAAGTGAAGCTTGAAATGATGGAGAATAAAATGAGGGGGAGCAATTTGAGACTTTTAAGAGTCCCAGAGGAATTGGAACAAGGGGATTTGAAAAGCTTGGTAGTCCATTTGATTAAACAAGGTACCCAGGTTGAAAAGGAGGAATAAGTCTTATTAAAATACATTCAGCGGGTGCACAGAGATCCTTTTAGGAAAACCCCCAATAGGGATAAACCTAGAAAGATATTGGTCTGCTTTCATACATACACCATTAAAGAACGGATTTTAGCTTTGGCACTGAAGAAAAATACTTTAACAGCTGAGGGTATCAATTTTGAGATCAGATCAGATTTATCTACTGTGACTTTGAATGAACAGTGAGAGTTAGGGAAAAGAATTGATGTGTTGAAGCACTTAGGGGGCTACGGCCCAGCTGAAATTCCCTAAATTTTTTAGGGTGATGGCAATTTGTATACGTTCATTCACACCAGAGAGGTAGACGGTTTGATTAAGACAATGGGTAAGGACTATCAGCCTTTGGGATAAGGAGCATGCTTTATTTAAGGTTGATTCTGGGCCGACAGGAGCCTCCTACGGCAAGGTGCCATGTGAGGAGAAAGGGTGGGTTCTCTCAGGGAAAGGGTGGTAGGTTTCGGGGAGTGTAAGGGGAGGTGGGTGGTTGGGAGATGGGAGGGGGTTGGAGAAGGGCACAGGGTGCGGAGCATGAGGGAAAAAAAAAATTGTCCTGATTCAGATATGAAATGGTCTTTATTCATTAAGGCTGTGGGAAGAGAGAAAAAGAGGACGAAGGGTGATGAATTAAGGCATCTTTCTTGGAATGTTAATTGTTTGAGAGTAAGGGCCAGGCAAAAGAGGTTAGTGCAATATTGTAGGTATTCTCAAGCTATGGTGATAATTTTGCAAGAAACGTACTTATCTAGCAATGAGTGTAGTAATTTTTTTAAGCCGCATAATTGGATTCAGCATATTCTCTGTTCTACTCAGGCGGGGGGTAGTAAAGGGGTGGTTTAATTAGTTAAAAATCATCCTGAGATCTCTTTCCAAGGAAGATTAGTGGATAGAGCTGGAAGATGGGTAATAGGGAGGTTATTGGCTTTTAATCAGGCTCTCACTTTGGTGGGGTACTATGGCCCAAATAGGGATGATGTCCAGCCTCTGCGAGAATTGTATCATCACTCGCTTCAGCATTCAGACCCAATAATATGGGGGGAGATTTTAATATAGTGCTGGACTATGATCTTGATAGGTCAAAGTCGAGTAGGGTGAAAATGAATGAGAAGATGAGATCCCAGGTAATTAGTACGATGTCCCATATTGGATTACATGATATTTGGAGGGAGAGGATGGGAACAAGGCGGGGGTACACTTATAATAACAAGAAGTATAAACATAAATCTAGGATTGATTATGCGTTAGTTGATGGGAGGGTGAGCGAGAGTGTTGAAGAGGTTTTGCATGTTGGCGTACATTTGTCAGATCATTCAGCATTGAGTGTGAGTTTTAAGCTCAGTAGGAGTACTAGACAGTCAAGGTGGACATTAGATAGGACTCTCCTCCTAGATGAAGATATTGCAGCAGATTTAAAAAAGGATACGGAAGAGTATTTTAGGTTAAACGTTGGCTCAGCATCACCAGGGGTGGTTTGCGATGCATATAAGGCTTTTTTGAGAGGTAGATTGATAAGAGCAGCCTCCTTTAAAAGGAGAGTATATAAAAATAAGATTACCGGTTTGGAAGAGCATATACAGTTAGTAGAGAAAGAGTTAAAAGGTAAAGACGGTCAGGTAGAAGAAAAGGAACAACTAGCCAAGGTACTCCAAGAATATCGAAATGAGCTTGCAGCTGAACTAGATAGAAGAGTCAAGGAGAGATATGAGGCTAATAGGAGGATTTTCTTTGAATATGGGGAAAATTGCGGGAAAATACTAGCCTGGCAAACAAAATCCAAGCTGATGAGGAATAAAGTGGTGGAGATACAAGGGGGAAATGGAGGGGTTTCCTGTTCAGGGAATAAGGAAATAGAAGAGACATTTCAGGAGTACTTTCGGGATCTCTATATGGAAAGGTTAAAGATACCACCTGTGTGTCACTGGAAAATATTGCTGTATGACTGACTCCCTGTTGTGTATGTCTTCTTCCTCAGCTTCTTCCTCATCACTGTCCACAGGCTCCACAGCTGCTGCAACACCGCCATCTGGACCATCCTCCTGCAGAAAAGGCACCTAGCGTCGCAAAGCAAGATTGTGAAGCATCGAGCAGGCGATGATGATCTGGCACACCTTCTTTGGTGAGTAGAATAGGGAACCACCTGTCAATATGAAGGCACCTGAACCTGGCCTTCAGGAGGCCGAAGGTGCGTTCATTCACCCTCCTAGTCTGCCCATGGGCCTTATTGTAGCGTTCCTCTGCCCTGGTCCTTGGATTCCTCACTGGGGTCAATAGCCATGACAGGTTGGGGTAACCAGAGTCCCCTAATAGCCACACCCGGTGCCTCGGGAGTTGACCCATCACATACGGGATACTGCTATTCTGCAGGATGTAGGCGTCATGCACTGAGCCAGGGAACATAGCATTTACCTGGGAGATGTACTGGTCTGCCAAATATACCATCTGTACATTCATGGAATGATAACTCTTCCGGTTCCTGTACATCTGTTCACTCCTGCTGGGGGGGACCAAAGCAACATGTGTCCCATCAATGGCACCTATGATGTTGGGGATATGTCCAAGGGCATAGAAATCACCCTTCACTGTAGGCAAATCCCCCACCTCAGGGAAAACGATGTAGCTCCGCATGTGTTTCAGCAGGGCAGACAACACTCTGGACAACACCTTGGAAAACATAGGCTGGGACATCCCTGATGATATGGCCACTGTTGTTTGCGATGACCCACTTGCTAAGAAATGGAGTACTGACAGCACCTGCACTAGAGGGGGGATCCCTGTGGGTTGGCGGATGGGTGACATCAGGTCTGGCTCCAGCTGGGCACACAGTTCCTATATAGTGGCTCGGTCAAGCCTGTATGTCAGTATGACATGTCGTTTCTCCATTGTCGACAGGTCCACCAGCGGTCTGTACACAGGAAGATTCCTCCATCTCCTCGCATGTCCCAGCGGACGGTGCCTATGAAGGACAACAGCGAGCACAGAGTCAAGCAACCCACAGGTACGTAAGCACAGCTTGCACATAGCACGATTCCCAATGCATTGAATGGCTTGTATGAGTGTTGGTGCATGGCCTAGGTATGTGTGACGCAGTTGGTAATTAGGCCATGTGGGCCCTTGAAATGGCGGCTGCCTGACCTGTGAAGTGCGACAGTGGGATGTGAGGTCAATGCGCTGGCGTGGCACACCGCAGCGGTAGGCGGTCGAAGACCGAGGCGCTAAGCCGCATTGGTTAACATTGAACCCTATGGGTTTCAGGAGCCAATGGCCAATGACGATGTGCGCTGGCGGTCGCGGTACACACCGCTGCGGTACGCACCGCCGTGGGCGTGACCGCCATTTTCTATCTGCTTAATCACTCGATACCTGATCTTCGACAGGAGAGGACCTACACTGCAAGTGCTGCTGTGACCTCGGTCTGGAAGAGACAATGGCTCATGTGACTGGGGAAAGGGCCCCTGCCTTCACTGCAGAGGAGTTGGAGAAACTTGTGGATGGGGTCCTTCCCCAGTATGCGCTACTCTACGGTCCTCCAGACCAACAGGTAAGTACACTGGGACCATGATTAGTGGGCAATGCCTGGGTTGAGTCGCGTGGATGAAAGATGGTGGGGAGGGGAGCGACTGAGGCATGCATCAAACGGCAGATGAGAGCATGTGCCACATGGCAAGGGTGGGGATGGGGGGCCACTCACACCGAGCATGCAGAAGGTGATGACAATTTTTCTCTCCCTGTACATGTCACATAGGTCAGCGCCCACCAGAAAGTCGCGATTTGGCGTGCCATCGCCAAGGACGTCCGGACCCTGGGGGTCCACAACAGACGGGGCACCCACTGCCGGAAGAGGTGGGAGGACATCCGACGCGGGAGCAGGAAGACGGCGGAGGCTCAGCTGGGGATGGCTTCCCAACGTAGGAGGGGTGCCAGTCATCATTTGACCCCCCTGATGTCCCGGATCCTGGCGGTGGCCTACCCCGATTTGGATGGGCGCATGAGGACATCACAGCAGATACAAGGGGGTGAGTACAAATACATTCTGCTGACTTTGCGTGCAGTGGAGTTGTCTGGGTGGGGGAGGAGGGCTGTGGGTATCCCTAGGCCAGGGCGATTTCTGTAGGCTAGGCCCCTCCGTAAGGCATGGCCCTGTGCCCCCGCCCCCCACCTCTGTATGGTGCCAAGTACAGGTATCCATGGCCCTGTGTCATCTATGTGTGCAGTTGTCGTTCATAGGCTTGTAGCCCATGTCCCACGGATTGCGTAGTGGACCCCAAGTGTGCGGCGTAGTGCAGGAAGCTTCTGTGTCTGTCTTGTCCGCCAACGGTAGCGGTAATCCATGCACTCAACATGTGTTTATTTCTCCTCCCCCCCTTTTTTGTGGTCTTCCTGTTCATGTGTGCATTAGCATCATCAGGCGGAGGAGAAGTGGCATCGGAGCACGAGGGAGCTGCATCTCACATGGCCATGGCGGGCCATGCAACTGACTCGGATTTCACCAGTGAGACGGAGGGCGAGGGGAGCTCCACAGCGGGGACTCGTGCTGATGTCAGTGACAGCGACTCGTCCTCTGAAGGGAGCTCCCTTGTGGTGGCGGCAACATCCGTGCCCCCGCAACAACAGGTACAGCCGCCACCCAGCGCACCAGCACCGCCCTCCCAGCAGCCCCTCAGCATTTGCCCCGTGCCCGCTCACCCAGGAATGTGGGCATCTCCTTCGCCCCAGGCACCTCAGGCCCTGCCCCTGTCACCCCTGCTGCCCTCAGTGAGGAGGTCATTGACCTCCTGAGGACCATCATTGTTGGGCAGTCTACCCTTTTGAATGCCATCCAGGGTGTACAAAGAGAGGTGCACCAGAGTAATACATACCTGGAGGGCATTCATTCGGGTCAGGCTGCCCATCAGCGATCGTTCAACGCTCTGGCCTCAGCACTGATGGCAGCAATTGTCCCTGACTCTAGCCTCCCCCCTCCAACTTCCTCCACCCAGACCCAATCCCCTGTACCTCTGCCTATCCCAGACACACCTACAGACCAGCCTGCACACACCTCAACACCCAAGGGAAGCTCATCCAGACATAAGCACCACACATCACACAAGCAACATCCACATGCAGACATACCAACAGCCACTGCCTCCACTGTGTCCCCCTCCTCCTCGTCTCCCTCCTCCCTCCATGTGACGTCTCCACTCACACTTGCATGCACAACATCTTCAGCCACTACGTCCATCACCAGCACACCCACCAGAACACTCCGCACACGTACAGTCACCACCCCCACTACCATTTACACGTCCCCTGTGTCCTCTCTAAGTGTGTCTGTCACCCCCTCCTCCAAACTACACAAACGCAGGCAGCCACCCACCCAACAGCCATCCACCTCACGACAGCCTCCAGCCCAAGCACCTGCACCCAAAGACACCAGACTTCACACTCCTACAACCACATCCTCTTCCTCCACTCCCATACCCACTACACCTACCCGTCCCTCTCTTTCCAAATTGCTTTTCCTTGCCAACCTTAACCTCTTTCCAACAACTCCCCCACCCCCTCCATCTCATAAGACTCCAATCAGCACCTCAGCCACCACAAAACCGGGACCTGTGAAGACTGTTGTCCATGGACTGTGGAGTCCCCCACCCTCAAGGGCATCCAGTTCAGCTAGGAGCCAAGGCACGGCCAGCCCACCACCGGAAAAGCATCCTAAGATTGCCAGTGCCCGGCGCGAGCGACCAAAGACCCCAGGGACCAAAATCCCTACATTGGCTCCGTCAGGCAGTGGGGTGCCACCTGGCACACCTCCAAAGGTGGGAAAGGGCCACAAGCGTGCAGGGAAGGGTGGGAAGGGCAGCACGCCCGACAAGTCCGGCAGCAGGCCAGTTGGCCAGGAGGGCCCAAACCAGCCCCATCCCAGGTGTGCAGGAGGACACACACAGGCCCGGTACTGCAGCCCAGGAGGGCCCCGCAAGCCACGTCGCAGGTGGGCAGGAGGACACACAGGCCCGGTACTGCAGCCCAGGAGGGCCCCGCAAGCCACGTCCCAGGTTGGCAGGAGGACACCCACAGGCCGAGAACTGCAGCCCAGGAGGGACCCACAAGCCACCAGACAGATGGGCAGGAAGGCCCCGCCAGCCACATGTCAGGTGGCGAGTGACATCCATGCCTGGGCCGGATCCGCTGACCAGGACACTCATCTCAAGCACCGCTCCGCTGGGCACCGCCGTCTCAAGCACCGCTGAACTGGGCCCTTCATCTCAAGCACCGCTGAACTGGGCCCTTCATCTCAAGCACCGCTCCGCTGGGCACCGCCGTCTCAAGCACCGCTGAACTGGGCCCTTCATCTCAAGCACCGCTCCCCTGGGCACCGCCGTCTCAAGCACCGCTGAACTGGGCCCTTCATCTCAAGCACCGCTGAACTGGGCCCTTCATCTCAAGCACCGCTCCGCTGGGCACCGCCGTCTCAAGCACCGCTGAACTGGGCCCTTCATCTCAAGCACCACTGAACTGGGCCCTTGATCTCAAGCACCGCTCCGCTGGGCCCTTCATCTCAAGCACCGCTGAACTGGGCCCTTCATCTCTAGCACCGCTGAACTGGGCCCTTCATCTCAAGCACCGCTCCGCTGGGCACCGCCGTCTCAAGCACCGCTGTACTGGGCCCTTCATCTCAAGCACCGCTGAACTGGGCCCTTCATCTCAAGCACCGCTGGCCCATTGGCAGAAGGGGCAGGCCCACATCTGTGTCGGGCAGGGCTGCACGAAGCACTCTGGGCACTAGTACCCCTCCAGTACCAGTGGAGACTGTTATCCACTTGAGAGACTGTGGCTTTGCACTCCCCAGGATATGGCAGTGGGCAAGCCACCCACTGTAGAGACTTGAGAGACTGTGGCTTTGCACTCCCCAGGATATGGCAGTGGGCAACCCACCCACTGTAGAGACTTGAGAGACTGTGGCTTTGCACTCCCCAGGATATGGCAGTGGGCAACCCACCCACTGTAGAGACTTGAGAGACTGTGGCTTTGCACTCCCCAGGATATGGCAGTGGGCAACCCACCCACTGTAGAGACCTGAGAGACTGTGGCCTTGCACTTCCCAGGATATGGCAGTGGGCAAGCCACCCACTGTAGAGACTTGAGAGACTGTGGCTTTGCACTCCCCAGGATATGGCAGTGGGCAAGCCACCCACTGTAGAGACTTGAGAGACTGTGGCTTTGCACTCCCCAGGATGGCACAGTGGGCAAGCCACCCACTGTAGAGACTTGTGAGACTGTGGCTTTGCACTCCCCAGGATGGCACAGTGGCCATGGAGGCCCCTCGTGGATCTGGCGTCGTGGACTCATCTGGCTGAGGTGCCCCCCCTTCCCTTCCCCCTGAAGTGCCTGTAGTTTTCCTATCTGATGCCCCTGCAGTGTTCTCTCCGTTGGAAGCAGGTATCCTGTGTGGGCTTTGCCCATGTGTTTTGGCCCAGTGGCCCACGAACAATGGCTGATAGACATATCGGACTGGACAATTTATGTATATAAAGTTATAGATGTGTGATATATTTTATACTCAGTCTTACAATATAATTCTATATTTATAATCATTTCCTTTTGCCTTTGCATTCTTCCGGGGGTTTGGGGGTGTAACTGTGATGTGTTGCTATGCATTGATGTGTGTGTTATAGTGGTTGAGGGTGAGGGTGGGTGTGTCGCATATGTGTGTCCTCGTAATTTTTTGCCTCCCCCTATCCTGTGTCGTAGGTGCAGTACTCACCGTTGTCTTCTGCGCTGGCGTTCGTGCTCCTGGTAGAGGAGCAGGAAGACAATGGCTGGTAGGATATGTAGTTCGGGTTCCATGCTGTCCAGATTCCTCGTGGGGTGTATAGAGGTGAGCGTTTTCCGTTTGAAATGTCTGTTTTCGCTGTGTTTTTATCGGCGGGGCTACCGCCCCGGAAAAGGTGGCGAATTGGTGGGTTGTGATAGGGTGGGCGGTACATTGTCTCCCGTCTGTCTGTTGGCGGGGACCGCCGCGCTGTTTGTTTGTCCCGCCGTGGCGGTCAGTGTGTTAAAGTGGCGGTCTCTGTTGGCGGTTTCCGCCAGGGTCGGAATTGCATTTTTTTTACCACCAGCCTGTTGGCGGTTTGACCGCCGCTTTAACACCGACCGCCAGGGTTGGAATGACCCCCATAATCTATTTTTATAAATTGGTTTTGGATTTTTAAACTGTTTCCTGTGTTTTATTTAATTACTGTTTTGTAATATTTGAATGCTTTACACTCTGGCCCTCATTCTGACCCTGGCGGTCGGTGATAAAGCGGCGGCCAACCCGCCAACAGGCCGGCGGTCCAAAATATGCAATTCTGACCCTGGAGGGAACCGCCAACACAGCCCGCCGCATTAACACTCCGCCCGCCACGGCGGAACAAACAAACAGCGCGGCGGTCCCCGCCAACAGCCAGGCGGCAGACAATGTACCGCCCACCCTATCACGACCCACCAATCCGCCACCTTTTCCGGGGCGGGAGCACCGCCGATAAAAACACGGCGGAAACAGACTACGAACGGGAAAACGCTCACCTCCACATACAGCACGCGAGATTCCGGCAGTATGGAACCCGAGTTGCAGGTCATCCCCGCACTCCTATACCTGCTCCTGTACCAGGAGCACGCCCGGCGGCGCGGAAGACATCGGTGAGTACTGCACCTACGACACAGGGGAGGGCAAAGATTACCGGCACACACCCACCCACCCACACCCACTACAACACACACATCAATGCATTCCCACAGATCACTGTCACAACCCACAAACCCCCCCCTTCCGAAATAATGCAAAGACCAAAAGAAGAGATCTCAAACGGGCAGATATATTGAAAAATGGACAGCAGTAATCCAAATAAATAAATAAACTATGTACAAAATATATACAGCCACTAAATGTAGTCCAACCACTGTCCGTGGACCACAGGGGTCCTGAGCAAAGGGGCAAGGCCCAGTCCCACGACAAGAACTCCACGGAGAGAACACTGCAGGGGCATCAGAAAGAAAAAAGGACAGGCACCTCAGGGGGAAGGGAAGGGGGGGCACCTCAGCCACTTGAGTACACGACGCCAGATCCACGAGGGGACTCCATGACCACTGGCCCTTCCTGGGGAGAGCAAAGCCACAGTCCAAACAGTCCATACAGTGGGTGGCCTGCCCACTGGGCCATCCTGGGGAGAGCAAAGCCACAGTCCAAACAGTCCATACAGTGGGTGGCCTGCCCACTGGGCCATCCTGGGGAGAGCAAAGCCACAGTCCAAACAGTCCATACAGTGGGTGGCCTGCCCACTGGGCCATCCTGGGGAGAGCAAAGCCACAGTCCATACAGTCCATACAGTGGGTGGCCTGCCCACTGGGCCATCCTGGGGAGAGCAAAGCCACAGTCCAAACAGTCCATACAGTGGGTGGCCTGCCACTGGGCCATCCTGGGGAGAGCAAAGCCACAGTCCAAACAGTCCATACAGTGGGTGGCCTGCCCACTGGGCCATCCTGGGGAGAGCAAAGCCACAGTCCAAGCAGTCCATAACAGACTCCACTACCACTGGAGGAGGCATGTTGGCCAGAGGACATCCTGCAGCCCTGCCCGAGACAGATCCTGCCCTGCCACGTCTGCCAAAGGGCCAGCGGTTCCTGCCTTGAAGGGCCCAGTTCAGCGGTTCTTGCCTTGAAGGGCCCAGTTCAGCGGTTCTTGAGACGGCGGGCCCCAGCGGAGCGGTGCTGGAGACGACGGGGCCCAGTTCAGCGGTTCTTGCCGTGAAGGGCCCAGTTCAGCGGTTCTTGAGACGGCGGGCCCCAGCGGAGCGGTGCTGGAGACGGCGGGGCCCAGTTCAGCGGTTCTTGCCTTGAAGGGCCCAGTTCAGCGGTTCTTGCCGTGAAGGGCCCAGTTCAGCGGTTCTTGAGACGGCGGGCCCCAGCGGAGCGGTGCTGGAGACGGCGGGGCCCAGTTCAGCGGTTCTTGCCTTGAAGGGCCCAGTTCAGCGGTTCTTGCCTTGAAGGGCCCAGTTCAGCGGTTCTTGAGACGGCGGGCCCCAGCGGAGCGGTGCTGGAGACGGCGGGGCCCTGTTCAGCGGTTCTTGCCTTGAAGGGCCCAGTTCAGCGGTTCTTGAGACGCCGGGCCCCAGCGGAGCGGTGCTGGAGACGGCGGGGCCCAGTTCAGCGGTTCTTGAGACGGCGGGCCCCAGCGGAGCGGTGCTGGAGACGGCGGCCATTCTATGGCCAACTGCTCATTGCCTGGTGGTGCCCTCCTGGGCAGCGGGGATGGTGCTCCTTCAATGCCCACCTGGGCTGTGGGTGGTGGGGCCCTCCTGGCCAGCTGGGCTGGGTCCTCCCTGGGCAGCGGCTATGGGGGTGGTGGGCTCTCCCGGGGCAGCTGTGCCGGTTCCTCCCGGGGCAGCGGCTATGGGGGTTGCGGGCTCCTCCTGGGCAGCTGTGACGGGTCCTCCATGGGCAGCAGGCCTGCTGCCTGACTTCTCCGCCTTGCTGCCCTTGCCCTCCTTAGTCGGGAGTCTGTGGCCCTTTCCTCCCTTTGGAGTTGTGGCTGTTGACGGTGGCTGGCTAGTGTCCTGGGGGGATATCGAATCCGGGCTCCGGCGGCGGCCCTTCCGCCTTCTGCTCCTCTTCCCAGGGGGTGGGCTGGCTGTCCCCTTGCTGCTGGGCGAAGATCCAGGCCTGCGGGCTGGTGGGCTCCAATACCCCTGCACCCTTGTCAAGGGGGCTGCAGGGCTGGTGGTGGCTGAGGTGCTCTTTTTACCCCGACGAGAAGGAGGGGGGGGCTCAGGGTCAGGAAAGAAGGTAGCAGTAGAGAGATAGATTTTCTTGGGACAATGGAGAGTGGTAGGTACAGTGGGTATGGGAGTGGAGGGAGAGGATGTGGTTGTAGGCGAGACAAGTTTGCTGTCTTTGGGTGCAGGAGCGGGAGGCTGTCGTGAGGTGGATGGCTGTTGGGTGGGTGGGTGGCTGCGTTTGTGTGGTGTGGAAGAGGGGGTGACAGACACAGTGGGAGAGGACACAGGGGACGTGTATATGGCAGTGGGGGTGGTGACTGCACGTGTGCGGACTGGAGTGGAGGGTATGCTGGTGATGGAAACACTGGCTGATGGTGAGGTGAATGAAGGTGTGAGTGTAGACGTCACAGGGAGGGAGGAGGGAGACGAGGAGGTGGGGGTCACAGAGGTGGTAGTGACTGTTGGCATGTCTGCATCGGAATGTTGCTTGTGTGAATGTCTGCGTGATCTGTGGTGCTTATGTTTGGATGAGCTGCTCTTGGGTGTTGAGGTGTGTGCAGGCTGGTCTGATGGTGTGGGTGGGACAGGCAGAGGAACAGGAGACTGGGAGGAGGGAGTTAGTAGAGGGAGGCAGGAGACAGGGACAATGGCTGCCGTCAGTGCTGAGGCCAGAGCCTGGAACGATCGCTGATGGGCAGCCTGACCCGAATGAATGCCCTCCAGGTACGCATTGCTGCGATGAACCTCCCTCTCCACCCCCTGGATGGCATTCAAAAGGGTAGTCTGCCCAACAATGAGCGTTCGGAGGAGGTCAATGACCTCCTCACTGAGGGCAGCGGGGGTAACAGGGGCAGGGCCTGAGGTGCCTGGGGCGAAGGAGATGCCCGGCTTCCTGGCAGAGCGGGCACGGGGTGAACGCTGAGGGGCTGCTGGGAGGGCGGAGATGGTGCGCTGGGTGGCGGCTGTACCTGTAATGGCGGGGGGCACGGATGGTGCCACCCCCGCAAGGGAGCTCCCTTCCGAGGACGTGTCCGTGTCGCTGCAGGGTCCAGTCGTCCCCGTCGTGGAGCTCCCCTCGCCCTCCGTCTCACTGGTCCAGTCAGACTCTGTGGCATGGCCCTCCTGGGCCATGTGAGATGCAGCTATCTCCTGCCCCGATGCCACTTCTCCTCCGCCTGATGATGCTGATGCACACAAGCACAGAAGGACAAACAAAAAGGGGGGGGGAGAGAGAAATAAAGAGATTTTGAGTACATGGATCACCGGTACAGTTAGCGGACATGACAGACACAGATGCCCCCTGCACTAAGTTGCGCACTTGGGGTCCGCTACGCATTCCGTGGAACATGCCCTACACGCCTAGAGTTGACAACTGCACCCATGGATGACACGGCCCAGGGATGGCTGTACTGACACACTACTGAGGGTGGTGGCTGGGGACACAGGGGCTTACGGGGGTGCCCAGCCTACAGATATCGCCCTGGCCTAGGGGGACCCACAGCCCTCCTCCCCCACCCAGACACCTCCACTGCGCGACAACAGAGTAGATGATGCTTGTACTCACCCCCTTGTGTCTGCTGTGCTGCCCTCACGCGCCCATCCAAATCAGGGTAGGCCACCGCCAGGATCCGGAACATCAGGGGGGTCAGTTGACGGCAGGCACCCCGCCTACGTTGGGAGGCCATCCCCAGCAGAGACTCGGCGGTCTTCTTGGTCCCGCGGCGGATGTCCTCCCACCTCTTGCGGCAGTGGGTGCCCCGTCGATGGTGGACCCCCAGGGTCCGGACTTCCTTGGCGATGGCACGCCAAATCCCGATCTTCTCATGGGCGCGGACCTATGTGACACGTACAGGGAGGGAGAAATACCACGTTCAAGTTTGTCTGCATTATCGTTGCCAGTGGCCCAACGCCCCCCATCCCCGCCAGGCCCCCCGCCAGACCCCCGCCAGGCCCAACATGCCCCCCATCCCCGCCAGGCCCCCCGCCAGGCCCCCGCCAGGCCCAACATGCCCCCCATCCCCGCCAGGCCCCCCGCCAGGCCCAACATGCCCCCCATCCCCGCCAGGCCCCCGCCAGGCCCCCCGCCAGGCCCAACATGCCCCCCATCCCCGCCAGGCCCTCCGCCAGGCCCAACATGCCCCCCATCCCCGCCAGGCCCCCCGCCAGGCCCCCCCGCCAGGCCCAACATGCCCCCCATCCCCGCCAGGCCCCCCGCCAGGCCCAACATGCCCCCCATCCCCGCCAGGCCCCCCGCCAGGCCCCCAAGCCAGCCAGTGGCCCCAAATCCATATTGAATTAAACTCACTTGTTGTTCTGGAGGACCGTAGAGTAGCGCATACTGGGGGAGGACCCCATCCACAAGTTTCTCCAACTCCTCTCCAGTGAAGGCAGGGGCCCTTTCCCCAGTCGCAGCAGCCATTGTCCCTTCCAGACCGAGGTCACAGCAACACTTGCAGTATAGGTCCTCTCCTGTGAAAGTTCAAGTCGCAAGTGGATAAGTAGATAGGAAATGGCGGTCACGTCCGCGGCGGTGCGTACCGTGGCGGTGCGTACCGCCACCGCCGGCGCCCTTCGCCATTGGCTCCTGAAACCCATAGGCTTCAATGTTAACCAATGCGGCTTCGCGCCGCGGTCTTCGCCCGCCGACCGCCGCGGTGTGCCACGCCAGCGCATTGACCTCACATCCCATTGTCACACTTCACAGGTCAGGCAGCCGCCATTTCGAGGGTCCACATGGCTCAATTTCAACTGCGTCACACAGGCCTAGGCCTTGCATAGCCACTCAGACACGCCATTCACTGCATAGAGAATCGTTTACTGTGCAAGCTGTGAGTACGTACCTGTGGGTTGCTTGACTCTGTGCTCCATGTTGTCCTTCCTAGGCACCGTCCGCTGGGTTTGGCGAGGAGACGGATGAATCCTCGTGTGTACCGACCGCTGGTGGACCTGTCGACAATGGAAGAACGCCACATTATCCTGACCTACCGGCTTGACCGTGCCACTATACATGAACTGTGTGCCCAGCTGGAGCCCGACCTGATGACCCCCATCCGCCAACCCACAGGGATTCCCCCTCTGGTGCAGGTCCTGTCAGTACTCCATTTCCTGGCAAGTGGGTCATTTCAGACAACAGTGGGAATTGCTTCTGGGATGTCTCAGCCCATGTTTTCGAAGGTGTTATCCAGAGTGTTGTCTGCCCTGATGAAATACGTGAGGAGCTACATCATTTTCCCTGAGGTGGCCGAATTGGCTACAGTGAAGGGTGATTTCTACGCCCTTGGACATATTCCCAACGTCATTGGTGCCATTGATGGGACCCATGTGGCTTTGGTTCCCCCAAGAGACAGGGAGCAGGTGTACAGGAACAGAAAAAGTTACCATTCCATGAACATCCAGGTGGTGTGTTTGGCTGACCAGTACATCTCGCATGTAAATGCCAAGTTCCCTGGGTCAGTGCATGACGCCTTCATCCTGAGGAATAGCAGCATCCCTTACGTGATGGAACAGCTAGAGAGACACCGTGTATGGCTATTGGGGGACTCTGGGTACCCCAACCTGTCGTGGCTACTGACCCCAGTAAGGAATCCCCGGACCAGGGCAGAGGAACGGTACAATGAGGCCCATGGGCGTACTAGGAGGGTGATCGAACGCACCTTTGGCCTCCTAAAGGCCAGGTTTAGGTGCCTGCATATGACAGGTGGATCCCTAATGTACTCACCTAAGAAGGTGTGTCACATCATCGTGGCCTGCTGCATGCTTCACAACCTGGCTTTGCGCCGCCAGGTGCCTTTCCTGCAGGAGGATGGTCGAGACGGTGTTGTAGTGGCAGCTGTGGAACCTGTGGAGAGTGACGAGGAGGAAGACGACGGGGCTGAAACAGACAACAGGGACAGAATCATTGAACAGTACTTCCAATAGGACACAGGTAACAATTCAAACATAATTTAGTGAATGTGAACTACTCTCCTGCATCTCTGCTGCCTGTCTATTTGCCCCAGTGTATGATGACTGAGTTGTGGCTTTTCCCTCCCTATTTCAGATCTGGGGTCCCCACTACGAGTCCTGTGCTTCGTTTCCCCATGGACTACAGCTTTGTGGCAGCTGTTTGTTGACTTCACTATGTACAAGGACATATTTGCAATGTCATGTCAATTACAATATTTTGAAATCACAGCCAGACTCCAGATAGTTTTGTGCTAAATGGGTGTTTATTTAAGTGCTCAAAATGGGATGGGTGGTTTCAAGTGGGTGGGGGCTATGGTGAAGGAATGTCCATGGCAGAGTCCAGAGTAACAGTCACACAGGTGCATTGTCCAGAGGCCTGTGGAGAGATGGAGCATGGGCAGTTCAAGGATGGACAGGGTGACAATGTGGGACAGTGGGATGACATCAGGTGGTATCCTTTGCTGGCGGGGGTCTTGACATCCTACTCTGTCTTCTTGCGAGATCTCAGGGCCCTCTTGCGGGGTGGTTCTTCTCCTGCAGGAGGTGGGGGTCTGGTGGGCTGCTGTTGTGCGGGGGCCTCCTGACCACTAGCGCCGGCGGAGGTGGTTGGCTGTTCTTGGTCCAGGCTAGTGGCAGGGGCCCTTTGTTGGTGTTGAGTGTCCGTCCTGGTGTTGATGAGGTCCTGCAGCAGCCCGACCATGGTAACCAGGGTGGAGGTGAGGGCTCTGATGTCCTCCCTGTACCCCCGATAGTGTTCCTCCTGCAGTACCTGGATCTCCTGGAACCGGGCCAGTACCGTCGCCATCGTCTCCTGGGAGCGGTTGTATGCTCCCATGATGGTGGTGAGGGCCTCGTGGAGAGTGGGTTCCCTGGGCCCGTCCCCCCCCTGTCGCACAGCTGCCGTCCGAGTTGCCCTGTTTCCCTGGGCCTCTGCCCCCTGGCCAGTGTGCCCACTACCACTGCCCCCAGGTCCCTGTTGTTGTTGGGGTGGTGGGTTATCCTGGGTGCCCTGTAGTGGTAGACACACCGCAGATTGACGCGCCCTGGAGACAGAGGCATGGGCCCGCTGGGTGGGAGCTGTGCTGGTGTTCCCAGAGGGGTTTGGGTCTGTGGTGGCCTGTGGCTGTCTGAGGGGAACCGACTGTCCAGAGGTCCCCGATGGTCCGGGCTGGTCATCGGTGTCCAGGTCGACAGAGCTGCTGTCATCGCTGACGGCCTCTTGGGTGGGGGGTGTGGAGAATTCTGGGCCCTCCGTGGCGGTGTGTTGGCGGTCGGGTCCTGCAGGGGTATAGAGGTATGGTTATAGTTTCAATGTGTGGCATATGGGTGTATCTGTGGGTTCCCGTGTCCCCAAGTGCTGGCATTCGTGTGTGGGGGCTTTGGTGAGGGTGGCTTGTGGGGGGGATGTGTATATGCATTGGGCATGCTTTGGTGATGGGTGTCCATGCTTAGTGGACGCATGCAGGCCTAGGTTTTGGGATGTGTGGGTTGTGATGGTGAGACATTGGCAGGAAATAGGTGTGCTGGGGGTGGGGGTGAGGATGGTGGTGGGGGTGAGGATGGTGGTAGGGGTGAGGGTGAGGGTGGGGGTGAGGGTGGGGTTCGAGGATGGGGGTGAGGGTTGGGGTATGATTTGGCATGCAGGTGGGGGGGAAGCAGTAGTGAAGCTTCAACTTACCAGTGTCCATTCCTCCGCCGACTCCTGCGAGGCCGTCAGGATGCAGGATGTTCAAGACTTCCTCCTCCCATGTTGTAAATTGTGGGGGTTGAGGTGGGGGTCCTCCGCCAGTCTTCTGCACGGCGATGTTGTGCCGGGATACCATGGAACGCACCTTCCCCCGTAGGTCGTTCCATCGCTTCCTGATGTCTTCCCGATTTCTGGGGTGCTGTCCCACAGCGTTGACCCTGTCGACAATCCTCTGCCATAGCTCCGTCCTCCGGGCAATGCTGGTGTATTGGACCTGTGTGCCGAAGAGCTGGGGCTCTACCCGAACGATTTCCTCCACCATGACCCTGAGTTCTTCAAATCAAATCAAATCAAATCAAAATCAAATCAAATCATTAACATTTATAAAGCGCGCTACTCACCCGTGCGGGTCTCAAGGCGCTAGGGGGGAAAGGGGGGGTTATCGCTGCTCGAACAGCCAAGTCTTTAGGAGTCTCCGGAAAGCGGAGTGGTCCTGGGTGGTCCTGAGGCTGGTGGGGAGGGAGTTCCAGGTCTTGGCCGCCAGGAAGGAGAAAGATCTCCCAACCGCCGTGGAGCGGCGGGTGCGAGGGACGGCAGCAAGTGCGAGGCCAGCGGAGCGGAGGGGGCGGGTGGGGACGTAGAAGCTGAGGCGTCTGTTGAGGTATTCCGGTCCCTTGTTGTGGAGGGCTTTGTGTGCGTGGGTGAGAAGACGGAAGGTGATCCTTTTGCTGACTGGGAGCCAATGCAGGTGTCTCAGGTGTGCGGAGATGTGGCTGTTGCGGGGTACGTCGAGGATGAGGCGGGCCGAGGCGTTTTGGATGCGTTGCAGGCGGTTTTGGAGTTTGGCTGTGGTCCCGGCGTAGAGGGTGTTGCCGTAGTCCAGGCGGCTCGTGACGAGGGCGTGGGTCACGGTTTTTCTGGTGTCGGCGGGGATCCAGCGGAAGATCTTACGGAGCATGCGGAGAGTGAGGAAGCAGGCGGAGGACACGGCGTTGACTTGCTTGGTCATGGTGAGAAGAGGGTCCAAGATGAAGCCGAGGTTGCGGGCGTGGTCTGCGGGGGTCGGTGCGGTGCCGAGGGCCGTGGGCCACCAGGAGTCGTCCCAGGCGGATGGGGTGTTGCCGAGGATGAGGACTTCCGTTTTTTCAGAGTTCAGCTTTAGGCGGCTGAGCCTCATCCAATCTGCGACGTCCTTCATACCCTCTTGTAGGTTGGTCTTGGCGCTGGCGGGGTCCTTCGTCTGAGAAGCGGGCTGTCTTTGGGGTGCCATGGAGTGGTGTGTATGATGTGTGGGGTGGAGTATGTGTAGTTAAGTGTGTTGAGTGTGGTGGTGTGTGTTGTTTTGTGTGTGGATATTGTGTGGGTGATGGTGTAGTGTGCCTCTGTGTGATGGTATTCTGTGTTCGATGATGTGTCTCTCGGTGCTTCTTTCGGAATTTTTTGTCGTAGGGGTTTGTGGGTGATGTGGGTGTGTGTTTTATATTGTATTGTGTGTGTGGGAGTGGTGTGTGTATGTGTATCAGGTGTGTGGAATTCAAATCGGCCAATGTGGCTGAGTTTTGTTCGTTTGTGTGTATTCTGACCGCGGCGGTGTGTACCGCCAATGGAAAACCGCGTTTGAATGACCGCCGCGTGGATTCGTGGGTCGTAATGGCATGGGCGTATTTCTGTTGGCGTGACGGTGGAGGTTTGGTCACCTCCACTTTTCCGCCGACCGCTGGTCTGGCGGTCTGTTGTGGCTGTCGGATTTTCGGAGGTTTGGCTGCTGTGGGTCAGAATGACCGTGGCGGGTTACCGCGACCGCAGCGGAATTATGGAGGATTTCTGACCAGCGGTAGGCGCCTTTTACCGCCGAGGTCAGAATGACCACCTCTGTCTCCTAAGTTAAGCCTTGACGCTCGTTGCCAAGCTACCAAGGGTTGAGCTGGGATTAATTTACTGAGACCTAACTGGACCTTAGTGGAGGTTAGTGGCCTGTTGCTAAGTGTAGGTACCTACCTGCCCTTACCAATAACCCATTTACCAACATTTTTGGTGAGCAGTGGTGGGATCCTGTACTTGTGTTCAGTATCACATTACAGTTTTAAGTAAAGCAAATAAAAAATCCTCTAAATTGTCCTAGTGCAAACATTGTTTTTAATTTTTAATTTGGATTAATTTCAATTATTTTTATTTTTTTATTTTTCTAAATTCTTGTTTCCAATTTTTGCAAAAAGGTTTTGTTGACACAAAACTAGGGAACCATGGAGCTTGATCTGGCTACCCTACCATCACTGACAGTAGTCCAGCTTAGGGGGTTGTGTACTGAAAGAGGGTTGCCTGCAACCACTGACCTCAGAAAGCATGTCCTGATCAAATCCCTGACAGCATGAGCTGAGGCCCTGGAGGTAAACTCAGAAGAAGCTCCTGAGGAGGGAGAAGTAGGGGAGGATGCTAGCTTCAACGACTCAGGGGAGGGAGGGCATCTGAGCCTAAGTGAGGATAAGGAGTCTTCATTACATACAGTCACTAAGGGCAGACCCAAAGCTAGTTGGGGGAAGGGGGTCTCTTCAGAAGGAGAGAACCTGTCCCTCAGGGAAAGAGAGCTGAAGGCCCAGCTATCATTCATAGCTTTGGAGGCAGAGAAGCTGGCCCTAGAAAAGAAAAAGTGGGCAAGGGAAGAGAAAAGAGATGGTGGCAGATTCAAAGAAGATGAGGTGTCCATGGGTGGGAGGTTTTGCCCCAGATTACCCAAGGGGGTGGTTCCTGCCTATGTAGAGTGGGATGATATAGATAAGTGGCTGGGGGCCTCTGTACTGGGGTTCACTTCTTTGGGAGTTGGTTCCCAACTCTGGGAGGGATAGGCTCCTAACCTTGAGGGGGGAGGAGGCAGACTCATACCCCAGTATGAAGATATGCTTGACTAAAAAGTTTGGTCTGACCCCAGAGAAGTATAGGCTCAAGTTTAGGGACACCCAAAAGACAAGCACCCAGTCCTGGGTGGACTTTGTGGAAATTTCAGTAAAAGCACTGGAGAGCTGGATACAGGGCAACAAGGTGAGTACCTTTGAGGGGCTGTACAATTTGATTATGAGGGAGCACCTTCTAACCAACTGTGTCTAAGAGAAGCTCTGCCAGTATCTAGTTGACTCTAAGTTGACCAACCACAGAGAGCTGGTGGGGGCAGCAGATGACAGGTTAAGAACTAGGGTTAACCAGAAACCCCCAGGGGGTGATCAGAAAAAGGGAGGACATGGTTCTTTTCAGGGGAAGAACGAATGGAAAGATGATAAAAAGCCCAAGGAGTCCTCACAAGAGTCCCCCAAAACTTCTCAGGGTGGGGGAGCCATTCCACTTCTAAGGGGAAAGGGTATCAGGGAAAGAATTATGATCCTGCTTAAGCAGGAACGTTTCAGGAGCTTGCTAAGGCCGGAAAGTGTTTTGAGTGTCATCAAGCTGGACACAAAAGAGGAGATGCTATATGTTCCAAGAAGCCCCCCACTGGTGGGCAATCCCAGGGGATTGCTAGTGTAGGGTTGGGGGTGAAAGTTGGCCCAGGGCTGGGATCAGGGTACACAGAGGTCACCTTAGTATCCGTGGGTGGGGTGGACATTGCAACTATGGCCACCTTACCTCCCAGCATGGAGAGGTATAGGCAGAGGCCTAAAGTCAATGGGACTGAGGTGGAAGCTCTGAGAGATACAGGAGCCAGTGTGACAATGGTCACGTCACAGAGAAGCTGGTTTCTCCAGAACAGGTCTTACCTAGTGTCTTCCACCAAGTGACTCTGCAGATAGCAGAACCAAACTCCATCCCATGGCCATGGTGGGCCTGGAATGGGGAGGTGTGACTGGCCCTAAGAAGGTAGCTGTAGCTCCTGCCCTCCCAGTAGAGTGTCTGCTGGGAAATGATCTTGAAGCATCTGAATGGTCAGAGGTGGAGAGAAGGGTCCATGCATAGATGTGGGACCTCCCTGAATGGGTGTTTGCTGTGACCAGGTCAAAGGCAGCACAACAGGGAAGTGCTGGACACTTGGACCCTGGAACAATGGTCCAAGCCTCCAAGAAGAAGAGAAAGGGCACTGGGTCTGGCTTGCCAGCCCCTACAAGTACAGAGGGTCAGGAAGAATCCAATGCTGAGGGGGAGGATCTGACCTCTGAAGGAAGACCACTTCCCCTGCAAGCTCTGCCTGCCTTGGCCGAACTGCAAGGGGCAGGTGGGCCCACCAGAGAAGAGTTGTGCCAGGGACAAAGAGAGTGTCCCACTCTTGAGGGCATTAGGCAGACTGCCGCCAGGCAAGAACAAGGGGATACCAGTGGGACCCACAAGGTTTACTGGGAGGAAGGAGTTCTCTACACCGAGGCAAGGGACCTCAAACCAGGGGCAACCAGGAGAGTAGTGGTCCCCCAGAAGTATAGAGAATTCCTCCTCACCTTAAGCCATGATATCGCCTTAGCTGGACATTTGGGACACACCAAGACCTGGAACAGGCTGGTCAACCATTTATATTGGCCCCAAATGTCAGAAAAAGTCAAGGAGTTTTGCAGCTCCTGTGTCACCTGCCAAGCCAGTGGCAAGACATGGGGCAAGCCAAAGGCTCCCTTGATACCACTGTCAGTGGTTGGGACTCCCTTTGAGCAGGTGGGGATTGACATTGTTGGTCCCATAGACCCACCAACTGCCTCAGGTAACAGGTACATTTTGGTAGTTGTGGACCATGCCACCAGGTACCCTGAGGCAAAACCCCTCCGGACAGTCACTCCTCCCACAGTGGCTAGGGCCCTACTTGGTGTGTTCACCAGAGTGGGGTTTCCAAAGGAGGTGGTCTCAGATAGGGGAACAATCTTTATGTCAGCCTATCTGAAAGCCATGTGGGATGCGTGTGGTGTTACTTATAAGTTCACCACCCCCTATCATCCACAGACCAATGGTCTGGTGGAAAGATTTAATAAGACCCGGAAGGGCATGATCATAGGTTTGTCTGACAAACTCAGGAGGAGATAGGATGTTCTCCTCCCATGCCTGCTATTTGCCTACAGAGAGGTGCCACAGAAGGGGGTTGGATTCAGCCCCTTTGAGTTACTGTTTGGGTACCCTGTAAGAGGCCCATTGTGCTTGGTGAGAGAGTCTTGGGAAAAGCCTCTCAGAGAGTCCAAGGAGAATGTGCTAGATTATGTGCTGGGCCTGCGGTCACGCATGGCTGAGTACATGAAGAAGGCAAGCAGAAACCTGGAGGCCAGCCAGGAGCTCATGAAGCTCTGGCATGATCAGAAGGCTACCATGCCTGAGTATCACCCAGGACAGCTGGTGTGGGTTTTGGAGCCCATGGCTCCTAGGGCACTTCAGGCCAAATGGACTGGGCCCTATCCAATTCTGGAGAAAAAGGGTGAGGTCACCTACTTGGTGGACCTTGGCACTCCCAGGAATCCTCATAGGATCTTGCATGTTAACAGGCTGAAACCCCACCAGGACAGGGCAGACATGACCATGCTGATGGTCACTGATGAAGAGAAGGAGGAGGAGAGTGAACCTCTGCCAGACCTCCTGTCCTCAAATGCACAAGATGGGTCAGTGGAGGGAGTGGTACTCTCTCCCAAGTTGACAGACCAGCAACAAAAAGACTGCAAACAGGTTTTGGAACAGTTTGCTAGTCTGTTCTCCCTTACCCCTGGACTCACCAATTGGTGTGTTCATGACGTTGACACTGGTGACAGCTTGCCTGTCAAGAACAAGCTGTACAGGCTGTCTGACCAGGTCAAGGCCAAAATCAAAGCTGAAGTGGCTAAGATGTTGGAGCTCAAGATAATTGAGCCCTCTGGCAGTGCTTGGTCCAGTCCAGTGGTACGGGTGCCCAAACCTAATCCCCAAGGTGGGAGGAAGGAATTGAGATTTTGTGTGGAATACAGAGGTCTAAACGCAGTCACTAGGACTGATGCTCACCCCATACCTAGAGCTGATGAGCTCTTTGATAGGTTGGGGGCTGCCAAATTTCTGAGCACGTTTGATCTGACCTCAGGATACTGGCAGATTGTCTTAAGTCCAGGAGCTAAGGAGAGGTCAGCATTTTCCACACCAGAGGGCCACTTTCAGTTCAAGGTGATGCCCTTTGGCCTGAAAAATGCTCCTGCCACCTTCCAATGGTTGGTGAATAGAGTCCTGCCTGGGTTGGAATCTTTCAGTGCAGCTTATCTGGATGATATAGCTGTATTTAGTTCGACCTGGGAGGACCATCTGGTCCACCTGAAGGAAGTGCTTCAGGCCCTGCTTCAAGTAGGCCTGACTATCAAGGTAAGCAAGTGTCAGATAGGGCAAAGCTCAGTTGTGTACCTGGGCCACCTTGTTGGTGGAGGCCAGGTACAACCTCTCCAGCCCAAGATCCAGACTATCCTGGATTGGGAGGCTCCTAAAACCCAGACTCAGGTCAGGGCCTTTCTTGGCCTGACTGGGTACTACAGGAGGTTTGTTCAGAATTATGGGACCATAGTGGCCCCTCTGACTGAGCATACCTCCAAGAAACAAGCCAAGAAGGTCATTTGGACCCCAGAGTGTCAGAAAGCTTTTGACACCCTAAAACAGGCTATGTGTTCAGCACCAGTGTTACTGGCCCCTGACTATAGCAAGGAGTTTATAATGCAAACAGATGCTTCAGAGGAAGGGATTGGGGCAGTGTTAGCAGAAGTTAATGAAGAGGGCCAAGATCAACCAGTTGCCTTCATCAGCAGGTGACTACTCCCCAGAGAGAAAAGATGGAGTGCCATTGAGAGGGAGGCCTTTGCTGTGGTCTGGTCCCTGAAGAAGTTGAGGCCATACTTGTTTGGCACTCACTTCCGTGTACAAACTTACCACAGACCTGTCAGATGGTTGATGCAGATGAGGGGGCAGAACCCACAACTGTTAAGGTGGTCCATTTCCCTTCAGGGGATGGACTTCACAGTGGAGCACAGACCTGGGACTGCCCATGCCAATGCAGACGGCCTTTCCAGGTTTTTCGGCCTTTCCAGGTTTTTCCACTTAGCTGATGAGGACTACCAAGGTGTAGATTAGTACCCATCACTTTTCATCTGGGGGGGGGCAGTGAAGGAAAGTCCTCCTTTTTGCCCTGGTCACCCCCACACTTTTTGGACAGGTACTGGTGGTTACTGACTCTTGGCTGTGCCCTGGGTACTGCTTACCAGTCCAAGGGCCAGTGCTCTGTGTAAAATGGATATGCAAATTAGGCTAGTTATAATTGGCTAAGTTAACCTACCTATAAGTCCCTAGTATATGGTAGGTCATGTAGGTTTAGGGACCACAGCATAGGTAGTGCACCCATAGGTGTACTGTTGAGGTGCCCAGTGTCATTTTAAAGGCAGGCATGCCTTGCTTGCTGCTTTTAAATTTAAGTTATATGCAAATACGACTTTTGAATTAAAAGTAGTTCCAAAGTCTTAAACTACCTTATTTTTACATATAAGTCACCCCTAAGGTGTGCCCTATGTGCCCCTAGGGCTGGGTGCCTTGTAACTATAAGCAGGGACCTTATAAAAATAGTTTTATAAGCCCTGGTGAGGTAAAAATAGCCAAATTTGTTTTTCCCTCATTGTAGTAAATGGCCTTCATAGGCTAGAATGGGGAGACTTTATTTTAATTTTTAAAGTCCCCTTAAATGATGGATACCAAGAGTTTGGTATCAAATTAATTGTCATAATAAACCCCACAACTTCCAGTTGTGGGATTTAATATAACTTGTTCAGGTAAAGAGTTTTGAACTTTACCTGAAAAGTTGCCAATTTCAGCCCTGCATTGTTTTTGCTGCTGTGCTCTAATTGGTCAGCCTCTAGCAGCCTGGCCAGGCTGCCTTGATGAGGTGTGAAGTGGCCTGGCTTCACACAAAGGAATGTGCCTGTGGGAGGGAATCTCCCCTCAGCAGATGGAGAGGCAGGAAGGGGGAGGGCTGCCAAACTGGTCTTCAAAGGCAGAGAAGGACATTTGGAGCAACCAGCGACACCCCCACATCCTGCAACCCCAGGCAACTATGTGCCCCCTTGATTAGATTAGGAGAGGGCAGGAGAGGGGTGTGTTTCTGATTTTTAGCCACACCAGTGGGTGGGCTCAGCCAGATGTAACCTCCAAAAATCAGATTCAGCCATGATGGATTTTTGGAGAATGTTGCCTCCTGGGATTGATTTCTGCCACACTTCCCAGGAAGTGGTCATCACAGGGGGAAGGACCCTGCACCTGATTGGAGAACCAGGACCCCCCTGCTTTTAACCCAGGAGCAAGGTTAAAACTGGCAGACCTGCACCCACGCCTCAGATACCCATCAGATTCCAACAAGGAAGAACCAAAGAAGAAGGACTGCCCTGCTGGACCACTGGCCTGCACCTGAAACCTGCACTCAGACGGACCGCATCAGCTGCACACTTGGGATCACCACAAGAAGGACTTTGCCTGGCTTCAACGGGTTCAAGGAGGGACTCCATGTTTGCTACAGGTGAAAAATTGCTAACCAGAGTCCCCTGCACCAACTCCTGAAGAAATCAACCAGCTGACCACTGCCCAGTGGCCAAAAAGGAGTTTGCGCCAGATGCATTCTGGGAGTTGTAGTTCGCACCCCCAAGGACCATCTAAAAACTTCTGGACCGTTGGAGTGAGCAACTGTAGCCGGCTTGCCTCAACCACGACCCGGCCTGATTTGCTGGTTCATCCCGGTAAAGAAAATCTCAGAAAAAGAGACTAAGTACGAAGGTAAAAAGTTGACCGGGACCTTCCAGCCAGCGTTTCCGAGGAGGGCTCCAGGGACGTCGGATCAAGATACATGTTTACCCCGGTCGAAGGATTTTCACCTCGAAAAAACGACTACGTCCGAAGGTAAAAATCTCCACCGAGGATTCCCGCGTCGCGTATCTGGAGAAGGGCTCCAGGAGGTCGTATTGGACTGGCAGGTTCGTCCCGCTGAAGAAAATGTCAAAAAAGAGACTAAGGGGGTCATTACAACATTGGCGGTACAAGGCGCTTACCGCCGTGCAGAAGACCGCCAATACACCGCCGCCGCAGCGGTATTCCGCCACAGCTATTGTGACACATATCCCGGAATCCGCCGAAATACAGACACCCACACAACACTGCCACACCAAAGGTCAGTGATAAACTGGCGGAAACAAATCCTCCACCTCCACGCCAACAGAAACACGCCCATGCTATTACGACCCACGAATCCACGCGGCGGTCTTTCAACTGCAGTATTCCATTGGCGGTACACACCGCCGCGCTCAAAATACACACACAGCTCCAAAATACCGCCACATTGGACAATTACAAATACACACACCTGATACACATACACACACCACTCCCACACACCCAATACTATATAAAACACACACCCACATCACCCACAAACCCCTATGACCAAAAAATCACGAACGAAGGCCAGAGAGAGAGCACAGAATAGACAACCCCATCACACAGAGGCACACCACACCATCATCCACACAATATCCACGCACAAAACACCACACACCACTACACTCACCACACTCATCACCACATACACCACCCCACACATCACACACACTACCCCATGTCACGCCAAAGACACCCCCGCTTCTCCGAGGAGGAGCTCAGGGTCAAGTTGGAGGAAATCATCCGGGTAGAGCCACAGCTATTTGGCTCACAGGTACAGCACACCTCAATAGCCAGGAAGATGGAGCTATGGCGCAGAATAGTGGACAGGGTGAACGCTGTGGGACAGCACCCAAGAAATAGAGAGGACATCAGGAAGAGGTGGAACGACCTACGGGGGAAGGTGCGTTCAACGGTCTCCAGGCACAACATCGCGGTACAGCGGACTGTTGGCGGACCCCGACTTCCTCCCCCACAACTAACAACATGGGAGGAGCAAGTCTTGACCATCATGCATCCAGAGGGCCTCGGAGGAGTCGGTGGAGGATGGGACACTGGTAAGTCAAATCTTAACTATCATATCCCCCACCCTACCTGCATGCCATCACACACCCCCACCCTCACACCCTCCCCTATCACTCCAACTCCTCACTAATGTACTAATAACACAAACCACACATCCCAACACCAAGCCCTGCATGACACAACTAAGCATGGTCACCCCTCACTAAAGCATGCCCACTGCACATACCCAGAACACCCCCCCAACCATCATCACACAAACCCACACACAGGAATGCTCGCACTGGGGTACACAAACACCCACCCATTGCACACCATTACACACACACATGCAATAATCATGCTTTTACACCCCTGTAGGAACCCGAAGGACCGTCACCACACCAGAGGGTCCAGACAACACCACTCCACCCCCAGAAGAGGCCCACAGTGACGAGAGCAGCTCTGCCCTACTGGAACCTGATGACCAGCCCGGACCATCGTGGGCCTTGGGACAGTCGGTTCCCCTTGCACAGGCACAGCCCAACACTGACCTTCCACCCTCTGGGAACCCCAGCACAGCACCCACCCAGCGGGCCCATACCTCCCTATCCACGACAGGTCAATCAGCTGTGTGTCCACCACTACAGGGAACCCAGGATAACCCACTACCCCAACAACAACAGGGACCTGGGGGCAGTGGTAGTGGGCACACAGTCCAGGGGACGGAGGCACAGGAACACAGGGGAACTGGGAGGGCTGCTGTGCGACAAAGGGCAGACAGGCCAATGGAACCTACTCTCCACGAGGCCCTCTCCTCCATCATGGGAGCATACCACCACTCCCAGGAGACGATGGCCACGGTCCGGGACAAGTTGCAGGAGATCCTGCGCCTGCAGGAGGATCAGTATTTGGGGTTCAGGGAGGAGCTCAGGACCATCAGATCCACCCTGGGCACCATCGTTGGGGTGCTGAAGGACATACAGCACACCATAAGGGACACCGTGGCACTCCAAGGGGCCCCTGACACTAGCCAGGATGATGAACTGCCCACCACCTCCGCCGGCGCTAGTGGACAGGACGCCCCACCACAGGACCACCACACCAGCACCCCACCCCCTGCAGATGGACAACCACCAAGCAAGCGGTCCCTGAGATCCAGGAACAGGACATAGCAAGATGGCAAGACCCCGCCAGGAAATGAGACCACCCTGTTTGTCCTCCCACTATACCACCTTGTTCCCCTGTCCATACTTAAACTGCCCCAGCTCCACTTCCTATGCCCAGATGGGCAGTGCACCTGTGAGACTAATAGACTGGACTCTGTCACGGACATTCCTCCACCATCACCCATCCTCATTTAACAAACCCCTCATATTTCAGAGCACTTCAATAAACACCTTTGAAACACAAAACAATCTGGAGTCAGTCTTTGATTTGGTAAATATGTATTATCAATGACAGTGTCATAATGGGTTTCCCATTGTAAGGCTAACATACCTATGTTACACATCACAAGTCCTTGAAGGATGCAAGCAGATGACACGTTGGTAACCACACCTGTGAAACCGTAATGGAAGGGTACAACTCAGTTACCAAATAGTGATTGAATTTGAGAAACAGGATAGAGGTAGACGTGTGAAAGTAAATGTAATGTTAAACATGAAAATGTTCTCACCTGTGTGTCAATGGAAATATTGCTGTATGACTGACTCCCTGTTGTCGTTGTCTTCTTCCTCAGCTTCCTCTTCATCACTGTCCACAGGCTCCACAGGCTCAACAGCTGCTACAACACTGTCATCTGGATCATCCTCCTGCAGAAAAGGCACCTGGCGTCGCAAAGCCAAATTATGGAGCATGGAGCAGGCGAGTAGAATAGGGATCCACCTGTCATATGGAGGCACCTGAACCTGGCCTTCAGGAGGCCGAAGGTGCGTTCGATCACCCTCCTAGTCCGCCCATGGGCCTCATTGTACCGTTCCTCTGCCCTGGTCCTGGGATTCCTCACTGGGGTCAATAGCCAGGAAAGGTTGGGGTAACCAGAGTCCCCCAATAGCCATACACGGAGCCTCTGGAGTTGACCCATCATATCAGGGATGCTGCTATTCCGCAAGATGTAGGCGTCATGCACTGAGCCAGGGAACATAGCATTTACCTGCAAGATGTACTGGTCTGCCAAACAGACCATCTGGACATTCATGGAATGATAACTCTTCCTGTTCCTGTACACCTGTTCACTCCTGTGGGGGGGGACCAGAGCTACATCGGTCCCATCAATGGCACCTATGACATTGGGGATATGGCCAAGGGCATAGAAGTCACCTTTAACTGTAGGCAAATCTGCCACCTCAGGGAAAATAATGTATCTCCTTACGTGTTTCAGCAGGGCAGACAACACTCTGGACAAGACGTTGGAAAACATAGGCTGAGACATCCCTGATGCCATGGCCACTGTTGTTTGAAATGACCCACTTGCAAGGAAATGGAGCACTGATAGCACCTGCACGTCAGGGGGGATTCCAGTCGGATGGCGGATTGGTGACATCAGGTCTGGCTCCAACTGGGTACATAGGTGGTCATTCTGACCTCGGCGGTAAAAGGCGCCTACCGCCGGTCAGAAATCCTCCATAATCCCGCCGCGGTCGCGGAAACCCGCCGCGGTCATTCTGACCCGCAGAAGGCAAACCTCCGAAAATCCGACCGCCACAACAGACCGCCAGACCAGCGGTCGGCGGAAAGGTGGAGGTGACCAAACCTCCACCGTCACGCCAACAGAAATACGCCCATGCCATTACGACCCACGAATCCACGCGGCGGTCTTTCAAACGCGGTTTTCCATTGGCGGGACACACCGGCGCGGTCAGAATACACACAAACGAACAAAACTCACCCACATTGGACGATTTGAATCCCACACACCTGATACACATACACACACCACTCCCACACACACAATACAATATAAAACACCCACCCACATCACCCACAAACCCCTACGCTTAAAAATTCGTAAAGAAGGCAAGAGCGAGACACCAGCATCCAAAACATAACAGCCACAGCCACTCAACACCATCACCCACACACTATCCACACACAAAACAACACACACCACCACACTCAACTCACTTAAATACACATACTCCACCCCACACATCATACACACCACCCCATGGCACCCCAAAGACAACCCCGCTTCACAGACGAAGAACTCAGGGTTATGGTGGAGGAAATCGTTCGTGTAGAGCCCCAGCTGTTCGGCACACAGATACAATACACCAGCATTGCCCGGAGGACGGAGCTATGGCAGAGGATTGTCGACAGGGTGAACGCAGTGGGACAGCACCCCAGAAATCGGGAAGACATCAGGAAGCGATGGAACGACCTACGGGGGAAG
Source organism: Pleurodeles waltl (assembly GCF_031143425.1). Classification (NCBI taxonomy): domain Eukaryota; kingdom Metazoa; phylum Chordata; class Amphibia; order Caudata; family Salamandridae; genus Pleurodeles; species Pleurodeles waltl. The sequence continues at coordinate 292,866,583 of NC_090447.1, forward strand.
GTGCGTTCCATGGTATCCAGGCACAACATCGCCGTGCAGAAGACTGGCGGAGGACCCCCACCTCAACCCCCACAATTCACATCATGGGAGGAGGAAGTCTTGAACATCCTGCATCCTGACGGCCTCGCAGGAGTCGGCGGAGGAATGGATACTGGTAAGTTGAAGCTTCAATACTGCTTCCCCCCCACCTGCATGCCAAATCAGACCCCAACCCTCACCCCCATCCTCGAACCCCACCCTCACCCCCACCCCCATCCTCACCCCCACCCTCACCCCCACCACCATCCTCACCCCCACCACCATCCTCACCCCCACCCCCAGCACACCTATTCCCCGCCAATGTCTCACCATCACAACCCACACATCCCAAAACCTAGGCCTGCATGCGTCCACTAAGCATGGACACCCATCACCAAAGCATGCCCAATGCATATACACATCCCCCCCACAAGCCACCCTCACCAAAGCCCCCACACACGAATGCCAGCACTTGGGGACACGGAAACCCACAGATACACCCATATGCCACACATTGAAACTATAACCATACCTCTATACCCCTGCAGGACCCGACCGTCAACACACCGCGGCGGAGGGGCCAGAATTATCCACACCCCCCACCCAAGAGGCCGTCAGCGATGACAGCAGCTCTGTCGATCTGGACACCGATGACCAGCCCGGACCATCGGGGACCTCTGGACAGTCGGTTCCCCTCACACAGGCACAGGCCACTATAGACCCTAACCCCTCTGGGAACACCAGCACAGCTCCCACCCAGCGGGCCCATGCCTCTGTCTCCAGGGCGCGTCAATCTGCGGTGTGTCTACCACTACAGGGCACCCAGGATAACCCACCACCCCAACAACAACAGGGACCTGGGGGCAGTGGTAGTGGGCACACCGGCCAGGGGGCAGAGGCCCAGGGAAACAGGGCAACTCGGCGGGCAGCTGTGCGACAGGGGGGGGAGGAGAGGCCCAGGGAACCCACTCTCCACGAGGTCCTCACCACCATCATGGGAGCATACAACCGCTCCCAGGAGACGATGGCGACGGTACTGGCCCGGTTCCAGGAGATCCAGGTGCTGCAGGAGGAACACTATCGGGGGTACAGGGAGGACATCCGAGCCATCAACACCACCCTGGTTACCATGGTAGGGCTGCTGCAGGACCTCGTAAACAGCAGGGCGGACACTGAACAACACCCAAGGGCCCCTGCCACTAGCCTGGACCAAGAACAGCCATCCACCTCCACCGGCGCTAGTGGACAGGAGGCCCCCGCACAGCAGCAGCCCACCAGACCCCCACCTCCTGCAGGAGAAGAACCACCCCGCAAGAGGGCCCTGAGATCTCGCAAGACAGAGTAGGATGTCAAGACCCCCGCCAGCAATGGATACCACCTGATGTCATCCCACTGTCCCACATTGTCACCCTGTCCATCCTCGAACTGCCCATGCTCCATCTCTCCACAGGCCTCTGGACAATGCACCTGTGTGACTGTTACTCTGGACTCTGCCATGGACATTCCTTCACCATAGCCCCCACCCACTTGAAACCACCCATCCCATTTTGAGCACTTCAATAAACACCTATTTTGCACCAAAATATCAGGAGTCTGGCTGTGATTTCAATAGATTGTAATTGACATGACAGTGCAAATATGTCCTTGTACATGGTGAAGTCAACAAACAGCTGCCACAAAGCTGTAGTCCATGGTGAAACGAAGCACAGGACTCGTAGTGGGGACCCCAGATCTGAAATAGGGAGGGAAAAGCCAAAACTCAGTCATCATACACTGGGGCAAATAGACAGGCAGCAGAGATGCTGCAGAGTAGTTAACATTTACTAAATTATCTTTGAAATGTTACCTGTGTCCTATTGGAAGTACTGTTCAATGATTCTGTCCCTGTTGTCTGTTTCAGCCCCGTCGTCTTCCTCCTCGTCACTCTCCTCAGGTTCCACCGCTGCCACAACACCACCGTCTCGACCATCCTCCTGCAGGAAAGGCACCTGGCGGCGCAAAGCCAGGTTGTGAAGCATGCAGCAGGCCACGATGATGTGACACACCTTCTTAGGTGAGTACATTAGGGATCCACCGGTCATATGCAGGCAGCGAAACCTGGCCTTTAGGAGGCCAAAGGTGAGTTCGATCACCCTCCTAGTACGCCCATGGGCCTCATTGTACCGTTCCTCTGCCCTGGTCCGGGGATTCCTCACTGGGGTCAGTAGCCACGACAGGTTGGGGTACCCAGAGTCCCCCACTAGCCATACACGGTGTCTCTGTAGCTGTTCCATCACGTAAGGGATGCTGCTATTCCTCAGGATGTAGGCGTCATGAACTGACCCTGGGAATTTGGCATTTACATGCGAGATGTACTGGTCAGCCAAACACACCACCTGGATGTTCATTGAATGGTAACTTTTTCTGTTCCTGTACACCTGCTCCCTGTCTCTTGGGGGAACCAAAGCCACATGGGTCCCATCAATGGCACCAATTACGTTGGGAATATGTCCAAGGGCGTAGAAATCACCCTTCACTGTAGCCAATTCGCCCACCTCAGGGAAAATGATGTAGTTCCTCACGGATTTCATCAGGGCAGACAACACTCTGGATAACACCTTTGAAAACATGGGCTGAGACATCCCGGAAGCAATTCCCACGGTTGTCTGAAATGACCCACTTGCCAAGAAATGGAGTACTGACATGACCTGCACCAGAGGGGGAATCCCTGTGGGTTGGCGGATGGGGGACATCAGGTCGGGCTCCAGCCGGGCACACAGTTCATGGATAGTGGCACGGTTAAGACGGTAGGTCAGGATAATGTGGCGTTCTTCCATTGTCGACAGGTCCACCAGCGGTCGGTACACGGGAGGATTCATCCGTCTCCTCGCCCAACCCAGCGGACGGTGCCTAGGAAGGACAACATGGAGCACACAGTCAAGCAACCCACAGGTACGTACTCACAGCTAGCACAGTATACGATTCTCTATGCAGTGAATGGCGTGTCTGAGTGGCTACGCAAGGCCTAGGCCTGTGTGACGCAGTTGAAATTGAGCCATGTGGGCCCTGGAAATGGCGGCTGCCTGACCTGTGAAGTGTGACAATGGGATGTGAGGTCAATGCGCTGGCGTGGCACACCGCGGCGGGCGGCGGGCGAAGACCGCGGCGCGAAGCCGCATTGGTTAACATTGAAGCCTATGGGTTTCAGGAGCCAATGGCGAAGGGCGCCGGCGGTGGCGGGACGCACCGCCGCGGTACGCACCGCCGCGGACGTGACCGCCATTTTCTATCTACTTATCCACTTGCGACTTGAACTTTCACAGGAGAGGACCTATACTGCAAGTGTTGCTGTGACCTCGGTCTGGAAGGGACAATGGCTGCTGCGACTGGGGAAAGGGCCCCTGCCTTCACTGGAGAGGAGTTGGAGAAACTTGTGGATGGGGTCCTCCCCCAGTATGCGCTACTCTACGGTCCTCCAGACCAACAAGTGAGTTTAATTCAATCTGGATTTGGGGCCACTGGCTGGCTTGGGGGCCTGGCGGGGATGGGGGGCATGTTGGGGCTGGCGGGGGGCCTGGCGGGGGGCCTGGCGGGGATGGGGGGCATGTTGGGGCTGGCGGGGGGCCTGGCGGGGGGCCTGGCGGGGATGGGGGGCATGTTGGGGCTGGCGGGGGGCCTGGCGGGGGGCCTGGCGGGGATGGGGGGCATGTTGGGCCTGGCGGGGGGCCTGGCGGGGATGGGGGGCATGTTGGGGCTGGCGGGGGGCCTGGCGGGGATGGGGGGCATGTTGGGGCTGGCGGGGGGCCTGGCGGGGGGCCTGGCGGGGATGGGGGGCATGTTGGGGCTGGCGGGGGGCCTGGCGGGGGGCCTGGCGGGGATGGGGGGCATGTTGGGCCTGGCGGGGGGCCTGGCGGGGATGGGGGGCATGTTGGGGCTGGCGGGGGGCCTGGCGGGGGGCCTGGCGGGGATGGGGGGCATGTTGGGCCTGGCAGGGGGTCTGGCGGGGATGGGGGGCATGTTGGGCATGGCGGGGGGCCTGGCGGGGGGCCTGGCGGGGATGGGGGGCGTTGGGCCTGGCGGGGGGTCTGGCGGGGATGGGGGGCATGTTGGGCATGGCGGGGGGCCTGGCGGGGGGCCTGGCGGGGATGGGGGGCGTTGGGCCACTGGAAAGGAAAATGCTGAGTAACTTGAACGTGGTATTTCTCCCTCCCTGTACGTGTCACATAGGTCCGCGCCCATGAGAAGATCGGGATTTGGCGTGCCATCGCCAAGGAAGTCCGGGCCCTGGGGGTCCACCATCGACGGGGCACCCACTGCCGCAAGAGGTGGGAGGACATCCGCCGCGGGACCAAGAAGACCGCCGAGTCTCTGCTGGGGATGGCCTCCCAACGTAGGCGGGGTGCCTGCCGTCAACTGAGCCCCCTGATGTTCCGGATCCTGGCGGTGGCCTACCCTGATTTGGATGAGCGCGTGAGGGCAGCACAGCAGACACAAGGGGGTGAGTCCAAGCATTATCTACTCTGTTGTCGCGCAGTGGAGGTGTCTGGGTGGGGGAGGAGGGCTGTGGGTCCCCCTAGGCCAGGGCGATATCTGTAGGCTGGGCACCCCCGTAAGCCCCTGTGTCCCCAGCCACCCCCCTCAGTAGTTTGTCAGTACAGCCATCCCTGGGCCGTGTCATCCATGGGTGCAGTTGTCAACTCTAGGCGTGTAGGGCATGTTCCACGGAATGCGTAGCGGACCCCAAGTGCGCAACTTAGTGCAGGGGGCATCTGTGTCTGTCATGTCCGCTAACTGTACCGGAGATCCATGTACTCAATATCCCTTTATTTCTCTCTCCCCCCCCCTTTTTGTTTGTCTTTCTGTGCTTGTGTGCATCAGCATCATCAGGCGGAGGAGAAGTGGCATCGGGGCAGGAGGGAGCTGCATCTCACATGGCCCAGGAGGGCCATGCCACAGAGTCAGACTGGACCAGTGAGACGGAGGGCGAGGGGAGCTCCACGACGGGGACGACTGGAGCCTGCAGCGACACGGACACGTCCTCGGAAGGGGGCTCCCTTGCGGGGGTGGCACCATCCGTGCCCCCCGCCATTACAGGTACAGCCGCCACCCAGTGCACCATCTCCGCCCTCCCAGCAGCCCCTCCGCGTTCGCCCCGTGCCCGCTCTGCCAGGAAGCCGGGCATCTCCTTCGCCCCAGGCACCTCAGGCCCTGCCCCTGTTACCCCCGCTGCCCTCAGTGAGGAGGTCATTGACCTCCTCCGAACGCTCATTGTTGGGCAGACTACCCTTTTGAATGCCATCCAGGGGGTGGAGAGGGAGGTTCATCGCAGCAATGCGTACCTGGAGGGCATTCATTCGGGTCAGGCTGCCCATCAGCGATCGTTCCAGGCTCTGGCCTCAGCACTGACGGCAGCCATTGTCCCTGTCTCCTGCCTGCCTCTACTAACTCCCTCCTCCCAGTCTCCTGTTCCTCTGCCTGTCCCACCCACACCATCAGACCAGCCTGCACACACCTCAACACCCAAGAGAAGCTCATCCAAACATAAGCACCACAGATCACGCAGACATTCACACACGCAACATTCCGATGCAGACATGCCAACAGTCACTACCACCTCTGTGACCCCCACCTCCTCGTCTCCCTCCTCCCTCCCTGTGACGTCTACACTCACACCTCCATTCACCTCACCATCAGCCAGTGTTTCCATCACCAGCACACCCTCCACTCCAGTCCGCACACGTGCAGTCACCACCCCCACTGCCATTTACACGTCCCCTGTGTCCTCTCCCACTGTGTCTGTCACCCCCTCTTCCACACCACACAAACGCAGCCACCCACCCACCCAACAGCCATCCACCTCACGACAGCCTATCCCTCCTGCACCTGCACCCAAAGACAGCAAACGTGACTCACCTACAACCACATCCTCTCCCTCCACTCCCATTCCCACTGTACCTACCACTCTCCATTGTCCCAAGAAGCTCTTCCTCGCCACTACTAACTTCTTTCCTGACCCTGAGCCCCCCCCTCCTTCTCGTCGGGGTAAGAAGAGCACCTCAGCCACCACCAGCCCTGCAGCCCCCTTGACAAGGGTGCAGGGGTATTGGAGCCCGCCAGCCCGCATGTCTGGATCTTCGCCCAGCAGCAAGGGGACAGCCAGCCCACCCCCTGGGAAGAGGAGCAGAAGGCGGAAGGGGCGCCGCAGGAGCCCGCCTTCTACATCCCCCCCGGACACCACCCAGAGACAGTCACCAGCCACAGCTCCAAAGGGAGGAAAGGGCCACAGGCCGACGACTAAGGAGGGCAAGGGCAGCAAGTTGGAGAGGTCAGGCAGCAGGCCTGCTGCCCAGGAGGAGCCCACAACCCCCATAGCCGCTGCCCCGGGAGGAACCGGCACAGCTGCCCCGGGAGAGCCCACCAGCCCCATAGCTGCTGCCCAGGGAGGACCCAGCCCAGCTGGCCAGGAGGGCCCCACCACCCACAGCCCAGGTGGGCAGTGAAGGAGCACCATCCCCGCTGCCCAGGAGGGCACCACCAGGCATTTAGCAGTTGGCCATAGACCGTCCGCCGTCTCAAGAACCGCTGAACTGGGCCCTTCAAGGCAAGAACCGCTGAACTGGGCCCTTCAAGGCAAGAACCGCTGAACTGGGCCCTTCAAGGCAAGAACCGCTGAACTGGGCCCTTCAAGGCAAGAACCGCTGAACTGGGCCCTTCAAGGCAAGAACCGCTGAACTGGGCCCCGCCGTCTCAAGAACCGCTGAACTGGGCCCTTCAAGGCAAGAACCGCTGAACTGGGCCCCGCCGTCTCAAGAACCGCTGAACTGGGCCCTTCAAGGCAAGAACCGCTGAACTGGGCCCTTCAAGGCAAGAACCGCTGAACTGGGCCCCGCCGTCTCAAGAACCGCTGAACTGGGCCCCGCCGTCTCAAGAACCGCTGAACTGGGCCCTTCAGGGCAAGAACCGCTGAACTGGGCCCTTCAAGGCAAGAACCGCTGAACTGGGCCCCGCCGTCTCAAGAACCGCTGAACTGGGCCCTTCAAGGCAAGAACCGCTGAACTGGGCCCTTCAAGGCAAGAACCGCTGAACTGGGCCCCGCCGTCTCAAGAACCGCTGAACTGGGCCCTTCAAGGCAAGAACCGCTGAACTGGGCCCCGCCGTCTCAAGAACCGCTGAACTGGGCCCCGCCGTCTCAAGAACCGCTGAACTGGGCCCTTCAAGGCAAGAACCGCTGAACAGGGCCCTTCAAGGCAAGAACCGCTGAACTGGGCCCCGCCGTCTCAAGAACCGCTGAACTGGGCCCCGCCGTCTCAAGAACCGCTGAACTGGGCCCTTCAGGGCAAGAACCGCTGAACTGGGCCCTTCAAGGCAAGAACCGCTGAACTGGGCCCCGCCGTCTCAAGAACCGCTGAACTGGGCCCTTCAAGGCAAGAACCGCTGAACTGGGCCCTTCAAGGCAAGAACCGCTGAACTGGGCCCCGCCGTCTCAAGAACCTCTGAACTGGGCCCTTCAAGGCAAGAACCGCTGAACTGGGCCCGCCGTCTCAAGAACCGCTGAACTGGGCCCCGCCGTCTCAAGAACCGCTGAACTGGGCCCTTCAAGGCAAGAACCGCTGAACTGGGCCCTTCAAGGCAAGAACCGCTGAACTGGGCCCCGCCGTCTCAAGAACCGCTGAACTGGGCCCCGCCGTCTCAAGAACCGCTGAACTGGGCCCTTCAGGGCAAGAACCGCTGAACTGGGCCCTTCAAGGCAAGAACCGCTGAACTGGGCCCCGCCGTCTCAAGAACCGCTGAACTGGGCCCTTCAAGGCAAGAACCGCTGAACTGGGCCCTTCAAGGCAAGAACCGCTGAACTGGGCCCCGCCGTCTCAAGAACCGCTGAACTGGGCCCTTCAAGGCAAGAACCGCTGAACTGGGCCCCGCCGTCTCAAGAACCGCTGAACTGGGCCCCGCCGTCTCAAGAACCGCTGAACTGGGCCCTTCAAGGCAAGAACCGCTGAACTGGGCCCCGCCGTCTCAAGAACCGCTGAACTGGGCCCCGCCGTCTCAAGAACCGCTGAACTGGGCCCCGCCGTCTCAAGAACCGCTGAACTGGGCCCTTCAGGGCAAGAACCGCTGAACTGGGCCCTTCAAGGCAAGAACCGCTGAACTGGGCCCCGCCGTCTCAAGAACCGCTGAACTGGGCCCTTCAAGGCAAGAACCGCTGAACTGGGCCCTTCAAGGCAAGAACCGCTGAACTGGGCCCCGCCGTCTCAAGAACCGCTGAACTGGGCCCTTCAAGGCAAGAACCGCTGAACTGGGCCCCGCCGTCTCAAGAACCGCTGAACTGGGCCCCGCCGTCTCAAGAACCGCTGAACTGGGCCCCGCCGTCTCAAGAACCGCTGAACTGGGCCCTTCAAGGCAAGAACCGCTGAACTGGGCCCCGCCGTCTCAAGAACCGCTGAACTGGGCCCTTCAAGGCAAGAACCGCTGAACTGGGCCCTTCAAGGCAAGAACCGCTGAACTGGGCCCCGCCGTCTCAAGAACCGCTGAACTGGGCCCTTCAAGGCAAGAACCGCTGAACTGGGCCCCGCCGTCTCAAGAACCGCTGAACTGGGCCCCGCCGTCTCAAGAACCGCTGAACTGGGCCCCGCCGTCTCAAGAACCGCTGAACTGGGCCCTTCAGGGCAAGAACCGCTGGCCCTTTGGCAGACGTGGCAGGGCAGGATCTATCTCGGGCAGGGCTGCAGGATGTCCTCTGGCCAACTTGCCTCCTCCAGTGGCATTGGGGTCTGTTATGGACTGTATGGACTGTGGCTTTGCTCTCCCCAGGATGGCCCAGTGGGCAGGCCACCCACTGTATGGACTGTATGGACTGTGGCTTTGCTCTCCCCAGGATGGCCCAGTGGGCAGGCCACCCACTGTATGGACTGTTTGGACTGTGGCTTTGCTCTCCCCAGGATGGCCCAGTGGGCAGGCCACCCACTGTATGGACTGTATGGACTGTGGCTTTGCTCTCCCCAGGATGGCCCAGTGGGCAGGCCACCCACTGTATGGACTGTATGGACTGTGGCTTTGCTCTCCCCAGGATGGCCCAGTGGGCAGGCCACCCACTGTATGGACTGTATGGACTGTGGCTTTGCTCTCCCCAGGATGGCCCAGTGGGCAGGCCACCCACTGTATGGACTGTTTGGACTGTGGCTTTGCTCTCCCCAGGATGGCCCAGTGGGCAGGCCACCCACTGTATGGACTGTATGGACTGTGGCTTTGCTCTCCCCAGGATGGCCCAGTGGGCAGGCCACCCACTGTATGGACTGTATGGACTGTGGCTTTGCTCTCCCCAGGATGGCCCAGTGGGCAGGCCACCCACTGTATGGACTGTATGGACTGTGGCTTTGCTCTCCCCAGGATGGCCCAGTGGGCAGGCCACCCACTGTATGGACTGTATGGACTGTGGCTTTGCTCTCCCCAGGATGGCCCAGTGGGCAGGCCACCCACTGTATGGACTGTTTGGACTGTGACTTTGCTCTCCCCAGGATGGCCCAGTGGGCAGGCCACCCACTGTATGGACTGTATGGACTGTGGCTTTGCTCTCCCCAGGATGGCCCAGTGGTCATGGAGTCCCCTCGTGGATCTGGCGTCGTGTACTCAAGTGGCTGAGGTGCCCCCCCTTCCCTTCCCCCTGAGGTGCCTGTCCTATTTTCTTTCTGATGCCCCTGCAGTGTTCTCTCCGTGGAGTTCTTGTCGTGGGACTGGGCCTTGCCCCTTTGCACAGGACCCCTGTGATCCACGGACAGTGGTTGGACTACATTTAGTAGCTGTATATATTTTGTACATAGTTTATTTATTTTTTGGGATTAATGGCGTACATATTTCAATATATCTGCCCGTTTATGATCTCTTCTTTTGGTCTTTGCATTATTTCGGAGGGGGGTGGTTTGTGGGTTGTGACAGTGATCTGTGGGAATGCATTGATGTGTGTGTTGTAGTGGGTGTGGGTGGGTGGGTGTGTGCCGGTAATCTTTTCCCTCCCCTGTGTCGTAGGTGCAGTACTCACCGATGTCTTCCGCGCCGCCGGGCGTGCTCCTGGTATATGAGGAGGAATAGGAGTGCGGGGATGACCTGTAACTCTGGCTCCATACTGCCGGAATCTCGCGTGGAGTGCGTAGAGGTGAGCGTTTTCCCGTTCGTAGTCTGTTTCCGCCGTGTTCTTATCGGCGGTGCTCCCGCCCCGGAAAAGGTGGCAGATTGGTGGGTCGTAATAGGGTGGGCGGTACTTTGTCTGCCGCCGGGCTGTTGGCGGGAACCGCCGCGCTGTTTGTTTGTACCGCTGTGGCGGTCGGAGTGTTAAGTTGGCGGGCTGTGTTGGCGGTTCCCGCCAGGGTCAGAATTGCATATTTTAGACCGCCGGCCTGTTGGCGGCTTGGCCGCCGCTTTATCACCGACCGCCAGGGTCAGAATGAGGGCCATAGTTCCTGGATAGTGGCACGGTCAAACCGGTAGGTGACGATGACATGTCTCTCTTCCATTGTCAACAGTTCCACCAGCGGTCGGTACACTGGAGGATTCTGCCATCTTCTCACATGTCCCAGCTGACGGTGCCTACGAAGGACAACAGCGAAGAATCAGTCATTATTCCTCCAGGTATGTACCCACAGTTACACAGAAGACTACACCACTCACAAATCCCTTCCTGTATGTGTGTTGAGTGTAGGCCTAGCTATATGTGACGCAGAGGTAAATTAAATTAAGCCATGTGGGCCCCTGAAATGGCGGCTGCCTGACCTCTAAATTGGGACAATGGGATTGTGGGGTAACTGCGCTGGCGTTGTACACCGTCGCGGTAGGCGGTTGTAGACCGCGACGCAATGCTGCATTGGTTAACATTGGACCCTATGGGTCCCAGGAGCCAATGAACAGGTGCACTGGCGGTGATGATGCGCCCCGTCGCGAACGTCACTGCCGCGGACGTCACCGCCATTTTCTATCTGTTCAATCACTAGATACCTGACCTTCGACAGGAGAGGACCTACATTGCAAGTGCTGCTGTGACCTCGGTCTGGAAGCGACGATGGCTGCTGCATCTGGGGAAAGGGCCCCTGCCTTCACTGCACAGGAGTTGGAGAAACTGGTAGACGGGGTCCTCCCCCAGTACACGCTACTCTACGGTCCTCCAGACCAACAGGTAAGTACACAGGGAGCACGTTGTTTTGGCTAGGCCTGGGTGGAGAGGGCTGGTTGGAAGAGGGAAGGGGGCAGAGTTCAGGGAACATTAATGCATGGGAATGAATAGGCCACATGGCCAGAGTAGGGAGGGGGCCACTCACAAAGACGGTGCAGTTGGTAATGACTGTTCCTCTTTATTTGTGCATGTCTTGTAGGTCAGCGCCCACCAGAAGAGGGACATTTAACGTGCCATCGCCAAGGACGTCCGGACCCTGGGGGCCCACCAGAGGCGGGGCACCCACTGCCGTAAGAGATGGGAGGACATTCGCTGCTACAGCAAGAAGACGTCGGAGGCTCAGCTGGGGATGGCCTCCCAACGTGGGAGGGGTGCCCGTCGCACCATGACCCCCCTGATGTTCCGGATCCTGGCGGTGGCTTACCCGGAGTTGGATGGGTGCTTGAGGGCATCACAGTAGACACAAGGGGGTGAGTACAACCTCATTCTGCAGACGTTGCGTGCAGTGGAGGTGTCTGGGTGGGGGAGGTGGGCTGTGGGTGTCCCTAGGCCAGGGCGAGTTCGGTAGGCAAGGCCCCTCCGTAATGTAGGCCATGTGGCACTCTACCCCACCTCAGCAGAGTGCTAAGTCGAGGTATAGTTGCCCCTGTGGCATCCATGTGCGCAGATGTCCACCATTGCCATGTAGGCCATATCCCAGATGTTGCGTGTGCAGAGGGCAGGAGCACGGCGTAATGCAGGGGGCTGCTGTGTCTGTCTTGTCCGCCAACGGTAGCGGTATGCCATGCACTAAAACTCTCTTTCTTCTGTCTCCCCCCTTTTTCTGCTCTCCCTGTCCTTTTGTACATCAGCATCATCAGGTGGAGGTACAGTGGCACCGGAGCACGAGGGAGCTGCATCCCACATGACCATGGAGGGCCACACCACGGACTCTGAATGCACCAGTGGGACGGAGGGAGAGGGGAGCTTCACGTCAGCCACCGGATCACCAAGCAGCGACACAGACTTGTTCGCCGATGGAGGCTCCCTTGTGGTGGCAGCACCATCTGTGCCCCCCACCTCTACAGGTACAGCCGCCACCTCCCCTACCAGCCCCGCCCTCCCAGCAGCCCCTCAGCGTTCGCCCCGTGCCCGCTCACCCAGGAGGGTGGGCATCACCTTCGCCCCAGGCACCTCAGGCCCTGCCCCAGTCACCCCTGCTGCCCTCAGTGAGGAGGCCATTGACCTCCTCAGGTCACTCACTGTTGGGCAGTCGACCATTGTGAATGCCATCCAGGGTGTAGAACGAGAGTTGCAACACAGTAATGCATTCCTGGAGGGCATTCATTCTGGTCAGGCTGTCCTTCAGCGAACCCTGCAATCTCTGGCCTCAGCACTGATGGCAGCCATTGTCCCTGTGTCTAGCCTCCCCCCTCCAACTTCCTCCACCCAGACCCAACCTCCTGTACCCCAGCCCATCCCAAGCACACCTACAGACCAGCATGCACACAAGTCAGCACACACAAGTAGCTCAAGCAAACATAGGCACCACACACACCACAGACACTCACGCAAGCCTCACCCACGTACAGACACAGCAACATCCACTGCCTCCACTGTGTCCCCCTCCTCCTCTTCTCCCTCCTCCCTCCCAGTCTCGTCTACACACACACCTGCATGCACCACATCTACAGGCACCATGAATCACACAAGGAGACCCAGCACCACAAGCCGCTCACCTGCACTCACCACCTCCACTGCCACTTACACGTTCCCTGTGTCCTCTCCCAGTGTGTCCGTGACGCCCCCTCCCAAAGTAGACAAACGCCAGAAATCACTCACCCAACATCCATACACCTCACGACAGCCTCCAGTAACTGCACCTGCACCCAAAACAGCTAAAGTGACACCTCCGACAACCACCTCCTCTTCCTCCACTCCCAGACCCCCTCCAGCTATCCATCCCAGTGTTCGTCAGAAACTGTCCCTCTGTAATGTTGACCTTTTTGCCCCCAACCCCCCCCCCCTCCAATTCATCAGTCCTGTCATAGCGCCTCAGCCAAAAAGCCTCCAATACCAGTGGTGCGTGTTCAAGGTTTGTGGAGTGCACTGGCCACCAGGGCAGGCAGTATGACCCGGAGCCAAGGCACTGGCACCCCACCCCCTGTAAAGGCTCTAAAATTGGAGAGTGGACGACGGGACCGTGTGAAGACTCCTGGTGGGACAACAACTGACATGGGTTCCAAGGGGATTGGAGAGTCAGCTGTGACTCCACCAAAGGTGGGGAAGCACCAGAGGAAGTCTGCCCAGCCTGTTGTGAGTGTCACAGCAGAGAAGTGCACCATCATTTCCAGTGGTCGAGACACAACCGCCAGGACCGTCGTCACTGGTCCAGAGACCACTGCCAGAGTCACAGCCCAGGAGGGCCCAAGTATCGTCACTGGTCAGGAGACCACCGCTGGAGTCACAGCCCAGGAGGGCACAAGTATCGTCACTGGTCAGGAGATCACCGCCGGAGTCACAGCCCAGGAGGGCACAGGTATTGTCACTGGTCAGGAGACCATCGCCAGAGTCACAGCCCAGGAGGGCCCAAGTATCGTCACTGGTCCAGAGACCACCGCCAGAGTCACAGCCTAGGAGGGCCCAAGTATCGTCACTGGTCCAGAGACCACCGCCGGAGTCACAGCCCAGGAGGGCACAAGTATCTTCACTGGTTAGGAGACCACCGCCAGAGACACAGCCCAGGAGGGCACAGGTATCGTCACTGGTCCAGAGACCACCGCCGGAGTCACAGGCCAGGAGGGCACAAGTATCGTCACTGGTCCAGAGACCACCGCCAGAGTCACAGCCCAGGAGGGCACAAGTATCGTCGCTGGTCAGGAGACCACCGCCACCGGCGGAGTCAGTGCCCTGGAGGACCCCGGCTGCCACAGCCCCACTGGGCAATGATGGAACGTCATGCCACACACCAATGCCCAGTGTAGAGAACGTCATGCCACACACCAATGTCCAGTGTAGAGAACGTCATGCCACACACCAATGCCCGTATCAGAACCGCCATGTCAAAGCACCGCTGAACAGTCCAGAACCACCATGGCTAAACACCACTGAACAGGGCAAAGACCGGCATGGCAAAGCACCTCTGAACAGTCCAGAACCGCCATGGCTAAACACCACTGAACAGGGCAAAGACTGCCATGTCAAAGCACCGCTGAACAGTCTAGAACCGCCATGGCTAAACACCGCTGAACAGGGCGAAGACCGCCATGTCAAAGCACCGCTGAACAGTCCAGAACCGCCATGGCTAAACACCGCTGAACAGGGCAAAGACCGCCATGGCAAAGCACCGCTGAACAGTCCAGAACCGCCATGGCTAAACACCGCTGAACAGGGCAGGTACCAGGTAGGAATGTATGGACCGCCACATCAGGCATCCTTATCCCAGGTGCAGCTGGGACAGTGACAGGACAGGAACTTTCACGGGGAGACTCATCCAGTCTGGGCACCAGTCCCCCCCAGTACCAGTGGAGACCTGCATCTACTTGAGAGACTGTGGCTTTGCACTCCCCAGGATGGCACAGTGGGCAAGCCACCCACTTTAGAGACTTGAGAGACTGTGGCTTTGCACTCCCCAGGATGGTACAGTGGGCAAACCACCCACTGGAGAGACTTGCGAGACTGTGGCTTTGCACTCCCCAGGATGGTACAGTGGGCAACCCACCCACTGTAGAGACTTGAGAGACTGTGGCTTTGCACTCCCCAGGATATATCAATGGGCATGGAGCCCCGTCGTGGATCTGGCTTTGCTGTCATCCGGCTGAGGTGCCCCCCTTTCCCTTCCCCCTGAGGTGCCTGTAGTATTTCTTTCTGATGCCCCAGCAGTGTTCTCTCCGATTGTGGTCAGGTATCCTTTGTGGGCCTCGCCCATGCATTTTTGGACTGTTGGTGCACGGACATTGCTATGTACATATCTGCACTACTTCTCGTATTGTGTATAATTTTGACTGATTTTCATATATATATCTGTATATTTTTTTATGACATGTATATTGCCACATTACAATGTTTGAACTGATTTTGCTTTGTCTTTGCATTCTTCCGGGGGGATTGTGGGTTGTTACGGTGGTTTTTGTGGATGCATTGGTGTGTATGTTGTAATATGCGAGGGTGGGGGTGTTTGGTGGGTGTCCCCCTAACTTTTGCCTCCCCCCTCTCCGTGTCGTAGGTGTAGTACTCACCGTTGTCTTCGGCGCCTAAGTAGCTGTTGGTCGTAGAGGAGCAGAAACACAAGGGCAGGGAGTATTTGGAGTTCCGGGTCCATGGAGTCCTCGTTCCTCGTGGAGTGTAATAGTCGGCCTTAAACTTTGACTTTGCCCCGGTCGAGGTGCAACCAGATGACCCGATTGGTGCTTTTCGTTTCTAGGCGCTAAATAAACTATAATTCTTTAAAAAATCATATCTCCGGTTCCCCTTATCCAATTTTATTTATTTTTGTGTCATTTTAAAGATAAAAATATAATCTATTTTTATAAATTGGTTTAGGATTTTAAACTGTTCCTGTGTTTTATTTAATTACTGTTTTGTTATATTTGAATGCTTTACACTCTGGGCCTGATTCTAACTTTGGAGGACGGTGTTAAACCGTCCCAAAAGTGGCGGATATACCACCTACCGTATTACGAGTCCATTATATCCTATGGAACTCGTAATACGGTAGGTGGTATATCCGCCACTTTTGGGACGGTTTAACACCGTCCTCCAAAGTTAGAATCAGGCCCCCTGTCTCCTAAGTTAAGCCTTGATGCTCGTTGCCAAGCTACCAAGGGTTGAGCTGGGATTAATTTACTGAGACCTAACTGGACCTTAGTGGAGGTTAGTGGTCTATTGCTAAATGTAGGTACCTACCTGCCCTTACCAATAACCCATTTCCAACAGTTTGGTACTACGTAATACCTAGCACTGTTTTTACTAAGGATAATTCTCCAGATTTGTGCCATATAAACCAGGTGTTAAGCTCGGGTTTTCTCAGTTAAATTGTGTTTTGACCTACCTAGATGTGTATTATGAAGTTAGTGCAATCCTTCCACCTGATAAATTATCAAAATTGAGCCCAGGACAAATGTTTGTTACTCTGGTATAATCCGGCAAAATGTAGTAATTTCATTTTACTCTTGTTATAAGAAGTTACCAAAATTATGCTATTACACCACATAGAACAAATGCATGCCATTTTCTGTAAACATTTGCAGTGACTGCCTCATTTGTGAACAATGCAAATAAAAGAAGAAAGCAGTTTCTATTAGCAGTGATTTTTTCTTTGCATTAATATTTTGCCACAAAATGCATCCTTCCTTCCAAAGTGAACTCAGAAAAGCATTTCATGCTGAAGTGTAGTTCCAAGAGCCAGTTTGGCATTTCACAAATTTCTGAGTAATTTTGCGTCATGTTTCAGAAATGTCATTCATTCATGCAAAAAACAAAGCAAAAATTTAGAACACCCCATTCAAATTCAAAAACGTAACATTATGCTGCACGAAAATGGCCATGTAGCATTGGTTCTACTCAACTCAGCATCAACTAAGGACATGATCACGCATGAAATTGCAAATGTGTGCCGAGGATTACCCTAGACAGATACTTCAGTATGGAGAACATATGAAAAAAAGACATCACTGATAAGCTAACTGATGTAAACTTCGGGAGGAAGCTAAACTTTCTAAGTGGGGGTGTTCAAAGAAGATGCTTCTCTAGGAGAATTCAGGAATAGAGATCCCACCTTCATTTGCATACATCTGGAGGAAGGAATACTATCTCTGTCCAAAACGAGTTAAAACTGAAATCTGCTCAGTGGGTGATATCACAGGAATAAGATACATATTGAGCTCAAAAGAAGACTCTATGGAAATAAAGTCAACAATAATCTCAGAGAAATATTCTACGGATTGCGTCATAGATATATCAGCATTAATTTAGATCTGGATCTAACAAGTGAGGTGAGGCTAGACATAGGGGGTCATTCTGACCCTGGCGGCCGGTGGCCGCCAGGGCCACCGACCACGGCAGCACCGCCAACAGCCTGGCGGTGCCCCTTAGGGCATTCTGACCGCGGCGCTTTGGCCGCGGTCAGTGCAGGAAAACCGGCGGTCTCCCGCCGGTTTTCCGCTGCCCGTCAGAATCCTCCAAGGCGGCGCAGCATGCTGCGCCGCCTTGGGGATTCTGACACCCCCTACCGCCATCCTGTTCCTGGCGGTTCGCCCGCCAGGAACAGGATGGCGGTAGGGGGTGTCGCGGGGCCCTCTTACGGGGGCCCCTGCAGTGACCATGCCTTTGGCATGGGCACTGCAGGGGCCCCCGTAAGAGGGCCCCGCTTGTATTTCACTGTCTGCATAGCAGACAGTGAAATACGCGACGGGTGCAGTAGCACCCGTCGCACCTTCCCACTCCGCCGGCTCGATTACGAGCCGGCTTCATTGTGGGAAGGTCGTTTTCCCCTGGGCTGGCGGGCGGCCTTTTGAAGGCCGCCCGCCAGCCCAGGGGAAAACTCAAAATACCCGCTGCGGTCTTCCAACCGCGGTACGGTATTTTGGCGGCTCCCGCCGGGCGCGCGGTGACCGCGCCCGGCGGGAGTCAGAATGACCCCCATAGACAAGATGACATGCTGTTCTGGGGATCTTCATCTTATTAGTCGGAAATGTTGAAAAGTATGATTTTCCTGATTTCATAGCAAACCTGTGATCCAACTTCATGTTTAGTGATTTTTTTCTGATATTCACAAGCAGTGGGCCTATAGAAAATGCTAGTGCAACAAAAACAAAAAATGCCCCATGCCTCAATATTGTCTCTTTTTTTGTGCCACTGCCCATCACACTAAATTATTATCTCTGACAAGAAATGTGGGCACTATCTTTAAGAGGTTCACACTGTTAATGTCTCAGATGACTTCTTCCAAGACGCAAATCTAAGAACGAATGGGTTGATTTAAGAGCCATAAGCGCCTCCCTGTGCCACATTAGTGTCATTTTATTTTACACTAGTGTGTCTCAACGAGGCCAACATAATTTTGCCAAATTTACAATGTGGTGCAATGCATGCATTGCGCCACTTTGTAACGCTTTCTTCCACATTATGCCTGCGCCAGGCGTAATGTATGCAAAGGGGGCGTTCCCCCATTAGTGGGAGTGA